>NC_133771.1:81360216-81603389 GCF_003597395.2 Chelonoidis abingdonii | reverse complement strand
GTTTGCAAGAAGAACACCATTATCCACCGCCGATACCCAGGTGAGAGGGGAATTTTTTTTTTTTATATATATATATAAAAATTTGATTGAAAGTGTATGTTATGCTGATTTGGAATGACTTTCTGTGAGATGACTGAAGCACATTGGAAGGGATGGGGGGACTATGTGGCTTTCAACCACTCCTCTACCTTCTTGACCCTGAGCTACTGGAGAGACCCTCAGAATAATTTAGCCCTGTGGTGCCTTTATACTGTTACAGGAGCCTCCACAGGCTGCCCTATGGCCTACAGCAAAGCATGGAATCTCTGCTGGGTTGTATGTGGTGGCTCTTCCCTCCCCAGGTACACCCCCGTACCAGTGCTTGTGCAGGAATCCTTGGAGGGAGTCTTAGGACTGTTTACTGCAGTGCATAAGGTAGGAAAATTTCCCAGAGCCAGATATGGGACTTTGAGGGACCCTTTTCAACATTCCTGCCCTCTTACTTGAGGCAAGGGAGTGGAGTGTGTGTGTGGAGGGAGGGAGTGTAAGGATTTTACCCTTTGTCTTTAAATACAGAATGAGGAGAGTATTTCCCTTTCATGTGTGTTCCCCAGCCAAAACAAAAGACCAGTTGGTTGTTTCTTTTAGTAGAAATGCAGTGTTTCTACCAGTATGATCTTGTTAGGTTTGCAAAAGTGTCTGGAATCTGACTAAAGGGCTAGTTTACAAATTGAGTGGACTTTGATCTCTGGATAAGATGAGTTTTGCCACTTAAAACAATTTAATTTCTGTTTTAAATGCTTCCTCTGACTCATGCTACAGCACTGGCAGATTTTGTCATAATATATGAATCACTTAACAGAATAAAACTAATTCAACACATCAAGATATAATCACTCATCTTCTTGGAGAACCCATGGCATTTAAACACTTTGACTGTGTATTATCTGCATTGGTTGTAGTTCCGGTAAGCATAGAGACAGGAAGCATTTGAGGCCAGATCCACAAAGTTACTTAGGCATTGCAATGCCTAGCCCACAAGCACTCTGCCAACAAGGGGTATAATGAGGGTGGTGGGGGAAGAAGTGGCAACCCAGCAGCTGCTGCTTCCCCTCCCAACCATTCCTGAGACAGCAGCACAGGGCAGCCTTGTATCTGGAACCTGCCACTCAGACAGGAAGAAACATGCTGGGCCTTGCATCCCCTCCCTGCTAGATCCTGGCACTGTGGGCTGAGAAAGGAAGCCTGGCACTTCCCTGAGCCTCCTTCCCTGTTCAGAGCAGCAACAGGGAGTGGGGGTACCGCAGTCTGGATGCTGAGGCTTTCCATGGGGAATTGGGATGCTGGGGGCCCATGGGAGCTGCATAGTACCCCCCCCTGCACTCTCTGGGCTGAGTCTGTCCCAAGCTAAGCACATCTGTCATAAATAGATAGCTAAGGGTTAATGTCTCTTTCACCTGGAAAGGGTTAACAAACAACACCTAACCAGAGGACCAATCAGGAAACAAGATACTTTCAAATCTCAAGGGAGGGAAGCCTTTGTTGTGTGTTGGGTTGGCATTGTTCTACTGGTCCTGGACAGGAAGAGAGGTGAAACCAGGTTCTGCAATCTCGCTGCTGACAGTCTCTTACTATTCAGAATAGTGAGTAAGTAAAAAGGTGGTTTGTTTTAAGTGTCTTTCTTATGTGCAAATGTGTAGTTTGCTGGAAATATTTTAAATTGTATTTTTCCTGGATAAGGCTGTTTATCCATTTGTTATAAGCTAATAGACCCTGTAATATTTCATCTTGATTACAGAGACAATTTTTATGTTTTTTCTTTCTTTTTATTAAAAGTTTGCTTTTTACGACCTGTTTGATTTTTTTTCCTAGTTAAGGCTCAAGGGGATTGAGTCTGTACTCACCAGGGAATTGGTGGGGGAGAAGGGGGAATTCCTCTGTGTGTTAGATTCAAGGGGTTTGAATTACAGTATCTTCCAGGGTAACCTAGGGAGGGAAATGGTTTATTCCCCTTTGTTGTGAGACTCAAGGAATCTGAGTCTTGGGGTCCCCAAGGAAGCTTTTTGGGGGACAGACTGTACCAGACACTGGAATTTCTGGTTGGTGGCAGCACTACAGGATCTAAGCTGGTAATTAAGCTTAGAGGATTCATGCTAGTATCTCATTTTCTGGACGCTAAGGTTCAGATCTGGGAAAGAATACTATGACAACTTCCCAGCACTTCCTTTCCTGGAACCAGCCCTGCAAACCTGCCTGCAACTTGCTCTGCCCTCTGAAAGCCATGAGCCAACCCATGTCCACATGGCACACTGTGCCCCACTATCTTGTACACTGAGGGACAGAGAAGGGTCCTTTCTCTGAGCCTACTTATTAGGAAAATTCTGGATTGCTCCTGGTGATGGAATCCTCATCCCTGAGATAAGTGCTCAGGTTCCTATGCATTACATGTGGGAAAGTTAGGGTGACTAGATGCTCGTATTTTATAGGGACAGTCCTGATATTTGGCGCATTTTCTTCTATAGGTGCCTATTACCCCCTCACCCCGTCCTGATTTTTCACACTTACTGTCTGGTCACCCTAGGGAGAGTTAGTTGCTTAAGGAAGGTGTCACTTATGATTATCTGTTCTGTTCATTCCTTCTGAGGCACCTGGCATTGACTACTGTCAGAAAACAGGATACTGGGCTAGATGGACCATTGTTCTGACCCAGTATGGCCGTTTTTATGTTCTTATGATCCTCAGAATCTATGTAGGAATCTACATAAGCTATCCAGGAGTGAAAGACGGACCAAAGAAGTGGGGCTTAGGCCCATCTCCTCACAGGTATTTAGGCACCTAAGTCCTATTGATAGGCACCTCCAGCCATTTGGGAACCTGAGCTGTGGAGTTGAGATAAAGATAGCCAATAGCCCGCTGGTTAGGGCACTCCCCTGGCACAGAGGAAACCTGGATTCAACACTCTGTTCCAAATCAGGGATTTCAACTTGGGCCTCCCACATTCTAGGGGAATGCCCTAACCATTCACACACCTGTACACAAATTCCTGACCTGCTCACACCCTGATGCCTTTTTTGACAGGTCTGAGATGTGCTTTGAGGACACTTATGGGGCTGGGCCCCATTGGTGAGGTAGGCATTCCCCAGCCTAGTGTGAGAATCTCACTTCAGAGCATCCAGTGCTTGGCTTGAACTAAGGCTCTGAGCAGCTTATTAGCTGTGGGGCAATGGCAGCACTTAGGTAGCTTTGCAAATGCATACATATGGAAACTTGAGTGCCTAAGGGACTTGAACACCTATGGGGATGAGTGGCAGCTGAACAGTGGTTTTGAGAACATCAGTAGCATCTTAATGGTGGACTTAGACATGTAAAGAGAGAGATAAGCGTCTAAATATCTTTTCAGATCTGGCCAATAAGAAAACTTACCATGCTGATCCCACAATCTTTTCGTAGCTAATGCATAGTAAGACTAAAACTGTAACACACTTTGTGCCAAAAAAAAATCTGTATCTATAGTTTCCTATTTGATACCAGTTATTTCAGGAGTAAAGATATCAAAATGCAATGACAAAATAGATCAGTGATATAATCAGGCATGCTAGGGATGGAAATGATAGGTCAGTGCAAGTGCTTGAATTGGTGGGGCGGGGGGAGAGCATCCTTGGGTCATGATCAGAAATAAGCTAATGACCTATTTTATCTGCCTCTACCCTCAGGTCTTACAGTCAGACGCACAGTGCTCTCCTTGCATAAAACCAATATTGAACCCTCACCTAACATTGCTAAGGCTCCAGATTTGACTTCTGCTTTGTAGGGTAAAAGAACTGGGTAGTATCACTTTAAAAATTGTGTGAGCCCTCTAGTGGCCCTTTTTGTCTATGTTCTAGAACCCTACCACAGCAGCAGTGTACGTATGTAGCTATATCTTCTATACTGTGTAGAGTTAGTAAATGTGGTTTTTTGAACTACACAGGCACAGTAGGGTCCATTCATATAACTTTTGTGTAAAGAGCATAAGATAGAATATGCTGTCTGCAATGATGTTGTAGCTGTTTTGGTCTCAGGCTATTGGAGAGACAAGGTGGGTGAGGCAGCATCTGTAAAAAGTCTCAGGAAGGCTGTGTAATCTTGAAAGTTTCTCTTTCACCAACAGAAGTTGGTCTGACAACTGAGAACCTCAACCACCTTTTGTCTCTAAAAGTTGGAATACACTGTTTTCTTCACCACATTTTCTGCCAGAGCAATACACTGAGATGAAAGTAATCAATAACTGATTTTATCCGTATATTGTCTTAATTTGCTTTTTCTCTCTTATTTTCCTGTTTCCTTGTTTTGTTTCCATTTACAGTTTAACTTTTAGATAATTAGATCGTTCTCCTTTGTCTTTTTCCCCTTTCTCTTCCTACGACTCTTCCATCTCTCTTCCCAGATTCCCTTTCTCTGTCTCCTTCTACCTTCCCACCATGCATCACAATCCCTCTCCTGCCTCTTCCACTGCAGTGTCTCTTAGCCACATACCCCCTGTCTGCCCTAAATCACTGATATCCTTGGACAAGCTTACCTTGAGGCTGTTAAATAATTGGATACATCTCAAAATCATTGACAAAGATGGTCAACCCTGAGCCCAGAAATCAAAAGAACAAAATGTTTCAGTTCCTATCAAATTGAACATGAGCTAACAATGTGATAGTTGCAAAAAAGGCTAATGTCATTCTCGGTTGCATTAACAGAAGTGTTGTATCTAAGACATGGGAGGTAATTGTTTCACTCCACTTAGCACTGATGAGGACTCAGCTGGAGTACTATGGCCAGTTCTGGGTGCTGCTATTTAAGACTGATGTGAACAAATGTGAGAGAGTCCTGAGGACAACAACAAAAATGATAAAAAGCTTAGAAAACCTGATCTACGAGGAAAGGGTTTTTTAAAAAAAGTGTATGTTTAGTTTTGAGGAAAGACTGAGGGGGAACCTGGTAACAGCCATTAAATATGTTAAGGGATGTTATAAAGAGGGTGGTGATCTCTGGTCTCCATTTTCACTGAAGGAAAAACTTTGTAACTACAAGGATAGTTCAACAATGGAATAGGCTTCCAAGGTAGGTTATGGAATCTCTGTTATTGGAGGTTTTTAAGAACAGGTCAGACAAACACCTGTTGGGAATGGTCTAGGTGTACTTAGTCCTGCCTCAGTGCCCAGGGATAAACTAAATGATTTTTTGACGTCCCTTCCAGAACTCCATTTCTATGATTCTGTAAACACCTTGTGACTTGCACTACAGCGTGCAGGTAGAAGGTAATCAGTTTTCGGCTACTGGCTTAAAATATCAATATTTATTTATTCACAGTTGATTAGAGGCACATCATCTGCAATCACTAGCAGAGGTATTGAGCCTGTCTCTCTGAAAAAAAATACTGAAAAAGGCAAGGTGTTTTTTATTCATTGTGTGCTCTACCTTGATGAGCTAAAAGAGTGTGTATTTCAATCATGTTAGCTCAATCAACTTAGACTGAAAAGGCCTTCACTGTGTTAAGACACAGGCTAACTCATTTGAAGATGGGTTACTTGTCTGTTTTGGAGGAACACATTTGAAAAACACATCCTTTTTGACCATCAGGAGAGTGCCATAAGAGTGAAAATATATTTTATTTCCAACATTCTCAAACTTAAACAGAGATACGTGCCTGGTTCTAAAGCTGGTGAATCAGGTGGGGTTAGAGCCATGTATTTAAGAAGTGGTGACAAATGTAAACACCACAGGGCTGTAATTAAGCACTACAAGACAATGAAATAGGAGATTTCATGCTCACTTTTAAAGGACAGGATGGTTAAGTGGATAGAATCCCTATAATGTAAAATGGCTAGTCCTTTAGAT
The DNA here is from genome assembly GCF_003597395.2 of Chelonoidis abingdonii. Lineage (NCBI taxonomy): Eukaryota > Metazoa > Chordata > Testudines > Testudinidae > Chelonoidis > Chelonoidis abingdonii. Next base: position 81,597,542 of record NC_133771.1, on the reverse strand, counting down.
CCTCTCAGTTAGTGTATCCTTAAGTCTTCCTTTGCAATGTAAATGAAATGCAGGGCTCATCTATTTGGAATGTATGCTTTACACCAGCTGAGTAGCTGGCCTTAGTGTCAATAGGCATAGTTTCATTGACTTCAATAGTGCTACACCATTTTACACTAATTGAGACTCTTGCTCTGAATGCCTGAACCAGAGCTGGTGAGAAATTTTTTTCTTCAGAAAACGTTAACAATTGAAAAAAAAATCATTTTCACTGACATTTTCCACAGAAAATTTGATTTTGTTTGTCTTTTTTAAAAAATGAAACCCAAAATATTTTATCTGAATCTGTAAGATTTTTATTTGAAAATGCTTCCATGGTACTTCATGGTAGGCATTGTTTGGATACCTCATGTTCTCATTCTCCTCCATCAGCTGGGATCTCTGCTCAGATGACATCTCTCATGGTGCACCACAGTCTTGCTTGGTGGTGAGAATAATCACCATTGGAGCCCCATGGTCATGGTGCATAACGGGGGATCAAGCCTTGTTTGGAACCCTGGCCCACAGAGGTTAATGGAGAACGTGCGGCAACCAGACTACATTGATGGGGCATTGTGATGGCATATCTTAATCAAAATATTTCAGTTTTCATCCAAAGATCTGGCAAGACCCCTACATTGCTAGAATTATTAACAGGTTCCACATATTCCATGATTGTGGAATTAGTCACACAGCTTGTCCTTTGCCACAGAATTGTCTTCTAGAATCTCAGCTTTTCATTTAAAAATAATTGTCTAGTCTTTACGTATGGAGAGATAATTTAGGGTTTGCCTATATAGAGAGTTAATTAATGGTAAGCTAAGGTGAAAATCTACAGATCACCAGCCTGCTCAGCGCTAACTGTCCATGTGGACTCTGCTCCCAGGCACTGGAATTTCCACAGAGTGCTTTGATCTACTGCTGAACACAGACAGTTAGTGCATAGCAAGCTAAGTTCACTGTAGGTTTACACTGCAGCTTGCCAGATACTCTCTGTACAGACAAGCCCTTAGAAAATGTGAACAGAGTGTAAAGTTATACCCAGCTAAGATTGCAAAGAGCCTGAAACAGTGGCCCTGAATGGTGTGAACTGCCACAATATCTCACTTAGGGCCGCATGGATGCTGTGATTACATACCATGGCTATGGCATTTTCACACAGTTCCAGAATTCAGCACGTTTACGACAAAATGAATATTTTTAACAGCAGACTATAAGGGTATTTGCCACAGATTTGGATCCCATTGTGCTGTGGTGACAATTCTAAAGCCCTATGCAATATGTGTAAACAGTGACAAGAATATAATGAGGCACACATACTTTCCTTAAGATGAATTACTTATTTCTCATGTTTTCTTATTTGAGTAGCCTATACACAGATTCCTTTATTGCTGAGTCACCGGAGTGTTAGATGCCATTTGTCACGAAAGAATTGTTGTTCTAAGCCCTATTTCAGCAAGATAGTTTTGCATTACAAAATTATGTACAAAATGCCTAACATTAATTATCTTGAAGTCATTTGGACTATTCAAGTACATAAAGTTAGGCACATGCTTAACACCTACTATTAAATCAGGGCCTTAATCATTCCTTGTATCCACAGATGTGACCAGTTTTAGATTTATATGAAAAGTGGGAAAATATTAGCCCATCGTTGCTTACTTACATAAAAGGTAACCTCACCTATGTCTGAGTGTGGAAAGCTTCCTTGTTTTTTTCCTCTGTTTTAAAAAGGAAATAAATTAGAACTTGACATTTACTGTCCAATTAGTGTATTAGAGGTTGTATCTAAAATGTATATGTATTATCTTATAAAAAGGGTCTAATGAGTGTTTCCTGATTGCTGAAAAGCAAACAGGTCTCTGGACAAATTGTACCACACTGGGTAATTTTAGACTCACTTTTAGATTTTGTAGGTATGTTGTAGAATCAGGAAATCAAAAATGCATGCAGCCTTCACTGATGTAAAGGTTATGTTTTGGTTCTCTAAACAGATTTAAATTATAAATTAACTACTCCATGACTGATAATATTCCTAATTAAATTTGTCCATAACTGATAATCTTAATTAAATTGTACAAAAATATTTGGGCAGGGTCTGAATAAAGAAGATAAGTGAAATTTCAGGGACACAAGCTGAAGTTATATCCTTTAATGTGTATGTAAATATTTAAAGAGGTGGATCATGAATTCTTTTTCATGCTCTAATCACAAAAAAATTTCTAATGAATGCACTGTCTCAGGTAGATAATGTTTGCTTCCTCAGGCCCTCATCCTGCAAACACTTGTAAATATGTTTAATTTCACTACTATTAGTGGTTCCATTGAATTCAGTAGGACTACTGAAAATAGTAAAGTTAACACATGCGTCTGCAGGATCAGGACCCAAATATCCTCGAAGGTTTTCCTGTCTTATATGCAGAAAAATATTTTTATTACTGGAAATGGTTTAAACAAAGAAATATGTTAAAAATTTACATAATTTTTTCTGAAATAAAATACTTTCACAAATAATATTTTGTGAAACATTTTCTGAAGAAATTTTTTTTTACAGTATTTCATTTTTTTTGGTCATCTCTGTTCTTCAACATTTTGTCCCTTCCCTTTTATCATTTTTCCATTTGCCTCTGAATGCAGTAGAATGATGTTAGGATTTGGGTCAGTCTGTCTGTCATGCTTTTGCAACTTTTCAAAACCTCTTCATCCTTTGAAATGGTACAAAGTGGAAAAAGGGAAAAATGAAAGGAGGAGAGGAATATGATGCAGTCAGGGGAAAATAAAACTTGGACGTTGCTCATTCTATTTCATTTAGTAGCAAAATGGATGCAGATTGGGGGAGGAGAAGAGAAGGAAGGAGGAGAAAGCAAAATAAATTATAGAACTATCAAGCTATTGAAATTTGATGAGAAGCTAGAAAGTTGAGGGAGAAGAATAGATGCCTTTCACCAAAGTTTCCAGCTTTGGAAAAAATGCCTCTTTTCATTTTAAAACATTTAAAATGAAAAATGTTGACCTGTCCTAATTATTATTGACTAGCTACTTGAATGATTTAATGATTCAAAGTGAGTTTGTTGAAGACTAAGAGAATACCTTCACTAGAAACTCTTTCCAACATAAATCAGAGTGGCATAAAGTTGCTATATTGTTTGTGCACATGCATTCTTGGCTCCTTGCATTGGTGCTGCACATACTCACCAGGAGAGCTTGTTTTGATGCATAATGTGGTTCACCATGGACAGGTAGCCAAGGGTGCAACTCTCATCATCTGGCATCTTGCATTTCCATTACCAGGAGTGACTGGACTGTGGTGGAGTCTCAAAAGGTCCTGGCTCATAGCATAGGTGGACTCTTGTCCCCCTCCCCCACAGTTGCACGTTGTCCTACTCTGTGTTCACACTGGGGCCTATACTTCTGGCTTCTCAAAGGCATCCACAGTGATGTCTGAGTGGGGTTTCTGTCAAGTATAGCAGGCAGCTCTTTGTAAAAGCAGCAGGTCTGTGGCTCAGCATCATATCACTGTTGGCCTCCCTAGTCTTCTGATATACTTGCCACAGTTCCTTTGGTTTCTCGTGGCACTGCTACTGATCCTTGTCATACCCCTTCACAAGCATCCCCCATGCAATCTCCACATTTCTACAGTTACTCCATAGTTGTGCTTCCACAACCTCCACTCCTCATGGACCCAGGAGATCTAATATCTCCTGTCTACTCCAGGCCAGAGCATACCAGCAGCATGTAACTGGCACAGTCATCTGGGGAGTTGCATGCAACAGTGGAGAGCGGCTAGGTGTGCTTGCCAAGATGGACAATCAGGGAATGGTATTTCAAACATTCACAGGGTTTTAAAGGGGATGGAGCTTCTGGTCTCTGTGACCCTGGGGCAGTGGAGTTCACAAGTGTGACCAGCGAGTTCAATGTTGGGCATTGAGACAGCAGCTAGTAGGGTTGAGATAGGTAATGCAGTGTTTACATTTGAGCTGCAGCGACCATTGCTCAAAGCCACTCAGGGAGGTGATTTCCATGTCGCCATAATGGAAGGAAAGCTTATATCACTAGGTGACAAATTTTAAGTGTAGATGCATGCACAACTAGGTTGACGCAAAGTAGCTTATGCTGACCTAACTTTGTAGTATAAATCAGGCCTCAGCTGCACTGGTGGGAGGCCACCAGAGTCTACAGCAGGGGTGGGCAAAATACAGCCCACGGGCCAGTTCTGGCCTATCTAACATTTCTGTCCGGCCCGCCATGACTAACATTTCTGTCAGGCCCCCTTTACCTCCTCACAATCTCAGAGTCTGGGCCACTAAAAGTCCTTTGGTGCAGTGGGGTGCTCAGTCAAGCTGCCTGCCTGCCGTGGCCCACACCCCTCCCAGAAGTGGCTGGCTGCATCCCAGAAACCGGCCAAAGGGAGCTGCAGGGGTAGTGCTTGCAGGTGAGGGCAGCGCACAGAGACCTGCTGCCTCCGTTCTCCCCCCCAAGGGACTCACAGATATGTGCCAGTAGCAGACAGCCACAGCTGCTTCCGAGAGTGGCATGGGGCCACGGCATGCAGGCAGCCTGCCTGAGCCCTGCTGTGCCGTCAGCCAGGAATTGCCTGTGGTAAGTGCCTCCTGGCCAGAGGCTATGCCTTGCACATTCTCCTGCACCTCACCCCCTGCCCCAGCCTGGAGCCCCCTCCTGCACCCCTGCACCCCCTCCATTAATATAGTAGAAATGTGCGGCCTGTGATGACCTACCAAAATTGGTGGAGTGGGCTCTCTTCAAAATTATTGCCCACCCCGGTCTACAGCCAACTTGAGAGGCATAAGCCCTTTGCATGGATGGAGTTAGTCTCCAACAAATTTCTGGGAAATCCATTGGATTTGTCAACAGCTCCTGTTCTTATTGCACAGGGGGAAACCTCTCCTCATGGATTGATAGGAGAGGAAATCTGTGAGGGGAAACACCTGAAATCAGTTTTTCCATTGGATGAGATAATCTGGTCCCAAGTGTTTAGATTTAGCTTTTAATGCAATAAGCAAAGCATCTCCTATTAAGTGTCTGTGGTTGTGAACACATTATGAATTAGAATTCTTAGTGTTTGGCACTTCAGAGATGTAATTTTAAATCCTTAAGTAAAACAATTGTACTAGAATTGGAGAACAATGATTTTTATGGATTCAGAGATACAGTTCTCACAAAATAAACAGCTGTCCCACAAATAAGGAACGGAACAGCATCAGTGAAAACAGTAACAAAATTAAGTGTAGGAAAAGTTCTTTTACACATGGTTACTAAGATGAATAGCTGGAAGTTACCCAATCTCATTTAGCACATTTATATATTTTTTTAAAAGATTCAGATTATGTCCTACTGCCTGTGCAGGACAGATGTAAAATATTTTTTTGCTGAAGTCAAAATAGAAATCTGAAAGGATTACTGGCATAAGGAAGTCACTAGGCTCTTAGTTGTCAGTATAGTGACAATATGTTGCCTTACATCAAGATAAAAATAACATCAAAATGAAAAAGAGACTAATTTCAAGGTACTGGTCTGTAGCCTCTTACTTCTGTTCAATGACATCTTAAGGCAGCTTTTAGGATGAAGTTAAATGACAGCATATGGCAAGACAAGCAGCTAAATAGTCTCATGCTTCTGGTCCCCTACTAGTCATCAGCCGCTGGAGATATTGATTATAAGGGAGAATGATGCATGCTGCTAAAAAACTGACAGCAGCATTCTCACGCATCATTCAGTATTGAATAGCATAGAACTACTTGTCAAAGTAGCAAACGTCTTGTCTAGGCTTCTGTCCACAAGGTCTTGCTGACTATTATCTGTTTAATGAATTTTAATACTTTAAAGAAAAGTGAATATCTGTAAGCTCTGTCAGAAGAACCATTGTGGAAAACAAATCAAGGACATATTGAAGTAAAAGAAAAGTGTTTTGCACATACTGTATGAAATTGCTCCTATATTTCATTTCTTCAGTCTTTACTTCACTTGGTGTATGTAAAAGGATATCCTATCATTCAAAAATGTGCCAAACATCTTCTGTACATAACAGCTTTCAGAATACACTGGGGTTGATTTGAAGAAACTTCCCGACTTTGGGAGCTGTACATTGTGACCGTCTGTCTTTTGTAGCTAATAATAAAAAAATGTTGTGCCATAGAAATAGCTTGACTCTGTAGTGTCTAATGGGTTCTTAATCCCATTAATGGGGGTCCTTGGCATTTTCATAATGAAATAAAAATAGTGATTTCCAGCACAACAAATGACATGTTCCTTCTACATAATTTTTAATACAGGTTTTTAATTGCTATTTACTCTCCCTGCTATTCTATTACAGGACATTTGAATAGATTGGGCTCTTTTCAACATTATTTCAGCATCAAGAAAAAGAGAGAAATAAATATTTAAGATTCAGAATGCTGCACTCACTGTAGACTGCAAGCACACCTGACCCTGTCTATTGGCTAAAATTTTTGCAGACATCATTAAATCAGGGTGAGGACAGAAGGTTAACAATGAATCTGCCATTGTTTGAATCTTCACTGAGCTGAAAGATATGGTTATCTCTAACAGCTAATAGACCTCTTTTTTCCCATTAGTGAAATATTTGAAATCCATGATCACATTAACTATGACAGATACTAAACCAACAAGAAAACAAAACCATCCTTAGCATCTCTGCAGATTTCCAAAGCTTTCTGTTTTTAAGTAAAGTTCCTCTGCCTCTTCTTTAATTACATGGGTCCCTATACGACTCCTCTGAAAAATGAACCCCTCAGCTCTGCATCAAACACATACTAGCATGAAGATCTGTGAGCAAATACATTTTCAATATTTAGTGTGTTTTTACAGACTTCTTTCTCAATTTTCTATGACTCTTCCTTTTGGAAGAAGTCTCCCAATTTTTCAAAGGCCATTATATCAGAAATGAGTCATCCTCATGCACTTCATTACAACACATTGTCCAGAAATCCTATTTATAATGCTAAAGAGTGGGGGGGATGAGGAAGAGTTTCAGGAATCCCGCAAGACTCTCGGTAATGAAAACCGAGTATACAGTAATGTAGTAATTATGTAACTATTTTTTAGCTACTTTCCATCATTAGCTTATGTTCATTAGACCGCAATGGATAACAACAACTTCACAAAGTAGCATGAAATCAGCAAGCTTTTAATTAATCAAATCAACATTGCCAAAATTACAGTTGGGAGGGGCTTTCCTCCACTAGGAATATGCTATGTGCATTTTGATTTGAGCTGCAGCAACATGTTATGAAAATTACAAAGGCTGGAGTACAAGTGCCTTTACACGTCACATGTTAGCTGCAATTCACCTGATAGCTATGTTCCTTCATGGAATCTAAATATGCATAGCATGCTTGTGATGAAGAGCAAGCATAAAAACCTAACTGACCAGACAGACAAATAACAAAGTTTGTCGCTTTCCAAACTCCTTAAAATGCAAACTAGAGGTAATGGTAAAGTCTGGGGATTCCCCTATGTCATCAGGGAAAGAGCTACACTGCAGATGCAGAGTTGAGTAAGGATACAAACATTGTCTGGTTAGGTATAACACTCGAAGGGGATAGACTCTCTGCCTGCTCTGGAAGAATTGCCTGTACATTCGTAGAGACAGATGTAGGAATTCAGAAAAGAGACAGAGTGACCAGACTGTAAGACCTAGACATCCCCAAACAGACTTCCACTACATTAACTATTTCATTTTTGAGATGTTCATTTAAAAAGAGTAAAAAAAAAGTGATAGTGTGCATGTAAACAGAGGTTAACCAGACATAAGAAAAGAGCAATAATGGGCCAGACCCTCAGCTGAAGTAAACTGGCATAAACTTCATGGGAGCAAGATCAACTTACTTAAAGGCTCTAATTCAAAGAGAGAACAAATACTGGTATTGAGGTCTAGGCCATTTGTATCTCAAAGTAATACTGTTAGAGAGTACCTCATCACATCAAAGCCAAAAATTAAAACCTTTGTAATGTTTGGGATGTGCTATTGTTCCCAACACTCACAAGACTTTGTTTCATTTATAGAACAACAACAAACACTTCAGTTTGCATCTCTGGGTTTGATACGTAGCAAGCAACATGTCATTGAGGCTTTAAGAATAAATATGGTTTACCTCACAAGGAAATTCATTTGTTATAAGTCATAATGGAGCCAATATTGCAAGAGTAGAGTTGGTCAAGTCCCATGTGTGCTATGTCTGAGTCTTCTGATGCACGATTGTACAAGGTGGTGGTTATGATATATCTTTATCTGGTTTTCTACTCACTAGAGTCCACACATGGTTTGTTGGTTGACTCCTACAGATTGGTCTTTTAATCTATTTTTTGAAAAGTACTTTGAAAACCATCAGAGAAGATTCTGCAAGTCTAGATCCCATTCCAGCTTCAAATGGACAGATATATTTTGTACTGAATTTGGCGGTGGCATGTATCTCTTTATTATTTATTCATTACAGCATGGTCATTGTTTATCAGAAGATGGCTTCAACATACTAGAATATCAGATTAAATTGTGTTTAAATAATTGAAGTAATTGCAAAGTTCTGAGGCACAGTCTTTTGGGGCTGTGGTTTGAAAGGCACAATCTAGCCCCAAGTATTAATGCTGTTGAGTATATCTCTTTCTAGGGAGAATTTTGAAAGCATTTTCAGTTACGCTTATCATTTTACTAGTTATAGGAAAAGGCCATTCCTTATGATGACTATAAAATGATCACATATGGCTGATATAGAATGCTAATAGAGATTGGCGCTGGCAATGTGGGAAGCATCATGGAACATTAGGGGAAAGTAATGCTGTGAATATGAATGTTACGGCTTTATATATCAGCAGCACTTAAGAGCCCTAAATTATAAAATAATTAACTAAAGATCACCTTATTGCTGAATCGTTTTAGAAAAATCCAAGAATTATTAAGGTCTTGATTCTGCTTCCAGGATAGAGTAGTCTCATGGACAGCAGTGGGGTGACCTATGGAGTAAGGTACTAATCCAAAATGATTAAAGGTGGCAGAATTGGGCCCTAAATACTTTATCATCATTAGATTATGCACATTGTTTAGTAGCGAGTAAGTCTAATTCCATGTGGAAGCTCATGACACTGAAAGAAGGGAATGCTATTTGATTTTACTGACAGGAGGGCAAAAGCCAAAAGTAAATGACCAAGCATTTGCTACATCTCTGCTATATTCCAGGGAGAGCAGAAATGTCTGGAATAACTTAAAGGATAGAGAGCTAGTTCACCAGGAATATTTTTGATGCTCGCTTAGCTTGAAATTTTGATATTCTTCTAGTTTTACTATCCTCTAATTTAATTGCCTAGATCCTAACATGTCTTTACAAAGGGCAGCTTGTGGTGGGGGAAAGAAGCCATGTAAGGGTTAGCCAGAATTGTTGCCCTGGTGTGAGGGGAGCTCAGGCCTGATATTAACATGCTTCCTGCAGGGCATACAATTGCCCAGTGTTCCATGGACTCCTGTGGGTTGGCAGAGTATATCTAAGGGGTTCACAAAAGATGACTATGAAAACAAGTTTCAGATCCCAGAAAAGGCATTCTGTTTTTCTGATCAATTAAATGTATGTGAATACCTCCACCTACAGGTCAAAACCTGGAAGTGTTGTTGTTACCATAGCAGCCCATAGTTTAAAACTGTTTCTCACGCTGCATCAAATGCCATGCCGAGCATGTGCAACACTTATAGTTGAATTCTGTTCAGTCAGTTTTTGGTCCAAGACTCCTACGGTAGGGGTCTGCAAACCACAAGCTGAATTTTCAAAGGAGTCCGCACCTCCATTTGAAATTTAGGGGTCTGCAAATGAAAAACGGTTGAAAACCACTGCAAGAGTCCAAAAAGAATGAGTAGGCACAGGTATAGGTCTGCTTCATGAGACCCCTCCACCTATTCAGAAGGCAAATATCCACAGGGAATGTCCAGAAGATATTCTGTTTCTCTGCAGCAGAATGTTTCCTTGTAATCCTCTCCTCGAGTGCAGGACTGTACCTAAGCGCCACAATCCAGCCCAATATGATTACGAAAATATCTTTATTAGCTTCTCTTGTGTTGGAGGTAATTAATTAAGCTCTCTGTGTTTTCCTTTTCTTTTATCTTTCAGTGCTTCCTCTATGGAGCAATAGAGGACTGTCATTGCATTTCCATAACTATATTTTTATTACACACTAGGCATCATGTGTTTTTTTTGCTCTCATTTAATTACTGTACATGCAATCATTTCAAAGACTTTGATTTGTTAACAAAGGCACACATAGGGACATGACTAAAGCTGTGCAAAATATTTGACAAGAAATTAAAGACATTTGAAATGTCCCCATTTTCAGGTTCACTAATGTCGCAGCCCTAAAGCCTATGCTCAAACATGGCATCTGTTTGGCCAATTGTCAGTCAAAAGGTCACATTGGTACCATGTGCAACACCGTAGTGCCGTGTGCCTATTCCCGCTCTTTTCCCTGGTCACCTAAGGGTCAAGCTAGTGCCGTCTGCAAAAATACCAGTGTGCCTGTTCTCGAACATTCTGTTGGTCAAAAGGTCAAGTTGGTGCTGTGTGCAAAAGCATAGGGCTGTGTGCAAAAGTAGTGTGCCGGGTGCAGCTCCTATTGACGTAGAGGGCACCAGCTCGGAACCTGGTTGGTGAAGGAGCTAGGGATCAATCAGACGCTAACACGAGTAAGAGTGTCCAAATAAAACTGTATCTCGCGCCAAAATCTGCAGGAGTATCCGCAGGTTAGCTGGAAGGCCTGATCACCCTTCCAGCCAGGGTCTCCTCCAGATTTTGCTGGCTCATGTCGTGTCATTTTGGTTCTTTGGATTACTTCCCCTCCCCAATTTGCCATGTCCTAGGTGTCTGTACTGCTGGCCAGCTGCGCCTGGAGTGTGGCATGTGCATTTTAATTTCTGTAGATACTCTGTTTGTTTAACTTCTTCCCTTTTTCCCTTCCCTTACTTGGTACCAAGTTGTGTATATAGTATATAAGAGTCAAATTGTTGTATTAATTGCTATTGTGGTTAGTTGGTGTATCTTTACAGTATTCAATTAATGCGTGTACAGTTTACTTGGTTTGTGTATCGGCTCTGGTTTTTAGTGAGCAGTTGATTATAGACTGCATGGATTTCTTGTTGTTGGATGTAAATAGACTGTTTCAAGTTGTGTGTATATTTTTGTTCTGATAGTATTGTTAGTTGGTAAAAGTGCTCCTCCCCAGCCCAAGTTGCAACTCATTCCCCATTAATAAACAACCACTTGGTTTTGAATTACAATCTGTTTTTGTTTTGATTTTCCTCTCTCAATCAAATCCTTACTTGAACCTGCACTGGTCTCGGACAACTAAATTGCAGTGAACACTGCGTGTTTCATGCAAAATATTTTCACGTCACCAGAAAATGAAGGCCAATATTGGGTATAAAAAGGTTAGTAATTGCCTGCTTAGGAAAACAGGAAAGCAGGTGTTTTTTTTGTGTGTGTGTTTTTTTTTTTTTTTACAAAGCAATCTGAAATTTCATTTTCAGGCTAGAATGGGATATATTGCAGGAGCTGGAAGAAGGAAGCTACATGGTATTTATTCTGGATCTCCATTAATTAAGCCTATTCCATGTGCTCAAGTGGGTAATCAGGTGACATTTTAACCTCCTTTATCATAGAGGAGATTGTTATATGTGCTCTCTGTGAACCAATGAGTAATAAGCTAGTTGTCTCTGTTACTGTCCAGAGGCCTAAGCTCAAAGGCTTTCCAGGCACCCCTGCTGTCCCTCCCTCCTAAAAAACAAAACAATACAAAATAAAAAAAAACCCACACAACTTTGGTATGGTACTTCTTTGCCCAGATTTCTGGGAGACAAGTGAAGCAGAAGGAAGCAGCTTTTTTGGAGTGGCATTGTTGGGTGAAAGGCAGTAGAAGGTGTCATTATCCCATTCATCACAGAATAATCAACAGTGGCAGGGACTGGCCATTGATATTTTATGACTCCAAAACACGTGACATGGATGTTTACTAACTTCTCCCTCGTGGCCCCTCCACACTCCTCCCAAAATGCTGTTGATTGTTTATTCTTTTTTTGTATGCACATTATGATCTGTTAGGAACATTGAATTTGCCATACTGGATCTGAGCATTGGTACATTAATTCTACTCTTATTAGACATGGTGTATGTTAATATGTACATTGCAGAGTCTGCACAAAATGTGCGTGTGTGTATGTATATATAATGTATACACTAGAGTTAGGCTATTCCGTGAGGAATATTTTCACAACTTCACTATATTCCTTCTGTTTCTCCGTTGTTTACAATATGGTAAAGCCCTTGGGAAATTAATTGATGTCTGCATCTGCCCAAGGCAGTACTCTTACTTTCATGGGTTTACTTCTTCCAATGGATTTTTTCAAACTAGAAAGGGACATAATTACAAAGTCATTAATTCCTTGGATTTCAGAACTTTTTTTTTTTTTTTCAGAACCTATCTACTAAAGGTGAGGTTACCTGGCAAAGTGCCACACTTATGAGCCTCTCTGATTTCTATGCTTGTCTGCAGGAATCCAGGTGTAATGGCGTGATACCCACATCTTTTGTGAGCACCCCATCTGGTCAGGTGTGACTGCAGTCTTTAAACAATCCCAGTCCTGGTATCAGACCCTACCCAAAAGGCTTCCTCTCTGGAGGCAATGGTTTCACCCTCTCTGGGCTGTTCTTCTATGCATACTACCCTACTTCCTATGGGTTTTGTTCCCAGCCACTCATATGAGTGCTCACAGAGCACACACGTGTGCACACACACACACAATCAAAACAACTTATTTGTTTTTTCACTTTTGCATAACTCAACCCCCCCAATAGCCATGTTCTTCAAATGTAAAAGAAGAAATCACTTTACCCTGAGACCAAGAATAAAGAATTTCACCATAAAGGTGACTTTTTCAAATTACAAGCAAGTAAAATCAGGGACTTATAGTAGAAGCTTGTACGCATTGTTTTTGTCATTGTAAACTCAATAATGAATAGTAGATTGTGTCCTTTTACTTTCTTATTAAATTAGGATTTTGATACAAACTCAAGAATGATATATTTTGTTTCCCATTTTTATACATCCTTTGGAACCAGGTTACAAATGTTAATCTGACACAACATGTATCGTATAAGTGCGCTGAACATATAGGTGTGAATAAACCAAAAATTGTAATATGTTTGGGCCTGAAAATACATTCCTATGCTTGTGAAGCTTAGCTAGCATAGCACAAAGCCTTCTGGGTTCTGCAGCTTTGCTTCACAGTCCCTAATGAGTGAAAGTGTGATCTCTATGAAAAAGCTAGAGCAGTACGAAATTTGAACTGTCGGAGTTGGTGTCTGAGCTTATTTAAGCTCCGAGACTGCTGAAAGAAAAACCAGCAAAGCCTGCAGATACTATGGCTACCACTGGATAGATTGCAGTTATAATTGGCTATTGTGAAGTACAGAAGCGTGGGTGTTAGTTCGCGTCAGTAAATTACGGAATAAGCTCTGAGACACAAGGTATGTTGATTTCTATGTTTTTAAAGAATACACAAAGCAAAGGAAATGCAACAGCTGGTAAAGAACAGAGAATATAAAAATCATTGAATAAACATTGTTAACCTTTGGCCCACCTCACATATATATATACTATAAACAAGAAAGGGCATTATTTAATAGGAAGACCTCAAACCAGTCCACTGGCAAAATCTGAAAAATATACCGACTATCCTTTCAACCCTTTTATAAAAGAAAACAAACAAACAAACAAAAAATCGTACAAAACCTGCACCATGCCATACCTTATTTCAATTTTATACACATTTTTTGTCCTCAGCTATTAACTTATTGCCTATCACTTTTTTTTTCCTGATGCCAAATCACTTGCGTCTATTTCTGTTGAAAGTTAAATATTTTAAAACTGCTTTTTACAGCCAGATTGATATCTGTTCAGATTTCTAATGGGATGACAGCACTGTTCATGACTACAGATAAAATGGATTTTCATGACCCCTGGGAACTGGAAATTCTCAGCCTTGCAGGGTTCAGTACAGAAAGGGAGAAGGACTCAGTAGATGTAGGTTATGTATTTCTTCATAAGATTTCCATCTGCCTGTCACTTTTTCTTAGACCAATACAAACTTTTGTAGTTGTTGTGTGTATGTATATAATACAAAACAGTCACATGGCTTCCAGTCAGGTTAGAAACATTCCACTGATCCGGACATCTCAGCCAGAACCAGGATGTGCAGAGGGACATAAAAACATTTAAAATCATCTGCAAAATGTTGTTTGAACTTTAATGGACCCCAGCTTGTTTGGGGTGATGGTTCAGCTTGGTTCATATAGTGTATTAACTTGTCCACTCATATCTACTGGGAAGAGAAAAGAGATTCTGAGGAACTTCAGTCAAGAAAAACAGCTGAGCAAAAAAAGGAGATGGTGCAACTACTTCTTGACATGTAGAATTAAAGAGGAAATATCCAAAAATATGTGAGAATCCCTGTTGTCTTAGCCTGAGGACTCAGTCCTTCTCATTCATGGAAATCTGGTAGACATTCTTTAATGATTGTACAGTGGTTTTCCTTGTGGACTCGAACATTACAGCAATATTCACAGCTCTTTCTAGGTCCAGTGCCTTTATGAGAACACTCATCTTGCTTTTTCTTAAGTCAAAAATCCTCAGCACAAAAATCAAAACAATCTGTAATGGCATCTTACAAAAGTTTACAAAAATTACAAGTAAAGCAAAAGCTTTTGTAGAGTAGTTGGAAATTAAAAGATTTCCTTCATCCATTAGGTTTCTCAGTTGAAACATAACTTTCACCTACAAAATTTGTTTTTCATACTTAATAGAGGTGTGCTTAAAATCCATTATGTTGTTATACTTTGGCCTAGTCTACACTACAGAGTTAGAATGACGTAAGCTGTCTTGCATCAACCTAACTATGGAAGTGCCTAGACTTAAATTTTGCTCCTGCCTACCGAACTGCCCTGTTACACCGTCTTAATATCTTCACCTCCATGAGTGGCATAGAGTGAAGGTTGATGTAGTTAGGTCAACACAATGTTAATGTAGACACTGCCTTGCTCATATGACTATTAGTGGCCTCCAGGATGTGCACCACAATTCCCCACCCTGACCACTCTGGTCAGCTTTGTGAACTCCTCTGCCCTGAGGCCAACTGGCCAGGGAACCACCCATCCCCTTTAAAGCCCCACAGATTTTTGAAATGCCATTTCCTGGTTGCTCTGTTTGGAGACCGCACCTAGTAACTGCCCAGCTGACCATGCCAGCTACACACTGCAGACATGTTCCTGCTTGTAATACACAGGAGGTACTGGATCTCCTGCATCTGAGGGGAGAAGAGGTTGTGCAGGCACAGCTCTGATCCAGCCATAGAAACTTTGACATCTATGAGCAGATTGTTCAGGTCATGCAGGAGAAAGGCTACAGGAGGGACCAGCTACAGTGTGAAAGCCAAGGAGCTGTGGCAGGCATACCAGAAGGCAAGGGAAGCTATCACTCTGCTGTGGAGTTGCAGACCTGCTGCTTTTACAAAGAGCTGCATGTCTTTCTCACCAGAAACCCCTCCCCCTCCCAGAGCCCCTTGGATACTTCAGAGGATCCTGAGCCGAAAGTCCCTGCCTTCAACAGTGAGGAGATGTTGGACAAGGAGAAGTATGGGGGACAGGCGACTGGGGGAGCCAGCTACACAGCAATCCAGGACATGTTGTTTTTTCTTTTTACTCCAGCCAATCCCTACAGTCCAGCACAGGTGAGTCTGAGGCATGGAAAGGGACCTCAGGTATGTATGTTGTTTGCTTTGAAATTACAGGGACAAAGTCTCAGGACACATCTATTGATTTACTGTTTTTTACTTATGCTAGAAGAAGTGAAACAACCATTACAGGTAGTGTTGCTCTCTGTTTCTCATCCCCCTCTAGAGCTAGGCAAAGGGGGTACTGGAGAACACTTGATTTATGTGCACCAGACTCCTCCACAGGGATCTCGATGAAACTTCTCTGCAGATAGTCTGCAATCCTCTGCCGAAGATTTCTGGGGAGGGCTGCCTTATTTCTTCTGCCACAGTAGGACACTATCCCATGCCACTCAGAGATAACTTCGGTAGAAACCATTGCAGAACACAGGCTAGAGGCATATGGTCCTGGGTGGCAGCTGAACACCTGCAGGAGCTGTTCACTTTCAGCCTCCATTTCCCTCAGGACTGAGAGAGCAGCTAAAGTCACCATGGCCTCTGGAAAACAGTCTCAGTATTCAGTTCACTTTCCCAGCCCTATACACATATACTCATGCCTGTGAGCTATTCTCCCTCATTTCCTCAATTCACTCCTCTCCAGGAACATAATCACCATGGTTTGTGCAAAGACTGCTGCCGGGCTGTATATATTCCAAGGAGAAGTGAGGATGTAGTGTTTACAACTTGTGTGGATCAAGGGGAGTGAGTTCAGTATCCTAAGTTTTGATTTATCTTGTGAATGCCCTGACAATGGCAGCTCTGTGTATTGTATCTTCAGCTGCTGCAAATGTGACCTTGAGGGTCTCTCCATCCACACCAGTCAAATGGCTGAACCAGATAAGAAGGAAGAGGACTCAGAATGACCTGTTCCAAGAGAGCCTGCAAGGCTCTGCTGCTTAAGATACTGAGCACAGGGCTTGGAGGATCACCCTCGTGGATGGCCAGGGATAGAGCGGAGAGGGGCGAGGCACAGGATAGAGCGGAGGTGGCGAGGCACAGAAAAGGAAGGGGCTGTGCAGCAGGAGATGCTTGCACTTGTCAGGGAGCAAACAGACATGCTGCAAACTCTGGACCTGCAGATTTAACAATCCAGTACTTGCCCCCCTTTGCAGCCCATACTGATGTTGGTAAAGTGACCCTGGTGATCCAGCAGTGCTTGCATTAGCATAGAAAAGTATCTGGTTTTGTTAAAATACTCTGTGGCCCCTCCACAGTTTGGGTCCCCCTGTGCTGCAAAACCATCCAGTATGTCTTGCACATTGCTCAGAGTCACAGTCCTTCATAGCAGGAAGTGCTTAATGGCATTGCATTCTTGCATTACAACAGCCCCTGTGGTGGATATCCCAATTCCAAATTGATTCCTGACTGCTCAGTAGCAATCTGGCATTGCAAGTTTCCACAGTGTGATTGCCATTCTCTTCTCCACTGTCAGTGCAGATCTCATTTTGATGTCACTGCGCTGATGAGCTGGGGCAGATTTGGCACACAGATCCTGGAATGTAGCCTTGTGCATCCGAAAGTTCTTCAGTCACTACTCATCATCCCAAAACTGCATGACAATGTGATCCTACCAATCAGTGCTTGTTTCTCAGGCCCAGCACTGGCACTCCACTATCAGAAGATTTTCCATGAATGCCACCAACAACCTTGAAATGTTTCTTTCTATGCCCCACAGCAATCTGGCCTCTAATGAATAAACATGTTCCCTGGGGTTCCTCTAGTAGCTATGCAAATATTGCAGGATCAGGTGGCCAGTGCTTGCAACACTCATCAGAATAGTGCAGAGTGGTGCAGGGCCCAGGCTTCTGTTAGAGATGGCAGACGGTGAGGCGGGACACATGGGTTTGTAGTATTTTTAAAAGAGGTGTGAAACTTTATTTGGTGCAGATGTAATTGTGGGATGCAGAATACTTCATTATGGGAAGTTGAATCCATACTCCCAGTAACCCAGTGTGACAAATTTTGCCCCCATGAAGCACTGCAAAAAATTCCTAAAACACCCTGTGCTGGATGGGAGCAAGTTGCCCAGTGGGGTACTTACCCATGGTGCACTGTTCTCTGCATTGACATAAGCGCTCCTAGTGAGGACGTGCACCACTCACACCAGGAGTGATTGTGGACATGCACAAATGATTTAATTACGGCGCGTCTGTACCACAATGGAAATCAGGTCAACTTTATTGTGCAGAATAGACATGGCCTCCATCTTGTCAGGTTACTCTGGAAAAGACAATTCTTCAGCTACTACAAATACCACTGTCCCCACAAGAGATAGGGAAAAAATATCTTCTCTTGTCTTCAATAATATTTGCATACATGCATTGTTCAAGCCACTTCAAATCTACTTTATACCCTTCCTCCTTTTCATTATGCTGGAAACCTTCCATATTTCCCTAGGTGACACATATTCAACTTCTGGTTTTTGTTTTTGATTTTTTTTTTAACACAAGTCTTTAAACTGCTGCTTCACTTTTATTGAGCTCTTGTGGTTTTAGTATCCCAGCCTTATCACCAGATTTCATTGTTTTCTCATACACAGAAAGCAAAGCGTGTATTTTAATTGTAGATCATTTAGTTCAGATTAAAGAACAGATAGATATAATATGAAAAAAATGCACTGAATCATTCTGTACATTCTGCAGCTAAGCTAAAACATAAAATAGCAGCTGCCTCTAGGTGCCCCAGTGCAGAGACTCCTCTATACTTAAAACTACAGTACACAGAAAAGACAATGACAAAATCTGCTTTTGGTTTCATCTCTAGGTTCAGTTATTTTCAGCCTTTCTGGTCTCTGACACCTCAAATTCATTGACTGAATCGAGCAAGAGTATCAAAGTATAGAGTTTTTCTTGAGGTCTTCTCTGAAACACTGCTCTCTTCTCAGATAAGAAGCTTGTCAACTTTTAAATCAGGTTATACTGTTAGTAGTTTGGTGTCTCCAATGTTCTCAGCCTTATTTCCATTTTAGAGCCCAATCCTGCAAACCATGATGCTTGTAAATGGGGCTAATTATGTGAGCAATGTTTCCAGGTGTACTGCTGGGTTGGAACCTTAGCTTGAGTCTAAAAACATGTCAACTTTTTATTTTACATTATAAAATTTCTCACTATAAACATTTAATACTTATGGGCCAAATTCTGATGCACATTTTAATTTTTATCTCAGTCTAAACTGACTGCAACTGGTCTGAGTAAGAAGTTTGAAGTAAAACTATCAAAACTAATTTTCCTTAAACTTGGATTTTTGCTTAGGACTACCAATCAAAGTTTGAGGGTTTTGGCATCAGTTGTTGAGCTTTCTGTGTGCAAAATTTCTGAAAGGAACCTATGAAAATTAGTGTCCTTATTTCATACACTTATAATTTAAAGTGGCTGAACCAGTTTTTTCCAACACAGAAGTATTATTCATTTCAGGTTAACATGAAGCATGACAAATATCAGGTCAAAAGAAATCAGCTGTAGCATGCGCTCCCATGATGGGATGATCACACTTGCTAAAATGTTTGTGTCTGACTATGCACATTTAATGAAAGACTATAGTTAAATCTCATTAATGATGGTATTTAACCCCACAGATAAATGAATAATAAAAAAATAGAGTTAAAACCATGACTGTCTCTCCAAATTACTGAGGTATCAACTTAGATTTTTGTACTCAGCTCTGAACATATTGCCTCGTATGTCTCAGATATTTATCAATTGAATTAATGTAGCTGGAAGTTGAATCTTCTTTGTTCACAATAATATTAAGTCCCAGTCATGTACATCCAAAAAATAAATCAGAGGTCTATTTATATAGTCTATCACTTGGATCCATGATGGATTGCTGAATAAACATGTCAGGACCTAATCCATTCATAACAACATATAACTTTGATCAGTGGAAGAGCTAACTGAAAATCAGAACTTCTACCCTGTGAGAAATTTGGCTATTTTTGACAGTTTTCAGTGCAAGTCAGGACAAAAACACTAAAATATCAACATTTTTGGCAGAAAGTTTAATAAATTATTACATAAATATTTTGTCTTGGGTTGCTGAAATGACTTGAAACAGTTCACTTCAGCTTGGTTTGACTTAAAATTGTATCATCTGTCTGGCCAAATTACATCTCCCCTTATGTACTGCAGCTGCTCTTTCAGCAAAACTGCTACTATTTACCACAGGATTCCTATAACTAGAAAGCATCATGGGGAATGTAGATTTGCTGGGGAGCTCAGCCTATAGAGGGAAAATGGGGGCATGAGACACACAATATACGACTCTCAATAGGAAACGTGGCAAGTTTGGAAAGAGAACGGGGATATGAGGCACCTGAACTATAGCTCACAGGAGACACTGCGGCATCTCTGGCAAACACAGACTAATATCTACCTGACCCTAAACAAAATACCCTGTTTCTCTATTGCTGACAAAAATCAACATTTTTATGGCAAAATCGATGTTTTACCAGGAACAATTCTGATTTTTGTGGAAACTGCATTTTCTCTCAAAATAAATAATTTTAGATGGCAAATTCCTGAATTGTTCTAGTTAATGACAAAGACAGTTACACAGAAGTATGAAGAAAAGACAAGACATATTAAACAGATCTTCCTCTACTATGGAAAAAGCCTGCAGGAAAGGACTCTGGGGAATGACTCAGTGTGACCGTTCCCATGTGCTGTTTCTCTACTATTGTTCTATTTTGGATGGAACTTTGCCCTCTTCTGGTGAAGGTTAGATCTCCAGAGTTTTTCCTGAATAGGAACAGAGTACAATCTGACTAAACACTTCAGGATTTAGCCCTATAGAATGTGTAGCACTGAGCAAATTTAAGTGGACATACATGGTGTTAAGATGGTTTTAAAAAATGGAGTAAGACAGGATGGTTTTCAGATTTTCTTCAGGATCATTGAAGTTTATCATATCAAATCCTGCTTAGGGACTTTGAAGTTCATGGGTGATTTACCCTGGACTGCAGGAATATGCCATAGTCTATTAAGTAAACACTGGAAATGCACATTCATGCTTGAATTTCAAGTGTTTAAATATCATTCTGATTACATTCCATTCAAAAAAATCATTTCGGGCTAGCTTGTGGCTCAGTCACAGGCCTGAGTAGTGTTTGGTGCATAGGTATACTGTCCCAAGGCTACACAGGGATGGTAGTGTGGGGTTTTTTTGTGGGTTTTTGTTTGTTTGTTAATGAGATATCTCTCTGATGCACAATTCCTTCAGCGACTCCTGTCAGGTTTAGAGAGGAAGATATTAAAGTAATTAGCTACAGACCTTTAAAAGGTACAGTATAGTCCTCATCATGCACCCAACCAGCCCTAGAGGCTGGCAGAGCAGGAGGGGAAGAGGTCTAGTTCTGCTTACTGTCCATCTTCCCTGGCCTCTTCTCCCCAAGGCCCTGCAATCTCCAAAGCACCAGGAGCTGCGCTCTGGGAAGCCCTGACACTCTGCACAAGGAGATGTGGCGGGTGAGGGAGGAAATGCGTCTGTATGCGAGAAATCTTTAGTCTCTTTTACTTGGCCATGTTTAGGATAGTCACAATCTAGCCTTTAGTGATTTAAACATTTGTCTTAGTGGAAATAATAACCAATGTAAACTGTAGACTAATCCCTTGAAAACTAACAACCAAAACAGCTGATTTTGAGCAACAGTATCATTTTAAAAAAGTAATGTATTAAAAACTGTTATTTTCTCCCCCCCCACGTTTTCCCCCTAATTAGCATAACTGTCCAGTATTCCTTAACTAAAATATTGTATGCCCAGTTCAACTCTGTGAAATTATACTGTTTGTATTATAAATTCCTACGAATAAATCTTAATACTGAGATCGCAGTCTTTTAATGTAAGGGGTTCGGATGGCACCATTCTAATTCTAATGGTTACAAATAAAGCTCTAATGCAAATTTACAGTTGCAAAAATAAATAGCATTAATCAGTGATTACTTATCAATCCTTGTAGTATTAATCAGGCTAGAAAACCTGTCTGAACTGAGTCAACAGGTTCAAAGTGTTACTGGGCACTGGTTAAGATCCCCCATTCTTCACTGCATTGCACATGGGTGGATCCACTCTTCTAGAACCTCATTGTCTCCAGCGGGACTCCATACAGGTCCCCCCCACGCCAGGGCTCATGGCAGGATCAGAGCTTAAGTCAAGACCATTACTAAAACATTAAGAGAACATTAAAAAGTTGTTCTATATCTTGTTTAAATCATAGCTCTTGAACATGAACAAATATTTAGTAATTCCTTGAGTGAAGATAGTGTTCCGTTTTTTCTTTCATTTGGTTGAAATGTTTGGCTCACTTTAAACCATTTTGCTGAATACATTTGACAAGTTAATTTTTGAAATATTTTATTTATCCCAATTCCTTTTAATTTGTATGTATTCATTTCTTCTCTAAAAACACTAAAATCTCTGATACATTTTAATTGTCTGGCATCTATTGTTTCCCCACCCCCAATAACTGAAATTGGCTTTGTACAGAAATGGATACACATTTTAAAAACTGTGCTTTCCTCCTCAAACAATATTTATTACATAGTACGAACCAAACAAGACACTTCACTTATGCATTTTTCATTATATAATATGCTGCAAATTAGATTTTGGACAAACTAGCTCTGCACACTTGGGGTTATTCCAAACTTTAGACAGAGTTTGGAGGGGGGGAAGATTTCTGAAATAAATTAAATATTTGAGTACGACGATACAAACAATTATAATTTGTTGATCTTTATATCATGTTGTGAGGGCAGATGCAACAAATCTCACAGAACAAATAAGGCTGTTCATCTCAATGACAGCTTTTTGGAAGATTTATTTATAATCCATTTATAATATATGCCTCTTAGACTACTCACCACCTTGTGAGGCCTTGTCTATGGTAGTAATTTTGAGAACTGCAATTCCCAGTGGTTGTAGTTCCACTGGTGGTAGCATTAGTGTAAACAGCTTTAAATGGGCTCAGCCATTTTTACCACTGTAGATATGTCCACAAAGCAGCTGCAAACATGCTTATCAGTATGGGTAGGTAAATGTGCTAGTTCGGCTCAAGCTAGCATGCTAAAAATAACAGTGTGGCAGTGGCAGCACTGGTGGCAGGTTGGTCTAGCTGCCAAGTATATACCCAGGGTTGGGCAGGTTTGTACATGGGTTATTATTATCCACATAGCATGCTCCCAGCTGCTGTGTAGGTATACCCTTGTGGCCTCAGCCACACTAATGGTACTCTGGATGGAATTATGCCTATTTAATTACTGGTCTGAAAAACTCTAGTGAAGATATAGCCGTGAGGCTCAATTCAGAAGTATGTAAATGTCACTGTAAGGTACATGCCAGAAAGTTCAATTAGTGAGTGGATGCTATCATAGCTAAAATAGAGGGGGGATAGTAGGTGAAGTTGTGGTATATTGCAACCTACTGGTTTCTCTTCCTCCTCTAACACCACTCCTCTGCCATCTCATCATAAAAATGACACCAGTTTATCAGCATGTAACTCATACTTCAACTTAACTATACTCCTGGCTAGATTCATACCAAATAATATGGGCAGATAGCCTGAGTCAGCTAGGTCTAGGATAATTCAGTCCTGGAGAAGGCTGGCTGTGTTCATATAGCCATTCTCCCGGAGTTTCTGCTAGAGGATAAAAGTGCTTTAAACTCCATTGATGGCTGTTACATGAGGCTGCAGCATGTCCCATGCAGTTCTGCACATAAGCTATTTTACATGTAGATACATATTTGTAAATGTTTAAAGTGCAGGAAACTGCTATAACAATTCAGCTTGGGTCCACATTGGGAACAGAGAAGAATATTCCAGACAGGGGTGGCTCTAGGTATTTTGCTGCCCCAAGCACGGCAGGCAGGCTGCCTTTGGAGGCATGCCTACGGGAGGTCCTGCGGTTCTGCAGCTTCGGCATACCCGCCGCCTAATTGCTGCCGAAACCGCAGGACTGGTGGACCTCCTGCAGGCAAGCCACTGAAGGTAGCTTGCCTACCCCCCTCACAGTGACCGGCAGGGCGCCCACCACAGCTTGCCGCCCCAGGCACACGCTTGGCGTGCTGGTGCCTGGAGCCGCCCCTGATTCCAAAGCAAAGTACAGAAGTCACCACTACTGGATAGATCCTCTTCAACTTTTGAACTCTGTTCTTCTCTTTTTTCCCTCTCAGACTTGGTTTGCTATGATCTTCTATTTCATCCTTTTAGTCTGTGATTTTTTTTTTGATTTTTTTTTTTACTATTGGAATAATTTACATTAGTATTCCCAGAGATTTCTTTAACAATCCTTCTAGGTGTGTTTAAGGTCTTAAAATAGGTGATACAAAGGGCTGAGTCTTTTTGGTAATAACAGTATTTTATTTTATTTTTCTTATAATTATGGATTCTTTAAAACTGTGAGCATATCTAGTCTACTTTTAAAGTAGCCTAGTTATAATGTAGTTGCCGATAACAACAGCCTTTCTGACCTCTGCATTAGAGTCATGGGGATTAAATGAAATCACTAAAGAGCTTAGCATTGTAAAACCTACTTTAAATGCTCTGGAGTATAACCATTTTATTGACTAACCCCCTGACTGTATTATTATTGTGGGAGGGGTTTTCCACACATTTAATATACAAACAGAAGTCCACTACCAGGAGGAGTTTACAATCTTAATGAGACAGAAAATGTGGATTTTTTGCTATTAATTTCAATGGGGGTAGGATTTCACCTATCAAACCTAAATTTAGATTACTAAGAAAAAGACTTTGTTTAAAATATCTGGTACTCTAACTGCTCTATGATAGTTTTGTCTGAAATGTTCCCAAGTGCATGTACAGGACCAACTAGATGAGGGAACATCAGAGTCTCAATATGTAGATGAAGAGAGGGTAAAATATTAACCAAAATGGAACCAATATGCTAGCACAAAAAAAAAGTTTTATGGAATATTTAAATGTAGGAGTCAGAGGAAGCTGATAGAGGCTAAGTGTAGCGTATCGAAAACTGTTAACATTACACTTTTACTTATTAGGTGTTTTCTGTGCTTGCTTGCAGGCTAGGGGACTCTTCAGGGAAGCATGTGGTAGCAGCCAGTCTGCAAAAAGCCAGCCTAAAGTAAGGTGGGGTTAGTTGTGCCTCTATTTTAGGGAGCAGTCTGCTCTCTCTCTTTCTCTCTCTCTGGTTTTGGTGTGTTCCAGATTCTGTGAAAAGTGCTGACCTATGTTCTTCTTCGCCCCCAGCCAAGGGCCTTATTCCTAGGCATGGCGTGATGGGGCCAAAATATTTTCAAATTTTAGTATGGTTTTTGTGTGTGTGTGTGTGTGGATTCAAACATAGCCGTTTCCATCGGGATAGTTTCTTCTTATGCACAACATTCAACAGCTCTCTTAGGTCTGTGTATTTTACTCCAAAACTAAATTGATCTCTGAGATACTCTTTTTGAAAATGACCAAAACAACAAGAAGCAGACAGTTTTTGCATGCTTTCCAAAAATTCAGATATATTTTCTCCTTCTGTAATGTTCTTAGATAAAAGTATATTTTTCTGTTTTTAAAAAAAATCTTTGGAAGATATATAATGTTTCTTCAGTATCTTCATTAGGTCCTTATACTACAGCTCAGGTGGATCTTATGGAGAACATAAATCTTTATGCACTGCAAATATTGTTTTTCCCCACCAAAGGAAAACAGTCCTTTGTTTATCAGTGTCTTCTTTAATATTTACATAAAAATACTGCTCAAGTCTCTTAGTATATGTTGCAAAATCTTTCTCTTTTTCATTCATTTAGAAAATATCCATTTTGCCATATGTAGCAATTTTATCTTTCTCTCTCTATTTTATAATCTCTCCTTCAGCACCAGTTTTCTTGGTTACAAACCTGACATACACATAGAAGTTGGATAAAAACAAAATCCTTTTTCTGGAAAGTTGCAACATAACACTGTTTTATTTCTGAAAATCCTCAACCCTGACACACAAGAATTAAAAACACACACACAGAGAAAGCAGGCTGTTTTATAAGGCAGAGAAGCATAACTCAATCCACCTTGCTCTAAACTGGCTCTTTGCAGACAGACTACAGAAGATTTACGGTACGTCTACATTGCAATATAAGACCAGGGTTCAAACTCAGTCTGAAATGTAACCCCTTCCCTTGAATCTACACACAAATTATACTAACCCAGGGCTTAAACCCAGAGTTCCAGGACCCCACAGGCATGGAGAGACTGAGTCAAGCCTGGGCTTAGTGTTCAAGCCCTATTGCTTTGGCGTGTAGAGCTCCCCACTGGACCTATGATCTAGGGATCCACTACAAATATTCCATAATCCCAAGGGCGTACTTTCTTTGTTCTCTGGGCAGTCAAGTTTGGTGAAGAGTCAAGTTTTCCCACATTTCACCATTTACGAAGGATTAGAGCAGCCACATTTTGGGAGGGCACTAGGACGTCTCAGATATGGGTGGTTGGATTCCAGTCTGCACAATGCAGCGTAGACCATGGAACCCCAAATTGGGATTCGTGGTTTAACAATTCCTAACCTGCAGTTACAAACGAGTGTAGATCAGTGATGGGCAACCTGTAGCCCACAGGCCGCACACGGCTCATCAGGGTAATTTGCTCACAGGCCACGAGACAGTTTGTTTATATTTGCACGGCCATCCGCAGCTCCCAGTGGCCGTGGTTCACCATTCCTGGCCAATGGGAGCTTCTGGAAGTGGCGGCTAGCATGTCTCTGTGACTTCCTGCAGCTCTCATTGGCCGGGAATGGTGAACCACAGCCACTGAGATCTGTGAGCAGTCATGCCAACGTAAACAAACTGTCTTGTGGCCTGTGAGTGGATTACCCTGATGGACCATGTGCTGCCCACGGGCCGCATATTGCCCGCCACTGGTGTAGATGCTCAAGCCATAGGTTAATAAACCCAGGGCCTGCTAATTCATGTTCTCCTTATCCTGGGCTTACACTGCAGTGTAGACATATCACTTGCTTCCCTCACAGCCCCCTAGCCTGCAAGCAGGACCAGGAAATCTCTTAAAAGTTAAAGTGATTGCTTGTTACTTTTACACAGTTTTCAATACACCACACCGAGTTCACTCTTCTCAAAAGAATGTCAGCAATACAAAGGTATCTATCTCAGTGTGTAATTAGGAACTGAACCAGAATTGCCAATTAAGTGAAGGAGGGACAGGTTTGATTCTCTTTATAAACAAATCTCACCTTTTCATTTATGTTTAAAGGACATGATGAGAATATCATTGCCACAAAATATAATTGCACTCTAACTCGGCCTGCTTTATGCACTGCAACAGAAGCAGGTTTGATTTTAACAGTTTTAAATTAATATATTTGCTTGTTAATTATTCTTAGGACTTCTTTTATTGATAAGCTATTTTCCTCCTCTTCAAATTTTTGCCCTTAAAAATCCATGTACTTAGCCAGATATATGTGACTGAGAGAGCCTGGCTGAGATGAGAGTCTTGAGCTTTGGTCTCCTATAACCCGCTTGATTGGCCTATCACTGGGTGATTGGCTATTCTAGGGTGGGATGCTCTCTGGTTTTGATGAGAAATTCAATTTGAGACCTGAAAAACCTTCCCAAAGAAAGTTTCATTGAAACAGATATACTACCATGAAAAGTTTTGGATCCAGTTAAATGGATTTTCCAATGAAAAACCCTCTCGTTAAAAAAATTCCTGACCAGCTCTACTGGTCACAATGAAAAATCTAATTATAATTAATTTTTAATGCCCCAGTTCATCACAGCATTTCATCAGATGTTCAAGTCAGATTGATTCAAGTTAAGCATGTGCTACAATGGGTCAAAATCATAGTATAGTTAAAATAAAACCAACAGCCCCAATATTATTCAAATGAAACAGTAAAATATTTGTCTCTTTAAATTCAAGAAAAATGCTCATATTCATCTCTTGCTGGAGAAAGTACTGGCAGTCAAGCTTCTTTTAGCTCCCTACTCACTTTGAGTATGAGATTTGCCTAAATATATTTAAAATCACTATTTAAAATAGCTAAATATGTACTAATCAAATCAGAGTGCCCTGGATGACTCCTTTTTGTATGTGCAGTGCAACTCCTTTCAAATCATCACATAATCACATGCTCACCTATTCCTTATTGAAAAGGACTTTGGTTGATGCAGGAAGCTTCCAGGTTCAAAGATTGTCTTGTATCTTTGTTCTCATATGCCAGTTTCTTAGATTACTTTTTTACTCTGGGTCTGGACACATTTCTCTTCATTCTAATCAGCAATATTTTTGAAAGCTTTTTTTCTCCCTCTTTTAATATGTGAAATATTAGAAATGTTTATATGCAACAAAGGCTGCCTGAAAAGTAAAAATACAGTAATTGCAAAACTTACTGATTTGACCAATTTTTCTTATTGTACAGAGTTATAGGAATTCTATTTAAGAGACTGTAGCTGTGATTGATTCACAATAAAATTTTGGGTAACATTTTCAGAAGTTCCTGCATGACCTAGGAGCCTAAGTTTCATCAAAAATCAGTGGGACCACTCACAGCTGCAACTGGAGTAAATGGAACCTGTGCTTTGAATATAGAAAACACTGTGCAATGGTAAGTACACTGAAAAATCAGACTCTAGTGTCTCATATTGCCCACTTAAAACTAGGAGACACATTGGACCTTAATTTCTCTGTAAAATGGGGTTGTTAATATATCACATTAGTAAAGCACTCAGATACTGTAGTGATTTGCACCATAGAGAAGCTCATCATGAAATTAACCATTCTTGCAGTAAATAAGTCATGGGACCACATGTTGAACAATGAGAAGAAAAAGAACTGAATAGCTTCTCAGTGAATGAGCACTATGAATGAGGCAGGGATCCTGCAAGGAAAAAAAAATGTATGGGATAATGTAAATAAAAATAAAAACTATTATATTGTCTGCACAACTGGGGGACAAATTCAGGTTGGACAGAATTCTGGCATTTTCTAACTTCTGAATGCTTGATTTTATTCTTTATTGGTATTATAGCACCGAGAAGCCCAAATCATGGAACAGGACCCCATTGAAACCTGAATGTTATTTTAACATAGGTTTGTGTGTAATTCTCTATAATATACCTCCACCTTGATATAATGCTTCATTGGGAGCCAAAAAATCTTACCGCGTTATAGGTGAAACTGTATTATATTGAACTTGCTTTGATCCGCCAGAGTGTGCAGCCCCACTCCCCCGGAGCACTGCTTTACCGCGTTATATCCAAATTTGTGTTATATCGGGTTATGTTATATTGAGGTAGCGGTGTATCTAGAAATGTCTTTGTTTTGAGTGTGTAATAATTCAGGATTTTATTGCATTAATGCAACAAAACCATACATAAGTATCCCAACTATCTGAAACACCAGGCAATA
This sequence comes from Chelonoidis abingdonii, assembly GCF_003597395.2. NCBI lineage: Eukaryota > Metazoa > Chordata > Testudines > Testudinidae > Chelonoidis > Chelonoidis abingdonii. The sequence goes on along the minus strand of NC_133771.1, from coordinate 81,568,373 downwards.
ACTCTCTAAGGGAATAATGTACATCCAACTCCTTCTGTCTTAGGGTTAAGAATTTAACTGCTTTCAGTGAGCTACTATTCTAGCTACCTGGCCACCAATGAACTCTTTCTTAGCATGCTCCTTACTGGTAACTAACCCTTTAACATTAAATACAGCAATCAACTGCAGCTCTGAGATGTTTGTAAATTAAAACAGGTTGAACTTTCCTTCCTTTCCGTTGGTAAGTATTTTGGTTCCTCATATTTTTCTCCTGATTTTCCTTTTAAAGTATTCCTGAGACGGCTATAGATCCTTCCAGATGCTGAGAGAATGAAAGTGATGATTGCTGAGGGAACCCAATAAATGTATGTTAAAAATGAAAACTCTTATTATATGGTCAAAATTATTATATTACCCTTTAATATAAAATGTGCATTCATTTTAGTTGTAAACATGCAAACATTGTGCCCCATATTTCCTCCATTCTCTTTCCCTTTATTTCTTACATCCTAGACTTGTGGTTCAGCAACTGCTAGATCAGGGCAGATGATTTTCCACCACTCTCCTTTATGGGATTAAAGCATGGAAGAGCATCTTTAAAAGCACCACTAGAGTTCCATAATAGCCCCCTCAGCAGCTGCTGCCAAGTGGATTCAGAGAATCATGGCCATGTCTCTGCATAGCACTATACTCTTTTCAGGATGTTCCAGCTTCCATAGGCTCCCTGGCAGAGCGGAAGTTGCAGCACCTCCTTACTGAGGGACTCTACTGCCAAGGACTGTTTGCCTTAATGTGCGTTAGAAAGCAGCTTGCAGAAACCAGAGTGAATCTGGGCCAGAAAATGAGAGAGATAAAAACTTACAATATTTGAAACTGAGAGATTTCACACATCAATTTAAGTGTAAAAATTAAGGAATGAAGTGAATAACATTTCTCACTGTGAAGATGAAATACTTTAAAAAATTAATTAACCAGCCCATGTTCTGCTATTCACCTTTATTTAAAGTTCAGCATTATTATTAAGAATCAGTGGAAATGAAGAAATACCCTTGCTAGAATAATTTTGTTTCTCAGATAAGTAACTTTTCCTCAGTTTGCTGCACCAGCTAATATCTGTAGGGTATCTTCATCAAGTGAATGGAATAATTAAGATTTTCAGAGCCAGGGGTTAATTCAACTATTCTATTATTAGGCATCAAAGAAAGCATCAAAGAAATACAGTTTTAGACGAATATATTATTTCTGAATTTACTATTCAAGGCTCAGGCTTTTCTCCCTAGCGGTACAACTTTCACTCTATGTAACAAACTCTGGTCTAATGTACTGGAGCATCTGGCAGAGCTAACCTCAAAACTTTGTCCATGGACAATTTCCTGTTGGCTTGCAGAGAGCTGGCTGGTGTTATGGTGCCCTTCTAGCAGAGAGAAAAGATGTGAGGGGAAATTAAAGGAAAAGTAAACAGGGTAATTAACTCTTTTTCAGAATAGACAAAATATTTATTGTACTAAAAACGAGTAAATATATGTAAATATTTTCCTAATACTTCTATCTCATGTTCAGCAAATTGCTGCCCAGCTGGATTAAGTTGTAAAAGAGCCTTGCTGGCCAAAAATCAGGGTAGAGGGAGGACAGGGAAATTCAGGTGGCACTGTTCTTTAAGTATCTGCAGAGGGGAAGGATATCCAGAAACCTGTACTGTCATTCTTTCATTGGTCAGGAGGGGCCAGAAGAACTGCACCCACTAGTAATGCCATTCTTGGGATACCGAGGATCTCCTAACACTGCCACTGCTCTTCAGGAGGTCAGGAATGAAGGGACCTACTGCCATCTGGTGACACTACTGTTTAGGCAGCCATGGATTGGGAGAGGTTGAACCCTAGTGCTGCAGCTGACCTCCAGGAGGCCAGAGAAGGAGAAGAGACCTCCTACTATTCCTTTGCCACTCTCTGTGCACTTGGAGATGACAGGGTCCTGATTGCTGTCACTGCCATTCCTGTTTCTCTTCAAGTGAATAACGGACTATATTCCTCCTCGTCTTCAGATGGCAAAGGAAGAGGAAGCTCCTGGCTTCCACAACTATGGCTATGCCTACAACCCCACCTACTACAGTTGGTGATTCCTTGTCTGGGGAAACTCCTGTAGGAAACCAGGGTGGAAGCATACCTCCTACACACTACTAAAGAATCCTGAAGAAAAGGGTCTGCAGAGGAGACAGCCACCCTCTGTACACAAGGCCCTGTGTAGGGAGTGGAGAACTGCCACTGCTTTACTTTGGAGCGGAGGCCATCAAAGAACCCTGTGTGCAGGTCCCTCCCTGCCATCCCCACCCAGCCAAAGCTTTACACATGTGGGGATCCCTCCCTCCATCAACACTCTGCCATCTCAGCAGAGGACCTTGTGTAGAGAATCTCTCCTACCTCCTTCCCCCACCAGAGGACTGTTTTTTTGTGAGGTAGTTCCATCTGTTGTGGTAGCAGTGATGTCCCTTCTCTCCCCCGTAAACACAGTGCTCCTACTGCTGGGGAGGCAAAAGGGATCCTCACATAGGACCTTATGCTGTGATAGCAGGTGAGTAGCAGGAAAGCCCCTTTAAAAAGGACATGTTTGTTGTCAAGAGGAGATTTCCACACAATGTCTTCTGCTGGGGTGGCAGGAGAGATTCTATATGCGACTGAGTCTTGGTGCAGCCAGTTATTGTGTTTTTTTATCATGAGTCTCACAATACCTATGTTTTACAGAAAATTCCAAATGCTGCAATCAACAGATGACACAAGGATCTCAGGTATCATTAAAAGATTAAGTTTCTAGCACTCGTGGTTGCATAGAAAAGCATAGAAACTAGAAAGGAGTGCATCCTAGGCTCAGAAACCATAAAGCAAATAAAAATAAGCCAAACTGTATTAATAGGCTTAGAAATAATGAGTTTAAAACATATCTCATGATTTTTTGGAAGGTCCCAACTCACAATTTTGAGGGTTGGCAATATGATCCAGGGCTTCTTTTTTTCTTGAATGTAGCCCACTAACAGACAAGGAATAGGGAGACAATCAGTCATCCAAAATTTAATAGTTATGTCCCCTGCCACTGCACTGTATGGATTTTTTGGCCCTGGTCACCACCATTGCAAAAATTGGACAGAGAAATATTGGGAGTGGGGCTACATGTGGGGTTCTTTAGTCCCATTTCCCATTCCCCCCCAAACACACATACGCACGTCCTTAATGCAGTCCTGCTTCCTATTCTCCTTTTTTCTCACCAGTTTTCAAATTCCCTTCATTTTTCTCTGTCACTCCTCCACTTAATGAGTCTCTCTCTCTACCCTGAGAAAAAGTGTACATGAGGGTTCCCACTCCAATAGTGTATCTGTAAAGCAGATATGGCAAAGGGTATCATAAAAGAGAGAACCTAAAATACACACGGCTCTGCATACTGGGCCCACTGTCTTGTTACTTCTTCAATCTTTCTCTCTGTCGGGGTTATGTTAGGATGATGACTCCTACCCTTCAATATAGAGCAAATGGAAAAGCAGCCTACTGCTCACTAACAGGCCATCAAGGGAAACCAAGAGCTCTCTATACATTGTATCAAGTATCAAAGGGGTAGCCGTGTTAGTCTGGATCTGTAAAAGCAGCATATCTACACCAGCGACACCATCACAGGACCTAACCAGATCAGCCACACCATCACTGGTTCATTCACCTGCACGTCCACCAATGTAATATACGCCATCATATGCCAGCAATGCCCCTCTGCTATGTACATCGGCCAAACTGGACAGTCACTACGGAAAAGGATAAATGGACACAAATCAGATATCAGGAATGGCAATATACAAAAACCTGTAGGAGAGCACTTCAACCTCCCTGACCACACTATAGCAGACCTTAAGGTGGCCATCCTGCAGCAAAAAAACTTCAGGACCAGACTTCAAAGAGAAACTGCTGAGCTTCAGTTCATCTGCAAATTTGACACCATCAGCTCTGGACTAAACAAAGACTGTGAATGGCTTGCCAATTACAGAACCAGTTTCTCCTCCCTTGGTTTTCACACCTCTACTGCTAGAACAGGGCCTCATCCTCCCTGATTGAACTAACCTCGTTATCTCTAGCTTGCTTGCTAGCATATATATACCTGCCCCTGGAAATTTCCACTACCTGCGTCTGACGAAGTGGGTATTCACCCACGAAAGCTCATGCTCCAAAACGTCTGTTAGTCTATAAGGTGCCACAGGATTCTCTGCTGCTATACATTGTAGTTTGCTTTCCTTTTCCATACTATGTAGTAGTATATCTATGACCTGAGATGAAGTCAGTTGTAGGACTGTGAGGTTGTTTTGAACTGAACAGCCATATTTCTAGGAATGTAAAAATATAAACCTTTACAAATAAATAAATGACTAAAAGAAACAATTCTGATTTTCTGATAAAGAACAATCTATGCCGTTATGTTTCCACAATTATCAAACATAGCAACCAAATTAAAACGTCCATAAATACCATATGCAACTATTGTTTTTCTTTTTGAGTTAAAATACTAAAATAAACAAGAATATAATTTGACCAGGTCATCTAGCATGACTGTATTGTACAAATAGACCATTTATATCTGACATCTTCAGGTTTAGATTTAGGTCAAGCATGAAAGGTCAGTATCCACTGCAGGCCATCACCTTTGTACTCTGAAATGTTTGTTGCGTTTCTTTTTAACTTCTCCTCAAAAGTTTTCAAAAGCTTTTCTTCAGAGGCAGTTGTAAACTTCCCAATCCTTTCACAGTTTTAGTTCTTTCCTAACACTATCTCAGGAAACCCGTGGACCAAAAATCACAGTGAGCTAAGTAGGGTTAGAAGACAGAAACATCTCTTCTGGGGTAATACCCAAGTCAAGGTCACATATCTATCTATAATATGCTGTGATTCAAAATTTCAAAAATGAGATTATTGCTTTCTTATAGCAATAGTAACAAGTGTGTGTGTTTGGGTCCGGGGGGAGGCAGGAGGGGATAGTGAAACAGCTAGTCCAAAAGGTCTACCGTTTTACATACATTCTGTACATTATGAGACAGTGGACAGGGACCAAAGTTCAAATGCCTTCAGCCACCCGTGAAGCACTTGTATTCCTCTCTCACCCTGCCTATCGAAGGGGGTTACAGCTTTTTTATGAATGAGATAAAATAATTAAAACATGTATAGCATCTTTATCATTATAACATTTACTGTGAAGGATCTGGACTAATGTGAATTCTCAGTGCAGAAGGGCAGTTATGCTTTAGGTTAGTGAAAATTTAAACATTTTGGAAACGGTTTAAAATCATTGGGCAGTGCTTGGTGTAATATTCACAATAATATGTCACAGGGATTTTAGCTCTTTGATTTTTGGTTTGAAAACTCTCTGAGACTATGATGTTTTACAAATCTAAATATAATTAATAACTGTTCACTGAATGCAAGCGTTTCCCTATTTTCCCCAGGGAGAATAGATTTTTACTGGCTAAACTCCTTGTTTTCAGCTGCTCCTACAGGTGTCTGGATCTTTTATTGCAAAGAGCCTGGAGGCTAGTGAAAAAGCATCTGAAAACAAGAAAGAAAAAGCAGGTTGGCTACCTCTGCCAGGATCCACTGCTACATAAATGGAGAAAGAGAGGAAACAGGTTTCACCCTCAGGGCCAGATTCACCCATGGGAGAGGAAGACCCAGAAGAGAAACAAATATGGTAGATGGGCAGCAGAGACGGAGAGAGAGAGAAGCGGACCAGATGTTTGGCAAGAATGTCCAGGGAAATAAGACATCAAGTGGAAGGGGAGCATATGCAGAAGAGGAGGATCAGACAACTGGGAAACATCTATAGGGGAAGGGCAGGAAAAAGGTCTAGGTGGTAGAGAAGCAAGTATAGGGAAAGAGTGGGAGGGATTGAGTGGAACGAATGAGAAGGGAGAGGAAGAAGAGCTATAGACAGTGCAATTAACTTTTTTTTTTTAAAGGAAGAATGAAACACATTGGTTTAGATAGCTAAATATGCAGACATGCCAAATGGCAGCCCAGTGGTAGAACTGAACTCCAAAAAGCGTCCCTGACTCCTACGTCAGCCTCCCAACCACAGTGCACATGAATGGTGAAAGAACAGAAGCTTGTGGAGTGTGTGTGACGTTTTGTACCTCTGGGGAACACCCTACACCCCCATGTTCATCCTTATAATATAATTGTGTGGTATCAATTGCAAAGTTTGTCATGTCGGGTGTCTTCGGAAGGCTCGTATACTGAGCATTGTTGTTATGGTAGTGTTATAGTAATGTTATAGATTGTAATTTCATATGTGTAGTTATGAGGATGAAGATGTGTCCTCATGGCTTAAAGCAAGCCCACGAAAAAACTCTCCACAAACAAAGGGGCAGTTCACACCTCATCAGGGAAAACCCAGCCCAGCCTCACAGGAACAAAGGACACTGGCCTAGGCAACAACAAATGATCCATTGGACTCTCCAGTGAGTCACCCCGCATCCTTTGGTTATTTTGGGACTGTGATGAGGTAATGCTCACCTGATCCAGAAGGTGGGGGAGAAAGCCAAGAGAGAAGAAAGGACATGATAAAAGGGAGAGACATTTGTCGTGCTCTTCCTCTCTCTTCCATCTCCATCTACAGACATCACCACCAAGCGACAAAAGCGCTGATCAAAGGGGAGAGCCTAGCTGAAGACCAACCAGCCAGCCTGTGGTGAGAAGCATCTAAGTTTGTAAGGGCATTGGAAGTGTTATGATCAGTTTAGAATGTGTTTTGCTTTTATTTCATTTGACAAAATCCGACTTGTTATGCTTTGACTTATAATCACTTAAAATCTATCTTTGTAGTCAATAAATCTGTTTGTTTATTCTACCTAAAGCAATGTGTTTGGTTTAAAGCGTGTCAGAAACCCCTCTTAGGATAGCAAGCCTGATACATATCAATTTCTTTGTTAAATTTATGAACTCATATAAGCTTGCAGCATCCAGTAAGCATAACTGGACACTGCAAGACGGAGGTTCCTAGGGTTGTGTCTGGGACCGGAGATACTGGCTAATGTCATTCAGTTGCACAATCCAAGAAACAGCTTACACGACAGAGGTTGTGTGTAAACAGCCCAGGAGTGGGGGTTCTCACAGCAAAGCAGGGTAAGACTGGTTCCCAGAGCCAAGGATTGGAGTGACCCAGCAGATCACTGGTTCAGGTAACACCAGAGGGGAACGTCAGAGTGTGGTACAATACAGACTGCAGGGAGTAAAACACCCAGTGCTATTCTAAAGGCCCCTCAAAGAGAAAAGAATGGAGATGCTTAAGCACAGCTCACTCTATCCCTGACACAGGCATGAAAATAGTTTGTGGTCACTGGGGTATCAGTCATGAATATTTATAGAAAGCAAATAAAAAGGCCATGAGTATCATCACAAATGTTTATCTGAAAGCACATTGGCAAATACTTTTTGGTCACTATTTGCATTTGAGTGTATGCACACTAACCATGCAGGTTCATGTTACGAACCATTGCAGCAATACCTCCTGTCCTCAGTAGAGCTGTCCTACATACCATTGTATTCCCCTGTGGATACCTATCCTGCAGTTCCCAACACAGCTCCTAGAAGCCAGTTTTGAAGGCCTGGGTGGACTATTTGAACCATTGATGCTAGGGATATCTGTCCACATAGCTGCTAAAATGGAGCAGACTGAAATAGAACTAACACTGTCTAAGCCTAATGGTGGCTGCCATGAATGTACAACATTTTGGAGCACCTTTGTGTGTCAGTTGTTAGAGCAGTAAATTTATCTCATGTAGACACTAGATTTCAGTGGTTGTGACTGTCATCTTCTATAATAATAGAGGAAAATCTTAAAATATAGGAATTTTTAAACAGTAGGGACAGTTGATTTTTTATATGGCTTCAGGGATCTTAGAGTTTGTCCTTTCCTAAAACTCAAGGTCTGTCTAAACAGCACATTGCTTAAGGCATTGTGCAGAGTACATACGTGGGCACACCCCCAGCTTGAGTAGGCATAGCAGTGTGGATGGTGAGTTCTGGCTTAGAGAGCAGAGTAAATACAGGCTTGAAATCAGTGCATATATAACCATGTACATACCCACACAGTTCTTTATCTGCCCAAACAGTGCCCCCCCATCTATACCGTTATTTTTAGCTGGGTTGTGTCCAGCTGCCTTTCCCCACTACAGGAAAAGTCTCCGGCAGTGGGGGAAGGCTCTGGTAGGTGAGGCAGCTGGGAAAGTCTTTGGCAGTGGGAAGGCACCGAGGAAAGGCTCTGGCAGTGAACAGAGGAGATGCTGAAGTCTTTCTGTGCTGCTTCCCCCCCGACAAAGCCTTTCACTGAAACACGTAGCCACACACTGCAGTGTGGACACAGCTTGTTTTCCACTGTACTGTGCAGATACACATATCCTACATACCAATGCCACTGGTGTACAGTGCAGACATAGTCTCAGAGACACAGGAGTTGCAGATTGCATATGTCTTGTAACCTAAGGAGTGTATTATAGCTATATAGATCAAAGTAAAAGAATTATAATATTTTCATTGAATATCAGGGTTGGAAGGAACCTCAGGAGGTCATCTAGTCCAGTCCCCTGCTCAAAGCAGGACCAATCCCCCGACAGTTTTTCACCCCAGACAGTCTTCTCTAGTATTGAACTTGCAACCTTGGGTTTAAAAGGGCAATGCTCAAACCACTGAGCTCTCCTTGTCCTGAAGCCAACCCTTATCTGAAGTGCAAATTATTCATCTTAATGCTAACTATTGTAAAACTATTAAAGTTCAAACTCAAAGTGTTACATGGCTTTTGTGGCTATTTGATTGTAATTTTAAAAGTATGTATTGTTTGGCCACCAGAATTTGTACAGAACATAGGTATCACCATGATGGATCAGAACCAATGATTCATTTTGTCTAGTGTCCTATCACGGATAATTGTCTGCTCCAGAGAAAGTAACGCTGCAGTAGGAAGTTATGGGAAAACCTGCCCTCAGGAAAAGTTTCCTTCTAACTCCCAAAAGTTAGATGTTAGTTTATGTATTGAAGTTTGAGAGTTTATATCCTTCCTAAAACTCTTGTTTATTTGTTTTTAAAAAATATTTATTATTGTAATTCTATATATTGGTATCTCATTATTGAATCCTGCTGAAGTCTGGGCCTCAAGAACATCTTGTAGCAATGAGTTCCACAGAGTATAAGTCCTTTATGTGGAAAAATATGTTCTGGTATTAGATTTGAAATTGCTATCTTTCAGTTTCATTAAATGCCATTTTGTTCTTGTGTTATGAAAGGGTGAATACAAGTTTCTTGTCTTTTTTTTTTCTCTACATGCCATTCTTTATTTTGCATATTTTTATCATGTTCCATCTTCGCTAAATAAACAGTCCCAATTTTTCATATGACAGTTTTTTCTGTCTCTAATAATTCTCACTGCCTGCAATTTAACCCCCAGAATTAAATAGAAATAAATTGCATCATTAGTCCATTCCCCCCCCCAAACAATGTAGTAATATAATATAATGTTCAAAATCCAAACCATGTACAAATACAGTAAATACTGCCATTTATCCAACCATCTTAAAACTATATATGTACAACGCCTCAGTTATATTGTGGTAAAGTCTCTATTAAACAACTCATCTTCAGGGTTTTGTTTGTTTGTGTGTTTTTAAGGTATTTTATGGAAAAAAGAATTTCTAGCACCTGTAAAGAGCACTCATTATTATTTCTGCTTTAGGAAGGGGTCTGAATAAATAGGGCAAGACATTATCATTTTAGTGTTAAGAAAAAAATCTACAGTAATAAAATAATGTGTGCATAAGCACTTCAGTTCTGATCTCTTTTGTAATGTGCATGTCTGATATGTATTCATCTACAAAAAATGCAGCAGTCCCTTCCTTTGGGAGTATTTCCTCTGTACTAACCCTCTTACAGGAACTCTTTTCCCAGCATGTTCTTTGAGGGCTGGCCCTTTAAACTTGGCAGAGGCAAGAGCTGCAGCCCTAAAATGGCTGTTTTGGCCCCAGCTGCTGGTTGCTGCATCTAACTCCCTTCTACCTGGTAGGAATTATTAACTTCTGTCATGGGGAACAGGCACACTCTCACACTGTGTGGTAGACAGAAGGCTGGAATATAATAATTAATAATTAAAATAGGCAGCAATAATAACAGTTCTCTGTCAGCAGGGATGAAGTGAACAAATTCATTAAAACTTTAGCTAGCACCAAACAATGGCTTGCTGGTAGTGTGGTTCCAGCTCAGGTTTGCCCTTCTGTCATTGTTTATCTAAATGGCTACCAAATGGGGAAAAGGAGGAATGCACATGAAAAATGAACTGTGACTAATGAACTATTTGGTTATTAATGCTCAGTTCAAGGTATATTTCTGACTACTTTTCTGTTTTGCATTCAGTGGCTTCATGTTCCCTCTAAATCTACATGGAGTTATCTATTTCCTAGGAAATTCTGGGAACAGTCTAATTTCTGTGGGTTTCCTGAGATCACTACTGGTGACTGTGCTGTGGGGGAGGGCGGGGAGGGTCTGTGGCTTATGACCAACCTATCCCCACTTCCTCCTTTCCAGGAATGATCACTTCTTTGCCAGCTGGCCCACTAAGTTGAGATACATCTCTCTGCTGCAAAGCAGTTGGGGCAAAACATCAAGTGCTTGTATGTGCCATAAGGCTTTGTTTCTATCCTAAAGAATAGACCGCTGCCACAAATATGACTGTGAGAAATTAAACCCAGTGCACACTCAGGTCCAAAGGGTTCTTCAGTGGTCATACTCAGAGCTAGAAGAAAGCTGGGTGGTTGGCAGAAGAATGTGAAGAAGGAAACTGTGATGAGATGGGGTGTGGGCCACTTGTTTGGAGGAATAAAGTAGCCTAAGGTATCCAGAACTCAAATATTTGCCCTTAGTATATTTTACTGAGGATAATTGTACTCATCTTAAGTTCTTCAAGGGTTAAAGCTGATTTTCAAGATATTCATTACACTGGGACTTAAAAATGTGAATGTACTCTGACTTTGCTGCTGTTGGTTGGTACAGTAATACAGCACAACACAGCTTGACAGTGGCTTGATCAAATTCATAATGCCTTCATCGGAAGTAAGGTCGAGTCTTAAGTTTTGACAGATATTGAATCACTCTGCGGGCTTCAGGAGCTGTGGGTAGATCCATGCTGCTTTGGACATCACAAGCACTAACAATCTTGTAAATAGATTGTCTGTAGTCTTCAAGCCACACAAATGCAATTCATGTCCTGGACATATTTGTGCTTTAAAATATCCAGTGAAAAATAATGGAAGACCCTGATTCCGATTTCACTGGGACATGATCCAACCTTCAGTGCAAAGGCTCATAGATAGGGGCACAGGGCTGGGACTTGAGTGTCTTCATCTCAGCTTCACTCCTTATCTGCCCTTGTCACTCGCTTCTTCCCTACCGTTTCCCTCTCTCTCTTACATTTTTATCCACTTAGCATATCTGCTCCCTAGCAAATCCACTCCCCTCAAAAACTGTGTAACTAACATGACACTTGCTGCCATCACATAATTCACTCTGCTTGTGTGTTATACCCCTTCTCCCATCCTGTATCTGTCTTGTCTACTTAGGTTGTAAACTCTGCAGGGACTATCTACTAGTCTATGCCTAGCACAATGGGGGCCTTATTCTTGGTTGACTCTTAGTCACTACTGTAATAAACATATTAATAATAGGTTTCCTTATCAATTACAAATGGGAATTGGACCATATCTTAAAAGTGATATAAATCAGTAGTAGCTCCACTGGAATCAATGGAATTATGCTATTATTCAAGTCTTTGTGTTTTGTTTTGTTGAATAAAAAAGTTTGAAGTATGTACTTTTAAAATCAAGATGCAGCACTAATTGAATTGCACAAAGAAATTAGATAAATTTGAGAAATAAAAATATAAATAGATAACAGAAATGAAAGAGATAAAAATGAGAAATAACCTTGAATGCTCAAATCTAGCATGCAATGAAATATATTTCGGCAACAATTATTCTGAAAGAAATGTTCTCCCTTTTTATGTTGAAAGATATTAGAGCAAGAAGCACTTATAGGAAATAACAGGAAAACTGGCTTCTGCCATTCACATGCCAATTCAGTGAACTGCTGCTTCATATTGCTAAGATATAGGCTAGCTACTTTTACCATAACACAAACTGAGGAAAAGACTGAAAACATACAGCACTGAGAAAACATTAGTGTAGGCTCAGAAATAAAATCAGTGTTCTTTGCTGAAGATCTTCTGACATAAAAAGCTTTGTTATACAGGGCTATTTTACAAGGGGTTAGTTCCATGACCTTCCTGAGAAAAAGAAGGAAGGGCATTTCCTACCAGAGGTACAGCCAGAAAATACTTCTGTCCTCTAAATTCTAACAGTTCCATATCTTTATAACTATGAAAACGCATTGGTATATTGGAAATTCAATGCTCAGAAAAATAGCTAGAACCAAGTCTATTTACAGTTATTCAGGTACTGTTTTGTGGATAAATAAAATATTTTACTTTTTTTTAGTGCCTGATCAGGTACTCTTCTTGATTATTAGATTCACTTAATGATTTTTGGATGGAAGAAAAATTAAATCTCAATATAAAGTCAGATGGAATTCACCAAAGCAGGTGTCAAAGGTTCAGCTGAGACTGGTTCTTTTCTGCTTACCAAAGGAGCATTTGGAATGCCAAGAAGAGAGAGAGAATATTCAGGAACTTATTCTCATATCAATATATGGTGAATCTTATGCATAAATCTTCACTCAGCGATCGTATCTATGTTATACAATTTTCTCATGTTTGAACACTGTTGAGAATAATCGAGTTAGATGACAATGCTGACCACAATTCAGTGGTCAATGTACACTATGCTCTGCATAGTATCCTATAGTGCCCAATCATTTTCAAATTTGGAAAATAATGAGTGTAGATAAGGCCACTGCCTTGACACTACATGGTCTTAAATAAATAAGATTATTAGTGATTACATGTTTTTACAGTTGTTATATGCCTGCAAAAACAGCATGGGGCCACATGATATTCCAGGTGCATGCTTGCTACTCCTATGAAAATCCATTGGCACCATTTAAGAACTTATCTTGCACTACTGAAGTCAACAGAGATTTTACAATAGACATCCATGGAAGAAAGATTGAGCCTTATGTAATTAAACTGGAATTTAAAGTGTGTTATGGGTTTCATTACAGTTACCAGACATGTAATATTGAAGACTGGTTTAATAATACTTTTCCCATTTGACATTTAAGAATTTTAATTAAGATGACAACAAACATAATTTCTATTGAGGCCCAGTAATGTTTTTTCATAAGGAGGAAACAAGTGATGCTTTTCTTTGCTCTAGTTTCCAAAACAAAGGAAACCAACCGACAAGAAAACCAATCCTCAGAAGCTAATAAGCTAAGAATGTTGGCTTTAATGAGCCAATGTAATTATAGCTTTTTCTACTGATGATTAAATCAAACTGCTTAGAAGAAAGAGCCCTGTGTGTGGCTTTTCTCAATAGCCACATTATAAAAACTAACCTTTTATATATACATGTAAATGCCAGAAATGTGTCAATACTATGGAGTATATTTTTCCTCTAATTACTGGCACAGCACTCCAATCAGTGTTAATAGGAATTACACATGTGCATCAAAAGACTGTTCCCCCCCCCGACACGCCTCTTTGTATATCTATGTCTTACAAGACAGACCAAAGCATCAATATGCCATATTATTGCTTCCAGATTTTGCTAACAATATTCAATATATGGTTCAAATTATTCACTCCATTTTATGCTAATAGCGTATAGTACTGAAGCAACATGAAAGGGAAGAGGGATCAGGCAGACTTTATAAACTGCATCAGCTGAGATGTTCTTGCCCAGACAGGGAGGTTATGCAGCCTATGTAGACCAAACCATTAAGGTTTAAGGAGCTTATAAATTCCATCAGGACATCTGAAATACATGACTTCTATCTTTCTGTATATCTTAGTTTTCCACAGCTCTCATCAGCATAATATCTAAGTATTCTTCTCATCTGCTGGACCATTCAGGTGCAAAGTGGTTGAAAATGCTACATGTAAACTAGTTAACTTAGGAACACAAAGATCATCATACCACATCTGATCAGTTGCCCATTTTGTCTGATAACCCCTGTCTCCAATATGGTCCGTTCTACATTTAGTAGAAGGTACAAGAAACTTCACTAATGGGCATTTTTTTTTAAAGAAAATGACCACAGAGAAAGCTGCTTTCTAATGTCTATAATTTAGAATGAGAATTTATATTCCCCATATTTTGTATTTTTTTTCATATAGTTTTTAAAAATCTAAATAAATAATGGCCAAGGCTTTCAGAGGTAGATAGGCAGGCAGGGTACAATTTGCAAACATATTCAACATTGGCCTAACTCTACTCCCATTTAAGTCGATGGGAGTTATAAATTACCACATAACTCTTTATAAGCAAGCACCATTTTCTGAAGGAGAAAGCATTAGTGAGAAAACATATTAAAAAAAATAAAATCTACACACACACTAAAAAGCTTACCATGTTATCCTAACTCCATCCTCTGGCTCCAGTAAGTGTCAGTCCTTCAGAACACATGGCTGGATATTCCCCATGGTTACAAGTTCATAACTGTCTCAGATTCAGAACCAGAACCCAGGCTGGGCAGTTCAGCTAATTCTTTATGCACTCAGGCCTTTCACCTTATCTCTAAGATCAGGTAATCAGCAGATTCCTCAAGCTGTAGCATAATTGGAGGTGGTAAATTTGCATCCTCTCTGTAGGTATTCCCCCAGCACTTCACATTTATTGAGTCCATTCTTGTCTGGCACATTTTCAATATAGTCCTTTGAACGCCAAAACCTAATATCTGTCATATCTCCCCTCTTGAGAGTTTACATACAATATCAGCCGAAAATAACACATCAACCATTCATCTAATGCACTGGACTCTAAATATTCTTAAACTTAATTCAATAAAGCCTTCCAGGGATATACAGAAAATTACCATATCTGTCAAAAATTGTATCTTATTTTCCTTATCAGAAAAATAAAATAGCTGAAAAAATCTTCTATCTTATGGCCTCAGACTTCGGCTGCATACAACCATCTTAATTTAGAAACAGCAGGGAGTCTTTTGAACTGTTAGCTTAAATTAGAGCTGATTGGCTATTATTAGTAAAATACATTAGTTGGGGGAAATTTTGCTATTCTTTGTTGAATAAATTATTGAGCAAATAATTGCTTTCAGTATTTAATCAGCTCTAGTTGGAAATTAACTATAGGATTTTTAATGTGTTTGTTTTGTTTTAATATGGCTAAATGTAAATGTGTACAACTGGGAACAAAGAATATGGGCCATACTTACAGGATGGGGGACTCTATCCTGGGAAACAGTGAATCTGAAAAAGATGTGAGGGTCATAGTGGGGAGTCAGCTGGACGTAATCTCCCAGTGTGACTCTGTGGCCAAAAGAGCTAATGAGAACCTCGGATGCATAAACAAGGCAATCTCAAGTAAGAGCAGAGAGATTCTTTTACTTTTGTTTTTTGTCACTGTTGCTACCATCGCTGGAACACTGTTTACAGTTCTGGTGCCCACAATTCAAGAAGGATGTTGATAAATTGGAGAGAGTGCAGAGAAGAGCTACAAGATTGATAAAAGAATTTGATAACATGCCTTATAGTGATAGACTCAAAGAGGTCAAGCTTAACAAAGAGAAGGTTACAGAGTGGCTTGATAACAGTCAAAGAACCTCCATGGGAAACAAATATTTAATAATGGACTCTTCAATGTAGCAGAGAAAGGTATAACATGATCCAGTGGTTGGAATTTAAAGTTAGGGAAATTCAGTCTGAAATAAGAAGTCAGTTTTTAACAGTGAAGGTAATTAACCACTGGAACAACTTGTGAAGGGTCATGGTGGATTCTCCATCACAGACCATTTTAAAATCAAGATTGGATGGTTTTCTAAAACATATGCCTAGAAATTGTTTTTTGGAAATTCTATGGTCCATGTTATATAGAAGATATGACTAGATGATTACAACAGTTCCTTCTTGCCTTAGAATCTATGCATTTCACTTTATTACTATATCCTGTGATAAATAAAATAACTATTTCATAGTGATTAATCTCCCCATAATCTAGAAAACATTAGTTATCATAATAGTGCACACAGTTACAATAGAATTAGTTACTTCATATCAGTCTCACTGTACATAACTGTTTTCATACTGAAATTCATTCTCATGAAGATTCTAGCTTTCAGACATAAATGTGAATCGCCTGTATTTGAGAAGGGTTTCTTACATAATTTAATTTCCAGTCTTAAATTTTACCTAGGAATTCCTTAGAAATTTCCTACATAATTTTAATTGTAAATGTTTGTTTTTTTTTTCTTTTAGAAAGGTTTTTCCAGGAAAAAAAAGTATAAAGCAGCTCAAGATACCCACTGTACACTATAATGTATACAAAAGATTTGTCTGTACAATATGATCGAACTTTTTTATTCATAACATAAGTTCCTATAGCCTAAAAAAGTTAGATATCTCTTATATCACACCCAGATACTACACTTATTTTGCCTTGGATTGACTAAGTTACATGCCTGAAGACCCCTTAGGTACTTCTAATTTTTAGATGGCCTGAAATAAAGTTTTATCATTTGAGTTTTATCACATACTAAAAGTAATCCGTGTACTTCCCCTGCCATGGCCTTCTTGCACAGTCTAAGTGAAATCAGGTATTGATTTTAACATTTCATCTGAAATTGCACAACTGAAAATGACCTTGCTCATATACCGTACATGTGAACTAGTGACCTCATTGATTCCTGCCTGACATTTGAGATCTCTGTGCACACTGCTCTGTTAATTTCCAAAACCTTTCTTAAAATAAAAACACCATCTTCTTGGGAATTATGAGCATCCCTTTCCCATCAATCCAGTTGCAAGAAAGGAAAGATGAGTCCAACACCACGTAAAAATATGGCACTAAGACTTTACAGCAAATCCCCTTGCATTCATAACCTTATCCATCACAATCCATTGAAAATCCATAAACATCTCAGAACTTTCCTTTCCTGATTTGTACCTATTTAGGGAGACACATGATTTTGATTCACATACATATCTTCTATGGTCTACTGAAATTTCTGTAGATTTCTGTAATTCCTGCCTTTTCTATGTTCATCAACTCCAGACAAGAAAGATAGATCTCAAGAAAAACCTAGAGAAAAAAATCTTCCAAGAGCTTTCCTTTCTTTCTTTCTTTCTTTCTTTCTTTCTTTCTTTCTTTCTTTCTTTCTTTCTACGAATGAAGTGCACATAATGTTGTGTTTTAAAACTCCAGTCTCTCAAGGAAAATGGGTGGCATGTACCTGACTATAGCTTGTACATGATGTGGTTTCAAAAGACACCTTACTCTCATGCCCTTGCTTAACTAGGTCAAATATCCCAATATTCCCTGTTAAGACATCTGACTGCATGGAATATCTGTCAAACTTAGGGCTGGTGATCTTGAGGGTACTGGCTTCTCTACTTCTGTGTGAAGCATTCAATATCCAAACTATTGCAGGAACAGCTAGCTGAGAGAGGACATCCCCTGTGAAGCTGGGTGCTTCTGATTGGCAAATCTCTCTGGACAAGAGGCAAAATGGAGTTCTCTCCCCTATTAAGCAATGAGTAACTAAGTTTTGTTCTGCTGCTGGAAGCAGACAGCCAGTAGCAAGCCCCTTTTCCCCAAACACTGTTCCTGTCCATGTTCAGTCACATGTCTGGGTAGTCTCAGCCACGTGCAGACTGTTGGGGCCTGCAGTTAGTTGCCCAGTCAGGACTCTGTCCTGGTAACGCCTCCTCTATCCCAACTGCCACAGTTAGGGTTGCTAAAACAGGTGGTTTCAGTTTCTGCAGCCTATGTGAAGCTATCTGTGTGAGTTGCTTCTCTCATGCCCCCAACGGGGCAGGAGGACTACACATATGCAAAGAATGTAATTCCCTATTGCAGGAATCTGCAACCTTTGGCACGCAGCCTGCCAGGGTAACAGCCTGGCGAGCCGGGCCAGTTTGTTTACCTGCCATGTCCGTAGGTTCAGCCGATTCTGGCTCCCACCTGCCACAGTTCACCATCTCAGGCCAATGGGGGCTGCAGGAAGCAGCACGGGCCGAGGGATGTGCTGGCCGCCACTTCCTACAGCCCCCCTTTGGCCTGGAGCAGCAAACCATGGCCTATGGGTGCCGCGATTGGCCGAACCTGCGGATTTTGCAGGTAAACAAACCGGTCCGGCCCACCAAAGGTTGCTGATCCATGCTCTATTGAATTCTATAGGTGTTTAGAGAAACTTCTGTAGAAATCTATTTCGTTTGCATAGAAATCTAACATTTTAATCCCTATATAGTTATAGATAACCTTTCCACCCAGAAGAGCACCGGAGAATGGGACACATTCACTTTAATTGACAGAATTTTTCTTAGGGAAGCATTTGTAGAAATCTAGAGGTTTTCACTTCTACAGTATCATCTCCTTTGCCAGACCCATAATCTCCACAAAGCACCCCACCTACTAGGGTTTTTTTTCTTTGCCTTTTGAATAAATACAATCCTAGTACTTCCAAAGTGATTGCTAGACTGCATGCCTCTGTATATATGGTCGAGCTGTTTGTTTTACAACCTGCATTATAATTATCAAAGAAGGGAGTCTCAATTAACTTAGTTCTGCAAAATACAGCCAGATAGTTCTATTAATGTAAAGGTCCAATGATCTTGTTCATTTGGATTCATTTCTTAGAGCACCTACGTTTGGTGTGCCTGCTGTCATCCATTGTATTTCTAAAGTGAGATTTATCAGTACTTCACTGTGGAAAAAGTGCAGTTGCATACTAAAGCAATATCAGGCATAGCAATTCTAGCCTTAGCCGTATGAAAACAAATCGAAGTTGTTAAACAGAGTCTTATACAAGATCAGAACTAAAAAAGAGCTGCAGGTTTTCCATCTTTATTGTAAGTTATGTGTTGCAGGCAATGCAGTACTTGAAAAAAGGTCTCCAACTTTCTGTTAACGACTTGTAAGTCAGCTGCCTCATCACTGGGTTAAATGTAATGGAAATAACTGTTTCTGTACATGATTTTTTTTTCTTTGTTGTTAAAGCAAACCTTTACTTTACAGTGCGGGATTGCATGGATAATGTTCTTGCCACATTGCGGTAGTCAGATAGTTGCAAGGATTGCAGTGATTCAGGGTCTCTGCACTAGAGAATATGTCCGTAGGAAAATATGCTTGGTGTACTCAGGCAGCTCACACCATGTTAATGTTATACTGTTTTTATATTATAATAAAAATAGCCAATAAATTTATGTATAAAATCAGGGACATTCAATGGTAAAACATGAGTGGAAAAATGATTTCTGTGTTTCATAATGAACTCTCAAGTATATGAAATGGATAACTAGCAGGAGGATAGTAACAGAACCACTACGTATCATTGTTAAAAGCTGCTAAGGTCTCTCAAAATGGTGTTGCCCAACTGATGAACACAGACAAAAGAAAGATATCCTCATTATTTCTGAACCAAGGAGACATGTGCATCTTCTGTTATTTAAGTTGCTAAATTATTGCATCACAGTTAAGGTTCAGACAGTGATCAAAGCATATGGCATTCCTTACAATAATGACCCAGCAAGTGTTTATGAGAAATACTTGAACAGTACAGCCTGTGCCATGCCTATTGATGTGAATATGTGCCTGGCTTCATTTGCCAGTGCTGTCATTCACAGTACATTAATTCATTTATGATAAAATTTGTTTTCTACTACATTTGTCAAACTTGTTTAAGGACTCCTTACCTTTTTATTTTTAAACACTGTCAAAGCCTCCTTAGTTTAGGAAGTAATAATTTAGATTTTCATCCGTACATGTGAATTTTCCATGACAATTATGAGAAATTGGCAAACCAGTTCAGATAAACCTAAACAAATATTATCAGAAACTTTTGTCATTCTTTCTTTGTTTAGGAAAAGTTTACTCTCCATCTCCAAGAGAGAGATGAAGCAGGTCTCACTAAAACTACTCATTTCCCCCCTCTCTGACAATAAGACACCCCACCAGCCTGTGTTCTCTGCACTTAATATTAGAAGAGAGCACATTATGGGAAAAGTTTTTGCTGAGCCTTCTCTTATGTTCAGCTCAGTACGTTTGTGTTCTGGAATACAGAAACCACTCTGGTGTGAACGGATAGTGCATAATGCACTTGATCTGAATGACGTATCTGCATGGTCTAATGGAGCTTCTGGAGGTGGTATACTCTAGTACTGTCATTGCAACTGGGGAGAGCCAAGAAAAGAAGCTCTCAGAAGAGAAAGAAGATTTCCTAGGGTCTTCCTCTCCCCATCTACCCCTCCAGATACTTGGAGGACGGGAGGAAACCTTTAGATCACTCAATGAAGTCAGAGAAGACCAATCAGGGGAGGAAAGCCACAGGCATCCCCCAACCAAATGGCCAATACTGATGGTTGGAGGGTCTAGGGTAAGACAACAGCCTTTGGAGAGAGAATCAAGTGTCTCTGGATAATTCTGGTAAACTTTAGGATGTATATCTCAACCTTTTAAAATTTACCCATCACTATAAACCAGATGCTCTACAAATGCACTTAGTGCCTAACTGAGATACTTGGGGTGAGTCATTTATTTGTTGCAACTTGCATTCAGTTTCCAGTGTGGTTAAAATAAAATGAAAAGTTCCCAGAGGTAAAAGACCTGGGATTTTGGTGATGGGTCTTGGGCTCATACGATAGGTCCTTCACAAGCCAAGCCAAACCTTGTGGCCCTCACAGGCCAAAGTCCCCACCCCTCTGCACCCTTTGTTACCCTTGTGGGATGGGGAAGAGGGTGCTAGGACTCAGAAACAGCTATGTCTGGGTGTGTGGGGTAGGCTGAGTTGAGGCTACCCTGAATTCTGGGTTACATATAACCCCCACACTGAAACCAATTAAATGTCTGGTATAGGAAGGTATGGGTGATGGGCAGGTAGTGCCCCTCACCTGTGTTAAAGTTTAATCAAGTTGAAACCTGCTGCTCAAAATCCATCCATTTTTCTGTCCTCATTCTGCTGCTGTGTCCGCATCAACTTCTTATTTGTTCCCTTTCTTTGCAGTAATATTTTTTTCATAATCCTTTCTTATTTATTGTTTTATCATGATATTAATTCAGAAGTACATTTACATTTGTTTTTCCTTAAAAAAAAACCAAATAAACAAACAAAAAAACCTGAAACAAACCTATTCTTAATAGATTATTGGAAGGTAGTCTATGGCAAATCACAAAATGGTATCACTCTAAGAACAATTAGGAATGATCCTGTAAAGAACCTAGAACAGTTCTAGAGCAGGCCATTCTAACAAATAGCAGCCCAATAACTTTTAAGTAAGTCATGAAGATAAGACATCTCCAGGAGTATACCATTTTCATAAAAGTACTATTTTATGCTCCCCGTATGCTGCAACAGATCAGCTTGGAAGATAATCAGGAAGTTACACTAGATGATCATAGTGGTCCCTTATGGCCTGAAAAACTATGACCTTATTTAAAATCTAATACCAATTTTAAAGGATATTTAATCAACTGCATTGTTGGAAAGTTCTTAATATGAAATACCCACCTTGCTGCTGTGTTCAATTAAAGTGCTGAAGCTCTGTAAAATGTTGCAATGTTAAAATGTTGATTCTCTGCATAGGAGCCATATATCAGCGACAATGTACATATCAGCAGATCACAATAGAGAGTGACAAATATACAATAAATCATCAAATATCTGATATACTAGAGTCATAATTGTGTCAATGTTATTCATATTATTATACTGTACTTAACACTAGATAGAACTTGATGGTGTGTGCAAAACTTTGACTCTTTAAAAAAAGATTTGGGGGGTTTAATGAAACTTTCAAGTATCATAAAATATATTTTGCCTTAAACTATTGTCTGCAAATGGAAATCTCATTTAAAAGCAAACAAAAAATCCTCATATTCATACTAAATGGAAGCTTTCAGCCAGTTTCTGCCATCCTTACTGATGTTGAATGTTATCCTGCTTCTCAAGCAGCCCCATTGAAATTGGAGGGCAACTAGGGAAGTCAAGTGTTACTCAGCATGAGTGAAGGAATCAGCATCTGGCCATTGGAAAGGAAACGATAAAGATTCTTATTTGAAAGTAATTTCTCACCTTGCATTTAGAATCACTCAGGGAATAATATTAAAAACATGAACACACTTTTTGCTAGAGCTAGAGAATTTTGTAGATTTGAGTTCTCCTCTAAATCTAGAACCCACCATTTTTAATTATATGTTAGATCTGGTAATATGAATGCTCTCAACTCTAACTGTATTTTGTGTAGCTCATGAAATATACAACTGCTTTGACATCATTATGGTCTCTGCTCAGAGAAGTGATGCCTTGTGGTCATGCAATTTTTCATCCTGATGGTGACATACATAACAAAAACAAAAAATATATGGATAGGAATAACAACAACATTTGTAACAGTGTGTTACTTCTGGGAAGACCCGAGTTCAACAACAACCTTTGAAATTCACTTACTGTCATGATTTATGTTCTCCATCAGCATCAACCAACTTAGCATGAACATGATATATCCCAGATATGACACTATCTGCTGAGGAAGAATAAGACAAACAGCAGGCTTACCATTATCAGTCTTTGTTGTAAATTACAATTAAGTTACAAAACTGCACAGGTGTCTGCTTCAATGAGAATTCCTCTTGGACAGAGTGTTTATATCCACCATAGATCTTTGTACAGAGTTGACAGAAATAGTTAGATGCAAACCAAGACACTAGAAAAGACATTCAGAAAGGAGATCTCCTATCCCCATAATCTTTTTGTCAACATGTCTAGGAAGAAACCAAGTGTCACCCTGATGTAAAAGCATTGTCCTTTAAGAACACAGTGGAGGATCGTGAATAATCATGCAATGTGAGAATTTCACAGGATTTTCTGAGCTCTCCAATGCTTTGTGCTTAACTCTATGGAAAAATAGCTAAATAACTAGCTGGATAGAAAAGCCATATTTGTCTGTCATATACAAGTGCTGTATTGACAAGTGCAAGTGCTATGAACATCTTACCCAGGATATAGTGATATATTTGAATAAATAAGCTATTCCTTTTCTGATGTCTTTAAGGGTTGCCTGCCAGAGGCTGAGGACACTCTATGGTGCTCCCCATATCATAGGAGCAAGTTGACATAAAGGACTAGAGAAGCATAAAGGCCACATGGTTTCTCTAACTTGTACCAGCTAGAAAGGACCATAGGATTGGTTGAGTGTGTAGCACTCCATCCCCTGGAACATCCCCAGCTGGCTGAGACATGCCCTTTGAACCAGAAAACCCTTCAGCAGTGGGGGAATCCTCAGATACTCCCTGGAAGTCACTTTCTGGCAGTACAAAATGAATTTAGCAAGGTTCGGGATTTGGCCCATAAATCTCTAAATCACAAACCTACGACCTAAACCTGCAGGGAGTGAGAGATGCTGGGTGGGCAGTAGAAGCCATTCTGCACATCAGAGTTTCAGGTCTTTGCAGCATAAAACAAATAACCCACCAATTCCATAATGCCAGGTCCATGTGCGTGAAGAGTCAGGTAGACCTCACTAGAATAGGAGGACTTCAGAAGCAAATAAGTAGGATGAAAGTTCAAATTCCAAAAGTAAAAACTATCACTTAAAAGTGTTGTTTGATCTTCCTATTTCTGTCAGTAGTTGAACACAGATTTGTGTCATTATTTTTGATGTTTCAGCTGTCACACTACAATCTTAACTTAAGAAAGAAAAAGACAGTTTGATTTATTGACAGTTAATTAGCAGTCTAAGGAATGCAGAAGCACAGGGAATATTTAAAATGTCAGTGTGAATTATCAAGGGAGAAAATCTTGTTAAAATGCATGGAATTCCTGCCCTGAAAGTTGAATATTCCTGTGGGATTTTTAAAATCTGTTGTTCTTTACATGTCTATTATATTGTTATGCTGATGTTGCTATTATGTGAAGTGATAAGTTTTTGATATCTGCTCGAATAATACATGGAAATACTGTAATACAGAGAAGAGGAAATTCACTAAACAAGACACAGTAACTGCTACCTCATTAATAAGTAAACAAAATGGAGCTTGCCAGATTGAGTTATTTTGTAGGAATTCAATAAAATACGTCTAGACTGTTGTGTTTTTTCAGTGTTTTTCATTCTCATAAGGTCTTCAATCAAACAGTGTCTTTTTTCATCAAGTTCAGCCATTTGTGGAGGTCCTGAACAATGCCCCTGTACTACTTTTTCCCTAATGCATGGCGTTGTGATTATATAAGTAGGGGGTTAAATGGCATGCTTAAGTCTTACAGAATGTGCTGCTCCTCACACCATGACACATGTCTCTGGGGCCTACTCCAATGCCCACTGAAAGTTAATAGGAGAATTTCTGTTGCTTTCAGTGGGCATTGGATCAGGTCTAGGTTAAATGAAAATAGCAGGGTGGAGGGGGAGCTTTAGAGTGGGCTGTGGAGGATCAGGGTATGCCTGCTGAGTACTTCTGGCTCTACAAGCCTAAAAGCTGGAATAGAGATTGCAGTGACGGTATAAAAGCCTTGTGGCATACCTGCACTTTGGGAGGTGATTCCCCTGCATCTTGCCAAATTACTCAGGTTTTCTGCTCTATGGGGAGAATTTCTCATAAAAAAATTCAGACACACATGAAGTTTTATATATAAGGAACTCCAAGACATCAAAAGCCATTTATTTATTTATTTGTATCTATCATCCTCTCATCTCAAATTCCATAATTCTTAAAGCTGACTTCCAGATTTCCTGTAACATTTCTCTCATGCCTGTTTAATCTGCACCTGCTGCTAATGCTCTCCCTTTGGCATGGACTAGACAGAGGATGCCAGTCTTATGTCAGTTGGCATGAAAGGCTCCCAATGCAGC
Source organism: Chelonoidis abingdonii (assembly GCF_003597395.2). NCBI lineage: Eukaryota > Metazoa > Chordata > Testudines > Testudinidae > Chelonoidis > Chelonoidis abingdonii. The sequence continues at coordinate 81,543,365 of NC_133771.1, read as the reverse complement.
TTAATTTCTCATCCAGAGAGATAATTAGATTTAACTGTGGGGTGCTTACTATCTTTTTAACTGCACTACTGGCTGAGAGCTCACTTGCTAAAGGTGCCTAGAGGTTAATTTCACTGGAGAAATGTGTCTCCTCCATTAAAAAGGAATGTAGAAACAGGGAAGCTGCCTCCTGCAATGGGTAAAACTCATCTGTGCATCTCTTTTGGTTCTCTATCTTGGTTTCTATAAAATGCAAAATGAAAAAGAGAAATGTATTAGTTCAGATCCTCAGTTAGTATGAATCAGAGTAACTTGATACCGCAATAGAGCTACACTGATTTACACTAACTGATGTTATGATTCTTTATTTATGAACATATGCAGTGGTGTGTTTGTTGAGTGCAGGGTCACCAGCTATTATAAACTTTCTGTAAGTTTAACTGATCTATTTAAAAAGAGGATTCCTTGGTTATTGAAGTAATCATATCAAAGGGACTTTCGAGATGCACATCTTTTGTGTATCTGTATATCTCTGTTTTGCTTTTACTGATAAGAGTCTGCCTTTACTCAAAGCGAACCAAAAAGCAGCCAGCTTGAAACTGACAAGAAAATTGGCATGTTTACAATAATCTAAATACTTTTTGAAGTTTAGGTTGAACTAGATCTATCAAAGAAAGTCCTGTCATTTGGCTACACCCTGTTCCCACGCCACTCCCCGCTGCAGGTTTTGGATGGTTGGGTATTTCAATGACTGTCAAGAGTGCCTGCCATATGCAAAATTTAGAATAGTTTTGTTTTGATTGAACTAGTGATATCAAAGAGAGTCCTTAAGAAGTTTTCTCACTGTGTGTCTGGGGTTTGCTTTCTATGCAGAAAATAGAATTCATTAATTATTACCATTTATAATACATGTTGCAGTCAGATTTATATGAAATGAGTTCAACATGATTAACGTTAGAGCAATGACTACCCAGAGGAATTAAGGTTGATTTTTAATTTCTCATGACGTGTCACTGGCATAAAAAATACTAACATTATTAGTAAAATGGCTTTCATGCTGTCCCTTTCCTGATTTTGTTGAAAACGAGTTAAAAAAAGGATAAGTGGTGATAAGGAGTCAGGCAGGGTGAGTGAAATGCTACAACTGTAGCTAAAGCCATAGTACCAATGCACATAGATGCATATTGTGGTAAACTTTTCATGAGGAACCACATCAATTTCCGTGGAATGCTGTCAGTCACACCCAGGGTATGGCTACACTTGCAGCCATACAGCGCTGCCGCGGGAGCACTCCTGCGGCAGTGCTTTGAAGTGCAAGTGTGGTCGCTGCAGGTACTCCACCTCCCAGCGCTGCAGGTACTCCACCTCCCCGTGGGGATTAGCTTGCAGCACTGGGAGCCGCGCTCCCAGCACTGGGGCAGTGTTTACACTGGTGCTTTGCAGCGCTGTAACTTGCTGCACTCAGGGGTGTGTTTTCTCACATCCCTGAGCGAGAAAATTGCTCTGTAAAGCACTAGTGTAACCAAAGCCCCAGAGTAAGAGAAATTCTGCCATTACGTGATGTGAAGTGTTTACTAATGATTTACTCTAACAATGTGTTCACAGTAACAGAGAAGATCTTATAACATAAGAATGGCCATACTGGGTCAGACCAAAGCTGCCTCTATCTCAGTATCCTGTCTTCCAACAGCGGCCAATGCCAGGACCCCAAGAGGGAATGAACAGAAAAGGTAGTCATCAGTGACCCATACCATGTCCCCCATTCCCAGCGTCTGGCAAGCAGAGCTAGGGACACCATTCCCGTCCATCCTAGCTAATAGCCATGGTTGGACTATCTTCCATGAATGTATCTAGTTCTTTTTTGAACCTTGTTATAGTCTTGGCCTTCATAACATCCTCTGGCAAATAGTTCCACAGATTGACTGTGCGTTGTGAGAAGAAATACTTCCTTTTGTTTGTTTCAAGCCTGCTGCCAATTCATTTCATTTGGTGACCCCTAGTTCTTGTTTTATGAGAAGGTGTAAATAACACTTTCTTATTTATTTTCTCCACACCAGTCATGATTTTATAGACCTCTGTCATATCCCCCCTTAGTCATCTGTTTTCCAAGCCGAAAAGTTCAAATCATATTAATCTCTCCTCATATGGAAGTTGTTCCATATCCCTAATAATTGTTGTTGCCCTTTTCTGAACCATTTTTATATCTTTTTTTTCAGATGGGGCAACCACATCTGCATGCAGTATTCAAGATCCGGATGTACCATGGACTTATATGGAGGCAATATGATATTTTCTGTCTTATTACCTGTCCCTTTTTTAATGATTCCCAACATTCTGTTTGCTTTTTTGACTGCTTCTGCACACTGAGTGGATGTTTCCAGAGAACTATCCACAGTAACTCCAAGATCTCTCTCGAGTGGTAACAGCTAATTTAGATCTCTTCATTTTATATGTATAGTTGGGATTATGTTTCCCAATGTGCATTACTTTTCATTTATCAACACTGAATTTCATCTGCCACTTTGTTTCACAGTCATTTAGTTTTGTGAGATCCCTTTGTAGCTCTTTGCAGTCTGCTTTGGACTTAACTATCTAGAGTAGTTTTGTATCATCTGCCAATTTTGAAACCTCATTGTTTTCCAGATCATTTATGAATATGTTGAATAATACTGGTCCCAGTACAGATCCCTGGGGGAGACGCACCGCTATTTACCTCTCTCCATTCTGAAAACTGACCATTTATACCTATCCTTTGTTTCCTATCTTTTAATCAGTTACCAATCCATGAGAGCACCTTCCCTCTTATCCCGTGGCAGCTTACTTTGTGTAAGAGCCTTTGGTGAGGGACCTTGTCAAAGGCTTTCTGAAAATCTAAGTACACTATATCCCTGGATTCCCTTGGTCCACATGCTTTTTGACCCCCTCAAAGAATTCTAGTAGATTGGTGAGGCATGATTTCCTTTTACAAATACCACATTGACTCTTCTCCAACAAATCATGTTCGTCTATGTGTCAGACAATTGTGTTCTTTACTATAGTTTCAAACAGTTTGTCCAGTACTGAAGTCATGCTTACTGGCCTATAATTGCCGGCGTCACCTTTGGAGCCCTTTTTAAAAATTGGTGTCATGTTAGCTATCCTCCAATCATTTGGTACAGAAGCTGATTTAAATGATAGATTACAAACCACAGTTAGTAGTTCAGTAGTCCTTACTGTGGCAGCATTTGCAGTCACCAGATTGGTAGCCAACCCATTATTTTGCTCTTAACTATACACCCATCTTGTTATAGCCCATTGCACTGTGTTAGTAAAATTGCTATTGCATTCTTTTTGCACTATTACATGATATGATCTGTGCTGTACACTCACATCATCTTTCCTATTCTCTGTATGGCGAATTTGTGCTTTCTGCTCTATTGTCCTGTCCATAGTTAGCCCATAGGCTAGAAAAAATCGTTTTCTCTAATACTCCTTTTCAAGAGTTGAACTATGCCTGGGCAGGGTGAAATCAGGGGAAACAGTGGTGAAGTTCCATAGCAAACCTGACATGCATCCGACCTGGATACAGGAGCTAAAGACTAATAAATCTAGAAGGTAGTTCCCTCTGTGGTTTCCTTCAGGATAGCTAGTACTCATCTGTATCCACAGTTTTATCTGATAAAGCAAATGATTAGAGATCTTGGGGCCAAAACAATCTTACCCTATTTTCAAACTTTAGCTGTGTAAGAACCCCAGCTCGCTGGTGTGGACGCCAGGAGTGGAATGTGAGTTCCTAATGGACCACTACTGGTAAGCAGAACTGCTGCTTCTAGATGAACTGAATGCTCGGTTAAATGGTGTGATGTTGACGCCCAGCAGACCCCAAAAAAACATGTTGGTTGATATAGTAAATAAGATGGTAGCCACAAAAGTTGGAATCCACTAAGGAGTGTGTAACCACAGATCTGCTGAATCAGCTAGCCTTGAAAATTGATTTATTCATTTTTTTTTAATCAGGCTAGGTTATCGCAATGGCCCCCTCTGACCTTGGAATCTAGAAGTGTGAAAATAATATTAATAATGAAATCGAGGATATGGAGGACAATTCCTTTTCCTTGACTGCCACTTTACAATACAATCTTTATTCTGAAACTCCAGTCTGGTTAGCTAAGAAATAATTAAACATGAAACAACATCACAAAGTTTTTGTTAATTTGAATGAAAGACCTGACAGTGTCTCAAACTTTGTTTTCCCTGTTTGCCTAGTTGCCTAATACTCAGTTATTGTCCTTCTAACTTGCCTTTTAACTCCCTTCACACATGCTCTACTGGATCTACCCAGGCCACCGGTTCCATATAGTGTAAATTACATGCTCAGCAGTACTATGTAGAATCTACATTAATCTGTGAAGCATTTGTAATACTGTTGTATAACAAAAGATATGCAAAAATAAGTTGCATTTTGTAAATAGTGAAGCAGAGAGAGCTTGGGAAAATTCACTTAGTAAATTCTGGATTTTTCTCCCTTTGTCCCTCCTTCCTGTTTTCTAAGCTCTGCATCTTGATTAATCCTTAAAGTCAACAGATATTCCCAAGACTGGAAAAAAATAAGCATATCTATGTTACATTTGTTCTGGCTCATATAATGACACTGCATTTTTTGCTTGGAATCATTTTACTTAACTTTATAAAAGAAAAGTAATCTTTTTAAAAAACATACTTAAAAAGACACCTCATGAGGTCAGATTTGCAGCTGGTATAAATTAGCATAGTTCCATTTATTTCAAATGAGCTATAGCAGTTTATCCCAGTTGTTAATCTGGGGAATGTTAGGGTCAGTTCCATCAACAGAAAGTTCATTATGTCAAAATAATTTTTCCTCATAAAGTGTGTTGGAATATTGATTTTTTCATTACAGTGAGCATTTTGGAGTCTGTGGCTAGCTGTGTCCAATTTACAGGCAACTGAAATAAACAACATTTATATTTATTATTTATTTACTTATTTATTATCTATTTTATTACAATGGTGCCAGGAGGCTCCAGTCATGATTGGCTCCACTGTGCTGTACAGACATTTATTAAGAGAGCCCTTATCCCAAATAGCATACAATCTGTTTTACGACTAGATGTGATGACTGGGTATAATAAGTATTTAGGAGAAATGGGTTAGGGAGGATGAGTATAATTAGAATGTGTTCATACAGGAAAACTGTTCACAGCAATATAGCTGAGGATTTTCAAAACAGCCAAATTGGAATTCATTGGAAGTTGTGTGCCTAACTCCTTTAGGCTCAAATTTTCAAAGCTTCTTATCTGTCTAAGTCCCTAATGAATGTTGTATATTTGTTTTGGAATCAAAATAATGTATATATGAATGAATAAGAAGAGGAACAATTTAAAAATTATGCTTCATTTTCCCACTTTTTTACTGAAAGAATAATCTGCATGGACATGTTTTTCATTTAAAAGGAATGACTGATGCTATACTAATTTTACATCAGCTGAGATTCTGGCCTAGATTGTTATCAAAAGATTCTACAGCTTGAGGATAAAACATCTCTTTGGTTTGAAACTTGAAATATAACTTCTCAGCCCGAGAGAGAGAGAGTAGCTGTAAAATTTCCACGCAAAAGAACAGTTAGTTGTTCTTTGTCTGAAGAAGGCAAAATAACAAATATACCACTAAAAGTGCATTATTTTAATTGTTCCCTGGGGCAGGTGTATGAAGTAGAGATGTTCTGTTGTGGTGTGTGTGTGTGTGTGTGTGTGTGTGTGTGTGCGGGGGAATTGTTTGTTTTTTTCTTTTGGTTTTATTTGAGAAGTAACTTTTCTTCTTTCTCTAGTTTTTTATGTAAGATTTCTTTCTGATTTGGCTTTATAATTCTTGGCTTTGCAGTTTATTGTTTGTGAAGTTGTTACTATGTTTATATCGTAAATGTCATCAGGAAGATATGATTGTTCCTAGTAGCTTGGTTTTTGCTCATGATCATACATATCTGCAGAGCAGAGTCAGAGTATGCTCTTCTGTGTCTTTAGCTTACCTCAGTGATATTTCCACTTGATTGTTAGATTCTACCAGTAAGTAACATTACTATTCTTGGATGGAACTGAACTGAAAGAGAGATTTCTCAGTGAAGGCAGTAAAGCCTTCCATGACAAGCTTGGATATCAAATGTTCCATAGAATCTCCTGTTTTTGATACTTGTAGATTTAGAAAAGCCAGATGTGCCTAAAATGTTAAAAATGAAACCTCTAACTATATTCCAATAACAGTGCACTTTAAAGGGTCCTCAGGATTTCCTCCAAGGAGTTGTGTTGAACTGTCATCTCCACAAAGCTTTATAAAAGACCTCATGAAAGAAAAATCCATACCCGCAGTGTTCTTTATGCCTAGTTATTCACAAGAGGGTTTGTTTATGAGGGCATACCAAAGTGAATGAAGACTTAACCTACTCTGTGATTAAGTATAAAACTTTATAAGGCTTACATTTAAAAATGGACATTTCTTAAAGTGCCATAGCAAAATATCACAATAGAAAACTGTTACACACAAAATTCTGACTGTGAAGTTAACCTAGAAAATCAAAACAACTTCTCTCAGCTTTCCATTACAAAATGCTTTCCTCTGTATTTGCAATATTTGTGCTGCTTATTTTCTATAGTTTGACATGGCACCATTGCTAAATATATAGCAATAAAATATGTACATGGAAGAACTGAACTCACTGTGTTTCAACGAGACATTCACAGTCACAGCTCATATAATGTCCTACTTAAATAGCAACATAACATGGCTTTTACTCACAAAAGATACCTCTTAGTTTTATGAAGGTTTGACTATTTAAATTGTCCTTTAATAATGTAGCTCTTATATTAGAACCTTGTTGTTACCCTCTGTGTTGGGAAGGAATAAGAATCACTATCAGTATTGATTCCCCTCTTTTGCTGTGGAACTTCCTGATATGCAGCAGCTGGCTAAGTGTCCCCTAGCTAGGGTGACCAGACAGCAAGTGTGAAAAATCAGGAGGGGGGTTGGAGGGTAATAGGCACCTACATAAGACAAAGCCCCAAATATCGGGACTGTCCCTATAAAATCAGGACATCTGGTCATCCTACCCCTAGCATCCTGGATCCTGCAAACTTTTCTGTCAAGGAGCTGGAACTCTAGACAAAGGGCCTCCTCTATATGGCTGATCTTGGCCTCTTATAGTTAAAAAATCTGCTGTTTTTTGCATCTGAGCACTTGCTACAGGGAATGGACAAATTGCACATCCTTGATGGAAGAATTTGTTGGAAATGACAAATGGAAACTTTGATGGAGGAAGCTTTTTTTTTTTAACTAAAATAAATAGGACTGAAACACATTGCCCGGTAGAAGCTGATGATTCTCCACAACTGCAACAGAGGTGTGTGAAATTGCCAATTTTCAATGTTGAAAAATTCTCATGTAAAGGAGTTTTTCCTCTTGTGAAAACTACCTTTCATTTCCTCTTCCCCCCCCGCCCACCCAAAAATAATCCAATGCAAGAATTCCCTGGGCCAGATCCTTATTTACACCGAGGGTCATTTACAGTGATAGTCCGTTATAAGTCCCCTGCATGCTACCCAAGCAGACTAAATGGTCTTTACTGTAAATAAGTTTCAGGTCTGATATGCTTTGCGTCTTGCAGATTCTAAAGTGTGTGTGTGTGTGTGTGTGTGTGTGTGTGTGTGTGTGTGTGTGTGTGTGTGTGTGTGTGTGTGTAAAATTCTTTCCCTCACTCAGTGTAGATGGAGATGAAAATGTTTACTCTGTTCCCCTGTACATTACTAAACATGAGACAGGGACTTGCATCCTCTACTGGCTTGTTCTTTTGCAGCTGAACTGACCAACGTATGATTACAAGGGCAAGTGAGTTTTGTAAAAAATATTAAAAGCCCATAATCCCAGTAGGAGAGGGTTGACATAGAACATTTTATAACCTCTAGAGGCTTTCAGCTTTCTGTAGATGTAGGCAAGTTCTGCATTTTAAATAGTGGCAGGATGTTAATTTAATGGAATCATGACACCCTTTTGCAAAACTGATATGATGAATCAGGGGGCATTAGAGTAAGTAGTGCTGTTTCATGATTCCTGCTCCCAATGTCTAAAGTGTAACTAGCATAGAGTCTGACTGCACCTGCTATTTATTACACTCCAAATGTTTGACCGATAGGTAGCCTACATACTGTGATCCAAACAAACTGCTGACTTAATATTGTCTCCAAGTAAGTGAAGCAGTGATTCCGGAGACTGCTCAGTATGCTAGTCAGACTTTCATGAACTGCATTACCCCATGGCTACCAGGACTGGGCAAAAATGATTGGTGGTGACTGGGAATTAATTGAGCCAATGTAATTACACATTGTTGCTTTCACCACAGAATTCCTGATCATATTTCTTTTATACTAGAACAATGATGGGTAAAATGACAGATAGTAGTCCGCAAACTGAGTAGGGGAAACTTTTTGGGGGGGGACTGAGGAACATAACAAATAACCTCTGACATTTTATTGCTTATTTAAGTTAAATATTTAAATGACTAATGACAAATGAATTTTATTAAGATCTAATTATTTCAAGTGTAAGAACATTTTCACTCCATGAAATTCATAAGAGATTCTAATAGAGAGGAATGAACCAGGGAGGGGATAAAAGATGAGGCAGCAGAAACCAACAATACCTCACCTTTTCTGAAATTGGCTCAAGTATGTCCTTCCTTTCCTACTATTGTTGAAATCCTTAAAAGGGGTTTTAACTGCTGGACCAGTTGCCATTTTCATATTATAAGCAACATATGCATATAGTACATTGCATAGGGAATTTAGAATGTATTGTATTGCAATAAGGATAATTATGTTCAGAGAGATTTGCCAAATTATAGAGGGAATGTAAAAAGAAAGGGAAGATCTAGCAAGTGCAGTTTTATATTAGCAGAGTTGCTCCAATTTAACTTCAGTTATCAATAACTAAAACCCAGCCAAATCATCTATATCAAATAGATTTGCTAATGCCATACAGAATCATAAAAGAATATGACCCAAATTTCACTTTTCATACATTTTAGAAAGTTTGTGAATTATAAGTGAACATTTCTTAGCATTGTCCAATAGTCTTTTCATTTCCTCTTGCTCTCTCTAATCCAGTACATGCAAGGACGCTTTGATAGCACTCATGCTTTTTCCTGCTATTTTGAATCTATGAAGCTTTCCCCAGGATCTCTCAATACTCATCATGCTTTTCCGTGGCCTATCCAGTCCAAAGACATATCCATATTATTCCCAACAATAACAAAAGAACAAATTTGTAGAAACTGTTTATATTCATTACTGAGGCTATTTCATGCTAATTACTAAAAAGTTTTCATTTGAGGAAGTGTTTGGTTAGTTATCCTGAATGAGTTTTCCTGTCCCTCTCAACCCCTCATACCAAATGCAACAGTTCTCTCATTTCACGCTCCTGTGCATATTGACTAAAATGTTCCATATGTCTCTCATAGAATTCAGCTGCACTTGCTCCACAATAAAACATAGTATTGATGGTCTCACTGAATGATACTGGTCTCCATTTTGTTTCCTAAAGCCAATGTAATATATGCAACTAACAATGGAAATGACATGCAATGGTTTTTTATTTTTATTTTCTTCTTAGTCAGGCTAGGGAGAAGCAAATCAGGCAAGAAAGCAGAGAGACTCAATGGAAAAAAAAATGAAAGGGGAGCAAATCCTAGTGGTGCTAAAGATAATATTAACGAAGAGGGAAGGGAAGTGCTTGAGCAAAAAGAAGGATGAAAAGGGAAGTGAAGAGACAACAAAGGAAGGGAAAGAGAAAATTGGCAGAGGCTAATGCAGCTAATAAGCAAATTGATGCAACATAGAGGGGGGGACTTGACTTCGCTATTGCTATTGATTTTTGGAAAGAGCTCAGTGATGGATGGCAGTATAGAACTCTAAGAGAGATCCAGAATGGACAGTAGCATTAAAGAGGTGAGCAGGATAATTGGAAGAAAATGAGATCCAACCAGAGGAGCTGATAGTAACTAAGGAAGAGAGATCACTGGGAACAAGAAAAATAAGAGACATGTCCAGGAGAACTGACCACAGTACTTGAAAAAGTTGGAATAAACAGAGTAGGTAAGGGAATAGGGAGGAGAAAGGAAGTCAAAGATGAAAAAATGAGGTGACTTCTTTCATTGACCCTTCCTTTTCCTAAAGGGGAGATGAATATAACCTAATAAACAAGTAAGCATAAATGTACATCAAGTGTAATTTGGCAGAGCTGTCTTCTGATGTACCAACCCTATTTTATTCTGTGAGGGGAATTATTGAAATGTAAAGGTAAAGTTTGGTCAATTGCATCACAGTTTGACCTTCATGCATGAGACAAAAGAGTTCATTGTATTTGTGTACTAAAATGAAATACAGGATAATGGTAATTAATGTTGCTTGAAATTCTCATGATGAAAGTTTAAGTATTCAAAACTGAGATTGTCCTTAAAAATATTCTATAGTTGCTTGGGTGAAAGTATTTAAATTAACAATTTCTGTTTGTAAAATGAATAGCTTTATGCCTTTTCATAAAGGCAGTGCTTGACAATTTACTACAGCTGTTTTATCCAAGATGATATAAAGCTCAAGCCCCCTGCAGAAATCCCTCTGAGCTTTGAGCTAAATTTGAAGAGCTTTATCTTAAAAGCTTACAGTTCCATTTGGACTCTGGTACTTCAAGAATCTTCCAACAATCCTTAATTTTATGCATTGCTACAACAGCAGACCATTTCAAATACTCCTGTTCCTTTATATACACCATATCAAAAGATAAACAACTCTGGAAAAACAACCTTAAAACAAAGTTAAACTTGAGTTGTAAATCCACAAAAAGAGACGCTCTCAGTCAATGCACTCTTCCTTTGGTAATGATGTATTCAGTTGTTGATATCTCTCATAAGTGTATAGTAATGAGGACAATGTGCAGTGGTTTATATTTTGGGGGGGGGTTGTATTTTTTTGTTGTTGCTAATAGACTATTGTAGTACAAACATTGCACCAAATATTTATATCTGCATTACTCAGTAAATTGCTAAAGGAAATAGGTGTTTTGTGGGATCCACTGATAGTGGTGGATCACAGATGCAAATAGAGCAAGACATAAAATTATTTTTATGAAATCTTCTTCATGTCTTAGACAATCTAATTACAAATCAAATGAAATTGATTATTTTACATTGGGAACCGTGATGAAATAGTAGAAACAAATGTAATCTTAGATTTAAATGTTTCCCACCCCTAAATCTGCATGAATCCCTTTTTCTTTTTCACTCTTGGGTCTTTCCTTCTCTTTGTTCCCAGGTTTCTTTTTTCTTCTGTTACTTTGCTCCTTCATGACCTACCCTTACTTTTCTCAAAGCTGTCAGACTGTTTCACTTTACAGGTCTCTCGCAACTTACGTGTATTTAACATGTGTGATTTCAGCTTTACGCTGAAAGGCTGGGAGTCTGGGAGGAGGCGTGGCCTCAAGTAGAAGAGGCGTGGCCTCAAGATTTAAAGGTCCTGAGGCACCAGCTGTGGCTGGGAGTCTCAGGGCTTCTAAATCACTCAGGGGGCTCCCAGCTGCAGAGTTGGCCGGTAGCCCCTGAGGCGAACTAAAGGGCCCAAGGCTCCAGCCACCATGGAGCTTCGGGCCCTGTAAATGCCAGCCCCAGCCCGGCTGCCAAAGCTGCAGGTGGGATTTAAAAGGCTCCTCCGGGCTCCCCACTGTGGTGGGAAGCCTGGCAGAGCCCTTTAAATCCCACCTGCAGCTTTGGCAGCTGAGCTGGGGCAGCATTTAGAGGACTCCACCGGGCTCCCCATCATGGCGGGAAGCCTGGCGGAGCCCTTTAAATCCCGCCCGCAGCTCCGGCGGTGGGACCGGGGGGGCATTTAAAGGGCTCCCCTGGCCCTTTAAATGCTATCCCCCCCAGCCTCGCCGCCGGAGCTGCGGGCAGGATTTAAAGGGCTTTGAGTTTTGACTATACGTGGTTTTCGCTTTACATGATAACCGCGGAACAGAACCCCCGCCTAAGATGCAACAGACCTGTATTCTTAGGTGATACTAAATAAGTGTTCATAGAAACATATATTTTCTACAGGACCTATATTTCCTTCATGTCTTCCTCTCTGCACTAGGGCTAACTCTCACAACTCCAAGATTTGGGGACTCTTCTCAGTCTTTGATACAAAACCCAGGGCTTCTCTTGTATAATCCATGTTTCAACCTTTGATATATGTCCCCTGTGCCTTAGTCCTTCCTGGCTTCTTTTTCTTCCTTTTTTGCTGCATCCTCTATAGGTTCCAAATAAGAGTGATCTATTTAATGAGACCTGCATTTATGGGGTAATGTAATGTATAAATACCATATGACCATTTCAAACTGCATCAACTCCAGCTAGTTACTGTGCATCCTGTAGTCAGCTATTTCTTTATGGAATAATGGCAAGGTGCAACTGGAAACACATAGCAAGTGTTTACTCCAATGTTATGCACACATACATTCTATCCTGTAAAAGAGAGAATTATTTGAACCTCTTGGTTCCAGAGTAATTGTCAAAATGAGATGATCCAATTTGACTATTTATGGCAAACTGTAAAGTGTGTTAACATACAGCATTATAATATAAGGGAGAGCAGATCAATGTAAGAAGCAAAGAAAAATGCAGTATTTTGCTACCTTTTAAATTTAGCAACGAAGTTGGAGCATATATGTCCTTCTTAAGAGTTGACTCTTTTGTGAGGACAATAATGTTATCAAAATACTTTGTTCTATTTTCCTGAAATGCTTCTGGTTACTAAGTTTGACCCAGTGGGTGACAGATCAAGACAAATATCTGATGCAGTAAGTTGTTTTTGTATTGACGCTTCATGAGGGTTGAATGCTTCTATTTGTTTGTTTGGTTGGTTATAACAGTAAAACCAATAATAAAATACAAGTTCAAATTAACAAGAAAATGAAAGAATTTAGAGGACTCATTTTACTAACCCACAGGAACTAAATGCTTCTGGATTCCTTACCAGTGAAAAAGTAAATGTCTATTACTGTGAACAAATGAGGCATGAGACATCATCATTACCACAATGATAAAATAAAACGTTCAGGTTTTGATGATGGCAGTAGAAAGAAATTCCTTTTTTAATGGTTGTGTTTGAATTAGAGATGTGCCGAAGATACGAAAAGTAGCTAGTCAGAGTTTGATTCTGCTATGAAGTATTAAAAAATTCCACCCCCTCACTACAATTGAACCTGACATAGTCTTTATATATCCAGATCATCAATAAAAACTTCCAGTCATCTAATGTTTGCAAGGACAATGACAGATCTTTAAAATGTGTGCAAGAGATCTGAACTGAACGACACAATAGAAAATACAGACAGTGGAGGAAATATAAAGGGATTATTTTTAATAGGACCCCTATCTAACAACCTAATATACATGATGACCATATACATGCTGGGAAATCAATATGTGGAATATTTGCTGTACTTAATAGCCATATTCACTTTCAAAATGTTTCTAATCTTTTTACAATCTTGAATAATAATAAACCTATCATCTGGACAATTTCAAGGCAAACCAGGTCAATGCAAATTACTGATGTTGCTAGTGAATTAGTAAAGGAGGGAAATAGGTATTTCAAAAACCTCATCCTATCACTGAGCATTCCCAAAATACCTGCAAGCCCAGCGGCAAAGAGCATTCTGAAGCGAATAATACAATTACAGTCTTTGAAAAGTGGTGCTTCTGTGCATGATAGTAAGCTGTCAATGGGTCAGAATATAGCCCCAAGTTCAGAAGTATTCAGAGCTTCACATAGCTCCTTCCCATTGTAACTCCAGAACAAAGCATTGCAAACAGAATTTAGCCTGAAAGACAAAAATAAACTATAAACCCTTTAGTGTTATGAGGAATTCTCCACAAATAACCTTTGCAACAGCTTGTCTTTTTGATGAGGAAAGATTTTCTGTGTAACAATTGGTGGCTTATTCATTGTGGATGTTTTAAAATTGAAGAACATCAGATGGAAATATATGTTATCATCATTTAGACAGGACAATATTCTGACTTGTTAAAATCCACAAAAGTCATCTATTAGCCAGTGTTATGCTTGACCTCTTCAAGCTTCCAGATGGCACCTAACAAAGGCAGTGTGCGATGTAGTTGCAGTAAGCCAAGACGTCTCTGTCAAGGCTCTTTCAACCAGCTTTTAGCTGCTCTTGCATAAATGTAGATTTTTTTCTACGTATGCTAATTTTTCTGTTTCCCAAAACTATTTGCACAGAATAGAAGGATTTCATCATACTGCAGGATTTGTCAATATTCCGAAGGCTATAGACTGTACTCATATAGCAATAAAGGAACCTTCATCAGTATGCACATGAGTTTGTAATTAAAGTCAATACTCTTCTGTGTATGGCCAAAAGATAAGTGCAATTATAAAGATTACATTAATTTTATGAACATCTGTTGAAAATATACAAAATAATGCTGATCCGTACATATTGGGAAATCCTTGCTTATGAAACCTATTAAAGGACTGAAATATTAAAGGCTTTCATCTTTTGGTAAATATCTTAATCTGTTGCAAATATACAGAGGGGGCGGGCACTGTGGCTCAGCTTGCTAATTTGCATATTGGGACATATTGACAGCTGGTTTAAATCGGTGTAGCTGTCTTGAAGTCAGTGAAGGTCTGTAACAGGGTGGCTAGGAGAGTTGGGTGGCCTAGTGGTTGGAGTGCTTTTTTCCAGCTTTCTACGTAGTCGAGGTGTGTCAGTCTTTAAGGCTGGAGGGAGGTAGGGGGACCTGACCTTCCTACTCCACCAGGTCCCAGCCTAGGGCCCTATGTAATCTAACCTCTGAGTAGGGAGCCTACCAGTTGGAAGTTTATGCCCACTGCCTTGGGCTTCTTCCTGCTGCAGTCCCTTCAGTTTGAGGCATGGGCCCTATAGTCCAATTTGCAGTGGTGGCTTCTCCCTAGTAGTGCACCATCACAGACTCTGGGCTGCGTCCTTCTCTAGTCCCTGATTTCTCCAGGCAGGGCAGCTGTATGTTTGGTGGGGTTGGACCTCGCACAAGGTTTCTGGGCTTCGGTCACCTTGTCCTATCTTAGGCCTGGTACTTCTAGGCCTCTTTCTTAGCCTCTTCTGGCAAGGGAGACCGTGCTTGTTCCCTGGTGGCCACCTTGGCTGGCATGCTAGTGACCCCCTCAAGTAGGGAGGCAGCTAGCACCTATCTTTAACCCTGTCCATGCCGGTGGGCAGTTTCTCCGCTTCATCCCAATGTACACTGATTTACCCCCAATGCGGACCTGATCCCACTGTTGTTTTTTGTTGTTGTATGTACAAGTCATGTAAGGTAGGATTGATTAATTATATCAGCAACGTTCCACTTTGATTAAATCTTATTTATGCAAAGTAGACCCAATGAGCCAAATTCTGGCTCAAGTCATCCTGTTCTGTGGAAAACGACTTGGGTGTGGACAAGAGGAAAGGGTAAAGTGTGTAAACTACTCTTGCAGAGTTCTTCACAAATCTTGGTACTGGTGGGAGATATGGGAGTTTGTGTCCAATAGAGCAGGCAACATGTTTAGCATCCAAACTCTGAGGGTGTCTAGGAGCTTCAGGAATGAATGTGGAGGTCCTGTACTTCTCTAGGAACTTTGGGGCTCCTAGCCCCTACTCTCAGCCCCTACTCACCTTCCAATGATCCCAGATCATCATCATCAAAGGGGAAGTGTATTCCTTAGTGTGTAGGTCATGCAAAAGTTAGTCTCAAGTTAAGTTCTACCACCTTCTCCGCACACATGTATCCTGGTATATACACATCTGTGAAGGCAGTTGAACCTCTCTCACACATAAGTTGGAGAGATATCCATTACTGAGAAGATGTTTTCTGGATATAGATCTCATTGAGACAATCTGTAATAATAATAGGAGATATACCTATCTCCTAGAACTGGAAGGGACCTTGAAAGGTCATTGAGACTAGCCCCCTGCCTTCACTAGCAGGACCAAGTACTGATTTTTGCCCTAGATCCCTAAGTAGCCCCCTCAAGGATTGAACTCTCAACCCTGAGTTTAGCAGGCCACTGCTCAAACCACTGAGCTATCTGCTTCCCCCTGTCTAGTTATCTTAATCTTTCATTTACGTAAATTAAAATGATATTAATTCCACAGAAGTCAATAGAGTTATTCTAGTTTTAGACTGATGTAAGTGAAGTCAGAATTTGACCCATTGGCTTATTCTGAGCAAGGCAAGCAGAGCTTGGCCCCAAGTTTCTACATGGATACAATTGTTGATCCTGCAACCTACTCATATGAATAGTCCTTTTGATGCCAATCAGATTATTCATGTGAATAATGTAAAATTGGATTACAGGAAGCTGGGTATTATTAAGCACACTTTGGCAGCATCTGATCCAAAAATAGCTCCATTGCTAAAAGTGCTTCTTTCTTGACATCATGACACTTTTACTGATGGGGCTAAGGCAGATTTAAAAAGGACTGAAATTAATATGTGCATGTTTTTCTCAGTCTACAAAATATTCTATAAAATGAAGTTTGACCCCCTCTTCTATACTCTCAAGGATTGTGGCATAGTAAAGTGACTTTTCAAGCCTACTTACTAGCTGAAATTGAATGTATTCTATTTCAGTAATGACTATAAAATAGTGAATCTAAATTATTATTTTGGTTTGATTTCTTCATTTGAATGACACAGTAATTGGTTAGTATACAATATTAAGCCAAATACATTGTAATATTTTTAAACAAGTTTATTGGATGTTAATACCTATTTTTCTATTTCATATCATTTGTTTAATTATTTTCACCCAGAAGGAATAATGCTGGCAAAATAGATTGTATAACAACTCTATCATGTAATTTATTAGTATACAGATTATAGACTAGAAGACAGTAATGGAGCCTTTGAAGCTTTATGGCATCAGAGAGATTGCCGCATGTGCACCCTAAATTCCTATGTTGAAAGGTCTTATGAATTTTTGCTGAGTAATACCCCTATGCATATGCAGTAGCTGCTTTTTCTAACAAAATGGCTATTGTATTTTCTAACTGAAGACTTATTTTTTTGAAAAGAAACATTTTTGAGTTACAGGAATACAAAAGAGCATTTGAGAGTGTGAATTTCTAACTTTGTTTCCATTTGTGCAATTCAACAGCCAGACACATCTGATTTTAAAATTTTGTAAGAAAACCCCTTGTCCTCAGCTATGAATTTTTATGGTAAAGGATAACCAAACCTGAGTGTGTTTTGACATCACAGTGGCCATAACACCTGTGTCCTGTGTAAATGAGTGACTTACCACCTTTGCAGCTGTACACTTGCTGGCTCTTGCTATAATACTTACACTATTTTTTTCTAGAAAGTTGCATTCAGAAAGATTTTCTTTCACCTGCTACTGAAATACAGCCACGCTGATGATGGAACACATCAAGCATTTAATTGTGCATAGCAATACGAAAGGGTAAAATAAATGAATAATAATATCAGTATTTTGCACATACTTTACATATGGTGAAAATCTAGCTCCATTGAAGTCAATGACAAAGCTCCCATTCACTTCCCGGGGGGCAGGATTTCACTCATTGTGTCTTTTATCTGAGGATCTCAAATCACAAATGTGGGAACATATTCCCAGGGAAGATCATTTCTTACTATATAGAAGAATACTATATCCACTTGAATCTGCAGGAGGTATTTTAAGCATATAGAATCTTATTATTAAAACTCATAGCCTATAGCAATATAAAAGTTACATGGTTCCTCAAAAAAGGTAGACGAAGAATCGTATGACTCCTATAAGCTCTTCCTCAAATTTTGCCAGGATAGCCCTGCTCTGACAAAAAGCATCATGGGATCTTTAATAGCTCCAACTCCAAGTGGTCAAGGTTTTGTATTTTCATTTTGTGCGTAATGGTGAAACCTCCAAAAGCACACTACCTCTTACGAACATTTTATGGTGTTGGTTAAATACAGATTCTGAGGGCAGGCTGCCATTTCCTTAATCATCAATATCACTTCCTGCAGCATCTGATTTTCCCTAAGAGCTCCACCCAAGGACTGTCAGTAAGAGTAGCTCATGGATTTAACACAGACTAAGCCCAGTCAAACAGCTGTCAAGTATGGTCCAGGTTTACTTGGTTTTGCCTCAGCGCAGGGGGCTGGACATGATGACTTCTCGAGATCCCTTCCAGCCCTACATTTCTATGGTTATATGATACAACCTTGAATAGAGCTCCTATTTACACAGGTTTCCAGTGCTCCTCAAGGGCCATTCCTGCAGCTTGAATTGCTGGGATTTTGGCTACATTCCCTTTATTCTAGTTACGTCTTTGCAATGGCAGCTAGTAAGAGGTTGGCATAGAAGCCAATATGGCAATTGTATGTTATTTGAGAAATCTCATTGAGCCACAGGAATCTTTCAGTAGCTGACTAAGCTGCTGTAAGGGCTGCTTTGTGCCATCACAGCTCCACTGCAGAATAGGATAGGGCCCAAGATCTCTGATTAAAAATGAGGCAAATGAAGCTGCCATAATCCTTCATTCCAGAGGGGAATATGACAGAGAACTGGGGGATAGCAGATATGTTTGGAAACAAGTGTTATTCAGAAATCAAAGAGTAAAATCCTTCACACTGACCAGGCCAGCACTGCTTAGCTTATGCAAATTGATATCACAGCCTGAGGCGGTATGTACCTCTGAGTTAGCAGAAGACAGAAATATTTTGCACAGCTCTCCAAAACATGTCATTCAGTCTTTTGGCACTGGAAGCACAGATTTTTTGATGTAATGAGCAAATGCAAAATGTATTAGGGTCAATTAGACGAGCTCTAGCCATACAGTAATTTCTGTTTGAGCCTCTTCATGTAAAATGACATACAAGTGTTGTGTTATTTCAGACTGGAAATAGGACATACATTTTTAACAATCTGGGTAATTAACCATTGAAATAATTTACCAAGTGCTGTGGTTGATTCTCTATCAATGACAATTTTTAAATCCAGATTTTTTTTCTAAAATATATGATTTAGAAATTATTTTGGAGAAGTTCTACAGCCTGTGCTATGCAGAAGGTCAGATTAGATGACCACTATGTTCCCTTCTGGCTTTAGAATCTATAGAATCGTCTGGCCTTAGAATGGTATACAAAAGACATAAAGCTGCACAGATGTCACATACATTTTCTGAGCTGTGCTAACTACACCTAAAATGTGGAGAGAAATGCCAAATAGGATTTCTGCATCCCAAAAATGTGCATGATGATTGAATAGGGAGTTTCATATACACAATTCTATCGTGGTCTGCTGCTTTCCCTGGCAGACATAAACAGAACTATTAGCCAAGTCTGTAGAAGCATCCACAGTCTCTGAAAATCAAATATGGCAAAGTAAAAGCATACTCTGTCACACTCAGAAAACACAACTAGGGGCCAGATGATCCAATATAGCGTTTAAAGACAAAAAAAAAGAGATGAGGGGAAAAGAAATACTCCAGAAAATGACTAACAGAAATATCCCATCATATTCACACAAATGTTGAATATGAGCAGAAACCTGTCAGTGTGTTTTGAATCAGTGCAGATATTACATATGAGAAAGAGACAATATTATTGTTACTACTTGTATTGCAATAGCAACTAGCGACCCCAGTCATGGTCATTGTGGTAAGTGCTGTATGAACACATAGTAAGAGAGAGATACTCTACTATGAAGATCTAATCTGAGATGAGACATGGAAAGTAAAAATTAAATACATATAAGGGAGGAAATGAAAAATAAGACTGGTTGGTTACATAGGTAGCTATTGGCACAACTTGAAGGCTTTTCTCTCTTCATTGCATCAGCTATATTTGATTGAGCCACAACCAACCCATCATAAATTGGCTAATTTTTATGTGTGTTGCAGGAGAGACATGTCTTGCATTGATGTTAGTGGTCTTACAGATTCACTCCGGAGAGTGTCCATGCATATAGGGCAGCATCGAGGACAGTGTAGGAGCAATTTTGGAAGAAGCTGACAAGTGAGTGGAAGAGGCTGGCATCCTTGGTGGACGTGATTCCATGAGAGACAAGTATAGAGATGGGCAGAGTTTTAAATATTTACCCAAATGGTGTAAAAGCCCCTCATTTGTAGCTCGAGGGGAGCCTACACACAGCACATTGTCGATAGCCAGTCACGTCAAATGTGAAAGATGTGTACTATGTAAGGTAGAAGATGGTATCAGCACAGCAGAAACATGAATTCGGACTGTACAAGTGTAAATCAGTGAGTAAATTATTATTTGTATTATGATAGCAAATAGAGGCCAGTTGTGTTCAGGACCCAATTATGCTAGGAACTGTACATATACAGAGTAAGAAGCAGTTCCTGACCCAAAGAGCTTACTATATATGTATATAGTAAAAAAAAAAAAAAAAAAAAAAAAAAAAATGCCCTGTTCTCCAAGGAACCATCCAAGGTGTACTCCCAACTGCAGTGCAACAACACAATAACAGCAGAGCCACAGCAGCAGAAAGCTGAACAGTACTGGAAGAACAATGGGAGAAAGAGAAGACTCATAACACCAGTGCAAAGTGGCTGCAGCCTATGAGAACAGAGCACAGCAACTCTCCCGAACAGAAACAGTCACCCATCACAGTAGAAGACATCCAGCAGCGGGTCAAGAACATGAAGAACTGGACAGCACCTGACCAGACATGATCCACACCTACTGCTAAAGAAACTAACACAGTGCATGACTGCTTACGCAGCACAGCATGAACCAGCTGCAGCAGCAGGCTCCCACCAAACTGGCTACACAAGGAAGACAGTGCTGATCATGAAAGCCCTGCAAGGGAACAGAACCTCCAACTACGCCAATAACCTGCCCCCCACAACATGGAAAGTCCTATCAGGCATCATAACTGAAAGCTACAGGACCACATGGGCAGTACAAGTGAGGCACAGCTCAGAAGGGCATTGGAACAACACGAGAGGCTCAAAACACCAGTTGCTCATAGATAGAGCAGCACCCAAGACTCAAGGTCTAGACAACCAATCTGAGCACAGCCGTTTGGATTGACTCAGGAAAGCCTATGACTCAATGCCCGCAACGTGGATCTGTGAATGTCTGGCAGCCTATACAAAGTCAACAGGAACACTAAGGACCTTCCTCAAGAACTCAATGGGACTATGGAAGACAACACTGGAAGTCAACTCAAGGCAGCTTGCACAAGTGGCATCAAGTGCGGATATACCAAGGTGATGCACTGTCCCCGGCTGCTGTTCTGCATAGGCTTAACCCCTCAGCCAGATAATCACAAAGTACTGGATACGGGACAGTTCAGGAGTGAACTACATTCAGCCACTCCTCAATGGATGACATCAAGCTGTGCTACACGCAACTCAACGCAGCGACTCGACTCGCATAATCCACCTGACGCGGATCCACAGTGAGGATATCGGGATGTCATTCGGACTGGAGAAGTGTGGCCGGATGTTAGTGAAGAGAGGGAAGTAGTCAAGACTGATGGGTGGAACTACAGCAGGCCACTAGCAGACATACAGACCAGCTACAAGCTACATTGGCGTCCCACAGTCACATGAAACTACGATGAGGAGGCAGGAAAGACAGCAACATCCAAGCATCACCAAAGGATAAGACAGGTCCTGAAGAGCCAGCTCAGTGGGAAGAACAAGATCCCGCCATCAACGGATACGCCCTACCGGTCATCAGATATCCTGCCCTATAGGTGAGCTGGCCAAAGGAGGACATGGAGGCTGCCGATGTGAAAACCGCAAGCTCCTCACAATGCACGCACGGTTGTCCACCCAAGTCCAACACCCAGAGACTGTACTCCAGCCGGAAAAGAGGCGGGCGGGGCTTGGTGAGCATTCAAAGCCACTGTCCTGGATGAAACCCGGAACATCCCGGAGTACATCAGTAAGAGGCCCCTAAAGATGAGCTGCTGAGCGAAGCCTGAGAGCAGCAGCAGACATGGAGGAAGACCAAGCAGAAAAGTGCCATGGCAAGAACTAAGACATTTCATGGCTGTACCATCGACGCTGAGGTGCTGACACTGGGAAATCCTACAGTGCTGGAAAGGGCTGGCCTAAAAAGACAGCTGAGGCACTGATCATAGCAGCACAGGAACAGGCACTGAGCACCAGATCCATTGAAGCAGGGGTCTACCACACTAGAGAGGACCCACGGTGCAGACTGTGCGCAGAGAGCCTCAGGACCAGTCCAACACATAGTGGCGGATGTAAGATGCAGGCAGAAACAGACTGAACGCAACCAAGTGGCTGGCATTGTGTACGGGAACATCTGCACAAGCCGTATGGGCTAGACCCTCCCAAGACCAGATGGGAGATTCCACAGAAGGTGTGGAGATAAGCAGGCTAAGATTCTGTGGGACTTCCAGATCTAGACGGACAGGCAGGTACTGGCCAATCACCGACCATCGAGTGGTAATAGAACAAGGAGCAAGAGACAGCGGTGGGATAGATATAGCAGTGCCAAGTGACAGCAAATCAGGAAGAAGGAAATATGAGAACTGGAGAGTACCAGGGCCTGAAAGAGGAACTAGAGAGGATGTGGAGTGAAGGCCAAAGTGGTCCCAGTGGTGTAGGAGCACTCGGGTCTGTGACTCCTAAGCTGGGTGAGTGGCTCCAACAGATCCCAGGAACACCAACAGAGCTCTCTGTCCAGAAAGTGCAGTGCTAGGAACACAGCTAAGAATACTGTCGGCAGAACCCTCAAACTCCCAGGCCTCTGGTAGAGGACCCGAGGTTGAGGAAGACACATACCACCCATAGGGGTGAGAGGGGAATTTTTTTTTTTTTATAGACAAAATATGTACTTCTGAATCCCAAAATGTTCAATAAATTATAACAACAGAAATCAGATCAGAGAGTACAAGATATGGGCACTTGAGCTGAATACCCTTAAAATGTTTTCGTTTAGCTTTTTACAATAAAGGAAGGTAATTCTTAAACTTAAAATGAGGTATGCCTGCTCATGCCATTAATATATTACTGAATGTCAAAAAGCTTTTTCAAGAGTGCCCGCTATATTTACAATGTATCCAAGTGCGGTGTTCATATTTTTTCACATCCTACTGTTTGACCTGTATTGTTATAAGATACCCTATCTGTCTGTTTATCAGACCCATAATTACAGCATCTGAGAGCTTCAAAAGCATTAATGGATTTATCCTCATAACACTGCTGTAAAGTAGAGAAGTTTTATTACCTCCAATTTACAAATGAAGACGCGAGGCACAGAGAGAATAAGGATGAGCTTATCAAAATCATTCTGCATTGGCCTTACTTTATTGCCACTGAAGTCACCATGGATTTCAGTGGGAGCAGAATAAGGCCAGCACTGAATGATTTTGAAAATCACATACATATTCTCTGTATGACATCAGTGCAACATGTATCTATGATGGAGCTGGCAGGGGACTGGACTTCATGCCTCAGGAAATCCTTTCCATTTTTATGTTCTTTTATCATATCTGTGTTTTGTCACCAGTGTATCTTGAAAGTACACATTCTCACAAAGGAGCGTTAACCCTAACATTGATGCTACTACTATTAATAGTAATTCATAATTGCTGTGTTCTCATATGAAACAGGGGAAAAGTTCAAATTAACATTGCCCAAAGCACTTTTAAATATTCATCTTCTTGCTCAATTGTTCTTGTTTTTGTGATGCTCCTGCAGGAGAGCATACTGTGAAAGGGATTTTTGCTTGAATAGCATCTCTCTTTTGGAACATCACATCTATTTTTATATAAAAGTCATATGAAAAGTGAAACAAAGTCAGCTCAAAGGATTATATTTCAATTGGTCTAAAAAGATGATTGGCTTCTTTGGTGTCATTTGTATCTGTATGCTAGACTCAACTATGAGCTAATAAGTGAATAAGTTAGATTAGGCCTACAAACTGGCAAAAATATGCAGAGGATAAAACCAACTGAAAAAAATAGACATTGACTTACATTTTCATAAGATCAATATACTATACCACTTTAACTTAGGGTCTGTTAGGTTTTCCAGAATGAACTTCTTTTTGAGGGAGTTTATATTTCAAGTGTGAAAAGTTGCTGGATTTTCTTATCAGCTGAAGCCACTTAAGTTAAAATGAAAAAAAAAAGTTATAGTTCTTTGAAAAATATTATGGGGGCCACAACATGTCACTGGCTTTTAAAAAGTTTTCATTGATTTCAGTGAGTTCATCTTAAAAGTCAACAGTCTGGTGTGGACAGTGGAAGGATGCTATTGTCCCGATAGGCTAGTCTTTTTACCTAAACTAAACTATTTCACCCAAAACTTAATTAACTCACATAATCTTGTGGCAGGATATTATGTTTTCTGTGGAATATTAGGCACATCAGAGAAGACAGTCAGAGGTGTGCAAGCTTAAAAATAAAATGATGTAATATCTTAATCTTTGCTGCAAACCTCAGGCTTCTGTTCCTCTGGAATAAGCTGTTGTTAAAGTTGTTACTGTGAATCAATTATTTTTGAAGCGGGGGAAGGCCATAAAGCATTGTGATTAACTTCAGTTTAATATGTTTTTGTCTTGGGAATAACAGTTTATCAGGTTTATTTGGTTTTTTTGGTTCTATATAGAGAGTCAGCATCATTTAGCAAAACAAAATGTATTTTCTTGTCCTTCAAAAACTTGTAAATGTGCATAACTTTATGCACATGGAAGGACCGTTGATTTTGGTGGGGTTATTCATGTGCATAAAACATATTCATATGCTTAAGTCTTTGCAATTAAGTCTAATTATTTTCAGTATTTGACCCCTCATCTTCTCTCTCATGCTTCACACAAAATTCACTAAGTAATTTCATTTTTAGAAAGTTGATGCATTACAGCACTGTCATTTCATAAAGAAGATTGAAAATATCATTAGAATTGTTTGCACAGATTCACTTCACATACAGAATCCTCATATTGACCCAATAGATCACAAGCTTTGGAGCCTTTAATTACAATATATTTGGTCAGTGATCCATAAATATAAATGATCAAAATAAGAATATAAAGATTCTAAAGCTACTACTGTGGTCTAATTTATTCAGATTTTACATTTTAAGAAATCCTTTATCCTGAAATTGCCTGATTAAGAGAGTAATATTTTAAGCAGTCTTAATTATGCATTGAACTAGTAGCCCATAATATTCTTCTGCATGAAGTTAAGCCATGTAGCTTAGTTCCACATTCTGGCTAATAGAAGACACTAGTAGGACAGCCAGTGTTTATCAACTTTGGTATTTCCAAGAGTCAGACTTGAAGACCCCATTAGAATAGAAAACCTTTATCCACCTCCACACATTTTATAGCATCTGTCTCTACCGCAGTGCAAGCTCTTGTATGTCAGCCCTTCCAGTAACTAGATTACCACTCCCTGAAATACAAGCATTTATGTAATCTTAAAATGAAGGGGAAAACATACTTGCTGTTACCAAGCAAGCCTAATGTTGGAATTAAGAGATTTGCAGAAAGTAATTTCCAGAAATATACATCCAAATTAAAAACCTAATGCTGACCATCTGTGCAAGCCTTTCATGTTAGTTATTATGAATGTTGGAGTGGTTGAAATTTATTGTTCTAAATGCCTGCAGAAATTGAAGCTTGAATGATCAAATATTTACCAGAATTGAATTTCAAATGCTATATTTGATAATTTGTACTACCAAATTCAAGGGGTGAAATCCTGGCCCCATTTAATTCAGTGGTAACGCTTCCATTGAATGGAATGGAGCCAGGATTTCACCTATACTGTGTTTATTTGTAAATCTTCAGTGAGGAAACAAAGACAGTATCACAGCCTATGACTAGCACGGCATATATCTCAGAGTCTAGATTCTAATAACATTCCCAACAAATGGTACACGAACTATTCATTTAGGGAAAAAAATTTCACCATAAAATGTCCAAATAATCTTTAATAACAAATCTGTTTGTATTTGTGAACAGAAAAAAAGACATGACATGATGAATGACATTATTCATTAAAGATTACTACTCAGTCCAGACATCAGTCCTTTTTTATTTAATAACTTTAATGTGTTTTCTGTATGATTTTATAAATGTGTTTCATTATGACATCATTGTAAAATGCATTAAGACACCTGGAACAAAAGAAAGAAAAGATGTATCCATAAATTGTATCTTATGAATTATACAGCATACCTTTAAAAGTTTATCCTGATTTTAGAGATATTAATGTTTCAGAGAGATTTCCAGTGGTTCATATTGGAAATACTGCTCAAACCACAATGAACTTTCTATGTACACCCACAATAGGTCTGTTTTTAGGCCACAATACATTCAAAGAGGACAATGTCTGCTCATGAGTCCCTGGACTTTTTGTATACCTTAGGTATAGATGAAATGATGGGTTTAGTTCGACAGCCTGCACATTATTGCAGAAAATCCCTTTTCTATGAAAATATTGGCTGCATCAATATTTATACCCTGACATTTGCTAACATTTCTGTGCTGGAAACCTGCCTGAATATTATTACTGGGCCGTTTTTTGCAAAGTAGAAAACTAGGGTACAGATTTATAAAAAAGCTGCTGCTCTTGGAAGAATGGATTCAGCATTATGAGACTTCCATATTAATTATAATCGAAGAGAAGGTAGGAAAGATTTAAAATAGAGTAAGCTCCTCATTGTTAACTTCTTACATCCAGTATGGTTACATGCAAAGGAGGAAAAAAGTGTTTTCCAGTCCAGCTTTGTTGTGTTTCCTCACATCTCTCTCATATGGTCTCCTCTGAACAGTGAAGATAAGGAAGACAGAGAGATCACACATGCTTACGACTGCCAGTGAGACAGATTTATTACAGAAAGCTCCAGAGAGACCAATTAATATCACCAGATTGTCAAAATATGTGTACCATGAAGAATAAAGGCAGCCCATCACAAGAAAGGAGGTCACGTAAAACAAGAACACTAGGGGGACAAACTCTGTCACCATGGAGTAAAGCCCAAAATACAAGTTGTACATTCATCAAGTGAATATAATGGTATAAACACTGACTAGTTTAGAACTGGGTTTTGAAGTCCTTTCATATAGGGAAAAAATTAAATGAATATGCATTAGTTATGATTCAGGAACAGCATTGATGGTGTTTGGCAAGTTGGAGTCATAGTAAAGATCAAAGAGGATAAAAATAGTCCCTATAAAAACTTGCACCCAGCTGACCATCAGAGGAAGGAAGGCACAGTAGTCAGAGTGCTAGTCTGTGGTTTTAGAGATAGAAGTTCAATTCGTTGCTCTGCAAGATGCTTCTGTGTCTAGGTAAATTGCTTTGTGTCTCTGGGCATGCGTACCCTTTCCAGCTCAGGTAGATAGACTCATGCTAACTCAGATAAAAATATCAGTGTAGATATTGCAGCGGAGATGGTGGCTTGGGCTAGTCACCTGAGCATGGACTCACCCTATCTGTTGGTTCTGAGCTTTGGTGGCTAGCTCATACTGCAACATCTACACTGCTATTTTTAGAATGCTAGTTCAAGTCAAGCTGCCACAAGTCTGTCTACATAGGCAGAGAAGCTCACTATCAGCTGCAGTGTAGACATGACCTTAGTGCCTCTGTTCCCCATCTATAAAATGGGGCTGATACTTCCCTATCTCACAGGGATAAATACATTAAAGATTGTGAGGCACTCAGATACTGTAGCAATGGAGGTAATATAAGGATCTAGTCATGGATTGAGAGGGCTGTTTTATTACAGCAGGGCCATATTCTTTCAGTAGTAAAGCTCTTAAACTTACCAAAAAAAAAAAAAAAAAAGTACTGGAACCTGGTAATACCATGGGATGCTGCAAAAGTCACTCTTGATTTGGTAAATACAGTACAGGAGAGCTTGTGGCAAGCATCACACTAATGTCCAAGGGCAGAATCTCCATGGCTAAAAGTAGTTAACAATACAAAAACTTTATGCAGTCTTCTACAATGAAACTTAACCTTATAAATTTCAGATACAAGAGCTTTAAAATTACACACACTTTTACTAACTATTCAGGCTGCAAATTTTTCAGTCCTGAATTGCTGCGAGCCTTTCAAAAAAGACACTGAAATGTATTCAAAATAGAGTATGATTCAATGGTACCAATCTTTGAGCAACCTGAAGCAACTGCAGCCAAGGAAAACAAAAGGATACATGGCTCCAACATTAAAAGTTTCAAAATAACCTTCCACAAAACAACTCTGGGCACGTAAAAGGCATAAAATCTCTCTCTTTCTGAATAATATTTTTTCTGACCATTCTAGTGTGGATTTTCCTTCTTATAGCTGCCATGTTCC
Organism: Chelonoidis abingdonii; assembly: GCF_003597395.2. Taxonomy (NCBI): domain Eukaryota; kingdom Metazoa; phylum Chordata; order Testudines; family Testudinidae; genus Chelonoidis; species Chelonoidis abingdonii. The sequence goes on along the minus strand of NC_133771.1, from coordinate 81,515,016 downwards.
TCTGTTATCTGGCTTTTGTAACATGAAGAGAGGATGAAAGAGAGCTGCAGCCTACAGGGCCATTTTGTTTTCAACTACTCCACGCTATAACTGCTCTTTTCTAGCAAGTTTCTCCACCTTATTATATTAGCTATTTTTCCTTTTTTTCAGTCGGGATTTATTTAAGATCTTATATGGACCCCACCACTCTAGTATCTTAGCACCTCATGTTCTTTATGTATTTATCCTCACAACATCCCTGTGAGATAGAGAACTGAGGCACTTACAGACTAAATGACTTGCTGAAGGTCAGGGATCAAGCTTGGGTCCCAGGCCATGCGCTAACCACTTGACCATCCTTTCTCTCTAGAAGGTGTCACACTAGTTACAAAAGAAATATTGTTTAACTTTTCTTTTTATGCAGATATATTTGTTGCGATTTGAGCTATTGTTTTAAATATGTATATATATATATATATATATATATATATAGTGAATCTCTTTCCTTATTTGAGTTCTAGAAATGTGAAACTCTCTTAAAACTTTGATTTAAAAAAATTGTATTTCAAGACTCCATGGTGAAGAAGCCACTTCATTTTAAGCATCTGTTTAAAAATAAAATCAATACAAATAAAGGGTGGGAGAAAAGGTAAAACAAGCCAACCAGCAATATTTAAGCTTAAAGGTTAGAAACATTTTTTGACAATAAAGTCCTTAGAACTTTTATAAATATTGAGAATTTAACCCAGACCCAATAGGCATAGTCAAACAACAAGACAGTATGTCTCAGTAAGGAAAAGAGTCAATTGTATGGATATAACCATAGAATGTAAAATGCTGTTACTGAATCAATTAAAAAAGAGTTCCTAAAGATGAAGACTTTGCCACTTAGTAATGTACAGCATATGAAAAAGTGGGCTATATAATCCATTATAAATACCCAAAAGATGCCTAAACATTTTCATAGAAACATAATCTGTGAAACTTGCTAACAGGAAATAGTGGGACAAAGCAAACATGCAGAAACTATAATGTTAGAAGAATTGTCAAGATTATCCTTAAAACCTGGCTCGTTGATAAAGTGTTCTGACATATTTCACCAAAAATGACTCATGGGAAAAATGTTTACACTCTAACAAGAAAAGGAAGTTAGTTTGATAGAATATAATGGATTGTGTAAAATATATATATCATCCCAAATCTGAGCAAGAGCTCTGTGGATCCTGGAAGCTTGTCTCTTTCACCAAATGCAGTTGGTTCAATAAAAATTACCTCAGCTACCCTGTTTCTCCAATATATGTTACACATACTTTTTCACTGGTTGGTGATCATGGCTGCTAGCATGTTTTCCACTTTATCAAGCCCAGAGTGTGTGTGTATATATATAGCGAGTCATGTAGTACTTTCCCCTATATTTTTGTAAAGGTAATCTAATTATCTTTATTCATTGTTGATTCATGGATGTCAAGTAATATGTCCAGTGATGGCAATTAACATTAAAACGTGTGGAGGCTTGTGAAGACAGAGTTATATTTTCAGTTGTAATCTGTGACATGTAGAGTTTAAAAAGTTGTTGTAATTTGGTGGATTGTATATAGTGAATTTAGTTTGTTTAAGGAAACTCTAGATTTCCTGACTTTATTTATTATTATCTTCAATAGGTATATCGTTATTATAGCACTGTTTTAAAATTACTGAACTTTAGTAACAAAGATTGAACTTTAGTAACAAATCTTAACAAAGATTTTGTCTGTGGTTAGTTCTGGATTTGTAACATCTCTCCTCTGATACAGTTTCACTCCTCCATGCAGGGTTCTGGTTCACCTTTCCACCTGCCTTTAATTCCTGCTTCCTGTCATTGGGCTAACTTGGTCCTACAGTTATACAAGTTTCAGCACTATTTAAGTCAAATTGCTTGATTGGTTTTATTGGTTTTGCATGAAGACTGAGATTAGGATAACCAATCTGCTTTCCCTTCCCAACTTCTGCTGTAGTTAAAATGGGAAAAGCTGTCCTTAAAGCAATGCAATAAAATAAAATTAAACACTTCAGTATTCTTTAAGGAATTTGTCTGGGATGCTTTAAGAGTTATATTTGTATTTACCTGCTTGCAAAGAGTATGCATACTAATGGATAAGCAAGATAAGCCTGAGTAGGAGGTATACTCATTTATCATCGACAGGCGGTAGATTTGTTATTTTCATGTTTATTACTCTGTAAAACTTTTTTTGTTGCTGATATTTTCTAATATACTGTAAGAATCTTATGGTCTGATTGAAAGCACACTGAAGACAACGGTATTCTTCAATTTTGTAATTTTGCCATTGACTTCAATGGAATTTGGATTAGGCCTTTTGTGTTGGTAGGTGCTACTATTTTGTAAAACAAAAATGTTTTAACAAATATATATTAGGGCTGTCGATTAATCACAGTTAGTTCATGCGATTAACTCAAAAAATTAACTGTGATTAAAGAAATAATTATGATTAATCACACTGTTAAACAATAGAATACCAACTGAAATTTATTAAATATTTTGGATGCTTTTCTACATTTTAAAATAAATTAATTTCTATTACAACACAGAATACAAAGTGTACAGTACTCACTTTATATTCTTATTTTTATTTAAAATATTTACACTGTAAAAATTATAAATAGAAGTAATAGTATTTTTCAATTCACCTCATACAAGTACTGTAGTGCAATCTCTTTGTTGTGAACGTGTAACTTTCAAGTATAGATTTTTTTTGTTACATAACTGCACTCATAAAACAAAACAATGCAAAACTTTAGAGCCTATAAGTCCACTCAGTCCTACTTCTTGTTCAGCCAATTGCTAAGACAAACAAGTTTGTTTACATTTACAGGAGATTCTGCTGACTGCTTCTTATTTACAATGTCACCTGAAAATGAGAACAGGTATTTGCATAGCACTTTTGTAGTCAGCGTTGCAAGGTATTTACATGCCAGATGTGCTAAACCAGGGATCGGCAACCTTTGGCATGTGTCGCCCCAAGGTAAGCCTCCTGGCGGGCTGGGCCAGTTTGTTTACCTGCAATGTCTGCAGGTTAGACTCCCACTAGCTGTGGTTCACCACTCCAGGCCAATGGGGGCTGTGGGAAGCAGTGGCCAACATATCCCTCAGCCCGCATTGCTTCCCACAACCCCCATTAGCCTGGAGTGGTGAACTATGGCCAGTGGGACCCGCAATTGGCCAAACCTCTGGACACGGTCGGTAAACAAACTGGCCCAGCCCGCCAGGGGGCTTACCCATATGCCCCTTCATACTTTGGCCCCTATTCCAGAGGACATGCTTTCATGCTGACAATGCTTGTTAAAAAATAATGCTTTAATTACATTTGTGACTGAACTCCACATTCTTCAATATATTTCATATCATAGCAGTCTCGGATGATGACCCAGCACATGGTCATGTTAAAAAACACTTTCACAGCAGGTATAGCTAAGTTCAAAGAAGGTACCAATGTGAAATTTCTAAGGATAGATAACAGCAGTGACCCAAGATTTAAGAATCTGAAGTGCCTTCCAAACTCTGAGAGGAACGAGGTATGGAGAATGCTTTCAGATGTCTTAAAGGAGCAACACTCCAATGCGGAAACTAGAGAACCTGAACCACCAAAAAAGAAAATCAACCTTCTGCTGGTGGCATCTGACTCAGATGATGAAAATGAACATGCATTGGTCTGCTCTGCTTTGGATCGTTATCAAGCAGAACCCATCATCATGGATGCATGTGTTTTGGAATGGCGGTTGAAGCATGAAGGGACATACTAATCTTTAGCGCATCTAGCACATAAATATCTTGCAATGCCAGCTACAACAATGCCATGAGAACGCCGGTTCTCACTTTCAGATGACATTGTAAACAAGACGCGGGCAGCATTATCTCCTGCAAATTGTAACCAAACTTGTTTGTCTGAGCGATTGGCTGAAGTAGGACTGAGTGGACTTCTAAAGTCTTACATTGTTTTATTTTTGAGTGCAGTTATTTTTTGTACATAATTCTACATTCGTAAGTTCAACTTTCATGATAAAGAGATTGCACTACAGCAGTGGTTCCAAAACTTGTTCCGCCGCTTGTGCAGGGAAAAGCCCCTGGTGTGCCAAGGGACGTACTGGCCACCACTTCCAGCAGCTCCTATTGGCCTGGAACAGCAAACCGTGGCCACTGGGATCCACGATCAGCCGAACCTGCAGACACGGCAGGTAAACAAACTGGCCCAGCCCACCAGGGGCTTTCCCTGCGCAAGCGGCTGAACAAGTTTGGGAATCACTCCACTACAGTATTTGTATTAGGTGAATTGAAATATACTATTTCTTGTGTCTTTTTACAGGGCAAATATTTGTAATCAAAATAAATATAAAGTGAGCACTGTACAGTTTGTACTGTGTGTTATAATTGAAATCAATATATTTGAAAAAGTGGAAAACATCCAAAAATATTTAAATACATGGTATTCTATTATTGTTTAACAGTGCGTTTAACCGCACAATTATTTTTTAGTTGCTTGACATCCCATATATATATAACTGAATATTTGTTTTGACTTTTTTTTTTTTTTTGCAATATACTAGTAATAACATACAAAACTCTCAAGGAAAAAAAAAAACATTCAAACACTCCTAAAGCCAGAAAAGAGGACACATGCTAGAACTTCACAATGTATATGCTATTGTATATTTTAAACATATTTTCAGCCTGTTTTCTTTTAATAATTGGTTGTCTGGCTTGCAAAATCAAAATGTTTGAGGCAGTCATTCCAAATACATACTGTTCCTGCTATATAGTGTATTCCTGAAATTACAAAATAGTGTAGAGGTTTATAAACTTGTAACTCCATGAATCCTAATCATTTTAAAGACTGTGAGTGAAATTCTAGCCCCATCAAATCATTGCCAAAATTCCCATTGACTTTGATGGGGCTGGAATTTCACCCTGTCACTCAAAAAAGAGGGTGTATTCTTAGGTTACAGGTGAAATCTTCAAGGCAGGTGTCCTTATCTGTGGTATCATTACCAACAGCGACTGAGATTATTGAAAATGGAAAAAATTAAATCTTATTTACTTCTCACTACTTAATCAGTTTACTTTTTGCATTTCTCTTAGTTTTGAAAATGAAATCAAATGAGCCAATTTAATTTTTGTTTTATAATCCATCCCTTGTCAATTTCACCTTCCAAATTTTCATGCAGTCCCACAGCATTACAAATGCTCCAGGGGAAAGTCATGGAACTTTTTTTATTGTAAATAGATAGTTTTCATTAAAAGGAAGCTTTTAAAAAATATTATAGTGCAAAACATAATAGTGTTCTTACCAAGTTTCTTTCACTTTCTCTTGCAAGGGCCTGTGGTGGCATCAAATATATTCAAAGTGATATGGAGACACAAAGATTATGGTTATTATAGCTAATCATCTTTCTACATAATCTTGTAATAAGTCTTCTGGGTTTTTTTTAAGTTCTGCTATTTGTATATTATACATAAAAAACACCAAGCCACTCAAAACCATTCATGAACGTACTAAAATTAACAGCTATTGTGCTGGCTAGCTCAGTGCAGCTGTTTGAAAATATACACCCAACCAGCTGTCCAAAAGTAGCTGCTCTGTTACATGTTGGTATTTTGTTTGGTTTGGGAAAGAATGACCATTTTTGCATTTGCAGTATATCTTAAAAATTGTGGAGTGGCAGCGTCATCTTACTACACTTATGTGCTCTCTGCGGACATATGAGTTTGTTGCTGACTGCAGCTGTGTACTCCTCCGTTTGAATCTTCTAATTACAAATTGAACAGACTCAGGATTTGTCACTGAAAGGGGGTGGCACGTTTATGCTCTCTGCTAGCAAGAATGGAGCCAGGTGGAAGCACATGAGTGGAAACCAGGTTGAGGGATCATATTAAGTACTGCATCTGTCAGTCTCTACCATGAGTTTAATGGTTTGGAGAGAACCATACCCTTTAGGGATTTCACTGCTTAATGTTAGCAGTTTGTGTTGTCTCACTGTAATGAAGACCACTTATATTTACTTTCCTAGCTGGTTGACATCGCTTGTGTTAGGATGTTGGGGTTACAGTCAGGAGCAGCTGGAGCTGTTTTGCTGGTCAGGGACAAAAACATTTTTGGTAGACACACACACATACACACACATGCACACACACAGGGATAGCTCAGTGGTTTGAGCATTGGCCTGCTAAACCCAGGGTTGTGAGCTCAATCGTTGAGGGGGCCATTTGGGGAACTGGGGTAAAAATCTAGGGATTGGTCCTGCTTTGAGCAGGGAGTTGGACTAGATGACCTCCTGAGGTCCCTTCCAACCCTAATATTCTGTGATTCTATGATCCCAAGTGGCCAAGCTTAAAATAACAAACAGTCAAGCACTGAGCAGCACAGCATTCCCTGGAAGTTGTTGCCCAAAGCAACTGCCTTGCTTGACCACCCTGAACTGGCCCTGGGTACAATGATGCTCAATTCATCTTCCAAGGTCACATCTCTGATTATTGTCAAATCTATCTATCTATCGTGCATCTGATGAAGTGAGTGTTCACCCACAAAAGCTCATGCTCCAAAATGTCTGTTAGTCTATAAGGTGCCACTGGATTCTCTGCTGCTTTTGTCAAATCTATGACTACATGACTTGTTGTTTGTATTGCACTAGTATCTAGGAGTCACAGTCATAGCTCAAATGTTCTGCGTATTGTGTATACACATACATTCATAACAAAAAGACAATTCCTGACTCACAGAACTTACATTCCAAGTAGAAGATGAGAGACAACTAGTGGATACAAAAAACGGAGGAGAGGGGCAGAAACTACACTTATGATTGATGTAATAAACAGCAGTCATAGCATACCGGCTGCCTAGCCACTGAGCCATGGGCCTTTCTCTGATAAGGATCATTGGTGCAGAATGGCAAAGGGAAATACTCCCTCAGAGGAGGTAGAACCCACTCCTGTTGCATCACATGGGAAGTTTGTGAAATTTCCACAGGCCAGCAGTCACAGAGGAAAAATAGGCCTGGATAAATCCCTTAAGCATTTAATGGATCCTACAAAGAAAATATATTAATGTTAACTTTCCATTTTTTTTAGTTTAAATAACTTGTCTCCCTTTTCATTTGACATTGACCCTTGAAAGAGCAACCAACTCTCATTAGGTACATCCCCAGGTGGTGGCTAGGAGAACATCCTGCAGATGTAGGACAGTTCTGAATATCCAGCAAGTAGTTGTGGTTCAGCGGGTGACATCTCTCAGCAGGGCATGGGGAGGGAACTGGTGGCATGGCTACCTCTATAAAATGCCACATAGGCCCTATGCCAAGTTTCTCAAGGTGAATAAAGACCACCTTAAAGTAAGTCTTGCTGGCCACATGAAGTACAGTAGTCTTGGTAGGCAGCTCACCTAGAAGAAGGAAAATTCCTATTTCAAACCAAGGATGTCGGGCCTAGACAGCTGACCTGTAAAGCTTGTCCAGTAGATCTACTCACGTGGTGCCATGAGCTGAGGTCCGTGTCAAGTGTACCTCAGAGGGCTAAGGCATTCCCTGCAAGCAACTGTTGCAACTGGGCAAGTTAAAGAAGTGAGTGGATACACAGAGTAAGCTGAGATGTGCAAACTGGAATGTAAGAACACTGACTGAAAGAAGCTTGGAGTTATGTGAGGTCTTAAAAAGGAGAAGAGTAAATGTGACACATGTACAGAGCCAACAAAGACGACTTCTTATGGATTTCAGAAACATTTGAACCACTGGGCATCAGAAAGGCCTCAGTGGTGGAAACATAAACATGGGAATGAAAAAAAACTGTTACAACTAGGGCTTGGACAGTCAGACCTAGTGGTCAGAATCAGGAGTCGAGTCAAAGGTCAGAGCTGGAACCAGAGTCCAAGACCAGAGGCAGGGATGAGGACCAAGGCAATGATTAGGAACAGGTCAGGAAAGCAGGAACCAGGAGCAGGTCAGGCAAGCAGTATTGTGGGACAAGTCAAGAAAACAGGGCTCAGGCAAGAAGGCAGGGGCCAAAATAGCACCCAGCCAAAAATTCACACAGTTTCATGAACTGTGTCTCCTTCTGACTTAAATAGAAATAAATAGAACAGCCAGGCCAATCAGTGAGGCTGAGCACTCCTCCAATCAGGACACCAGTAGGCAGGGACTCTGGTGGTGCCAGGCTTCTATTAGCCACTCAGCCCAGTATTTATTGCCAAGCTATTAGTGGTAGCTAGACTGCAAAGGCTGTCTGGGGCCCCATAGACCCATGTTCAAGAACTACAGTTTCCCACAAAACTTTTAAACAAGGAGTAATGTGTAAATTTCCAGAGGGATGTGTGGAGGACAATGGGTTCAAATTAAAGTCTACTTTACTGGAAACAGCATGTGAAGTCTAGGCGTGAAGTAACCAGTGCCAAAAAGGGAGATTTGGTGGTGTAATCCTCAATTCAAATAATCCATTGAGAAGAAAAAGGTAACCTTTAAAAAATAGCAGGCCAGTGGCTTGAGCAGTGATAAAATAGCATATAACAGGGATCATCAACCTTTGTCACGCAGCCCAAGGAAAGCCACTGGTGGGCCAGGGTGGTTTGTTTACCTGCAGTGTCCACAGGTTCAGCCAGTCACAGCTCCCACTGGCCACAGTTCACTGTTCCAGGCCAATGGGAGCTGCGGAAGTGGCAGCCAGCACATCCCTGGCCCACGCCGTTTCCGGCAGCCTCCTGGAACAGCAAACTGCGGCCAGTGGGAGCTGGGATTGGCTAAACCTGTGGCTGCTGCAGGTAAACAAACTGTCCTCGCCCGCCAGCAGCTATCCCTGACGGGCCACATGCCAAAGGCATGGCATATAAGGAGGCCAAAAGAAGTATTAAGACAGCTAAAAATTTTACGTATTATAAGCCATGTAACCAAACAGGAGGATATTAAGGAGAAAAGACTATCTAAAAACTTATGTCAGTCTTATCCATGATCGTCAGTCTTATCCAGGATACATATGATGGAGTGACTCTCATAGTCAGATTGAAATGGGGCTACAACAGAGAATTCCTAGTAAACATTGGCCCATACCAAGGGTCAGTGCTGAGCCCTTTTTTGTTTGCAGTTGTCTTGGTTGTGTTAAGCGAGAATATACAAAGGGAGCTGCCTCGGAATATGCTGTTTACTGATGACTTAGTGATATGTGCTGAAGATTGTGAGACTCTGCAAACCAACTTTTGAGCAGGTGGGACTGAGAGAGTGAACATTGGTAAGACTGATGCTATTCTAAGTGAAGGAGGAAGACTCACCATAAAGGATATTACAGGCAGAGAGTCTAGGAAAGAAAAATAATTTAAATTCCTAGGATCAATGGCTGCTGACAATGGTGCCCTCTGAGCTACTTGGTGCAAAAGGTGGGAGCTGACCCCAGTTCTTTGTGACAAAAAGATGCCAATAATGTTAAAAAGAACAGTGTATAAAACTGTAATTCAACCCATCCTAATATAGGCAACAGAGACTTGGCCAGTCATGAGAAAGGAAATCAGTGTGCTCTCCCCCTTGGAAATGAAGATGTTGAGATAGTCAATGGGCACTTCTTGATAGGAAACAAAATGAGGTTTTGAAGGAGCCTAATGAGGATTGCCCCAGTTGAAAACTCCCCATCTGAAGGAGGCTGGACTACACTGGTATGAACATGTCCAGTGGAGACCTTAGAGTTATACTGGTAGGATGGCCCTTGCAATGATTGTGTACAGAAGACAACAAAGGGAGACGCCAAAGACTCGGTACGTAGACCAGATATCAGCAGACCTTAGAAAGACCAATTTGCTTGATAGCCAGACATACAATCATGAGTTTTGGAAGAAGGCTATAAAAGTTGCCAGAGCTGAAGGGAATTGGTGAGGAAGAGGAAGAGGAAGAAGATTAATTTGACATTCAAAAGTTATTGCACTGTCCATCAGTCTTTTGTTAAATGCACTATAGGAGGTGCTGAAAGAGTTTTTGACAAACAGCTCAAGGAGGGAATGAATGGAATATGGGGTTAATTTTAAACTGAAATTGCTGGCTTTTTTCAGATTTGAACCATTTCCATGGTAGCCAAATCAAATTTATTTTTATTGCTTATTAAAGACTATTGCTTCTGATTTAAACTCTATTTTTCATAAAATATGAACGTTAGAAGTAGTCACAAATTGGTGCAGCACAGGTCCCAGGCTGGTTATCTGTGTCCGCTTAAACTCCTTCAGACCCACCTGGCTGTAAAAATGAAACACAAGATTTTAGGGAAGCTTTCAACTTCTGTTTTCTAATTTTAAAAATACTTTAAAAAAAGCAGCCTTTATTTTTATAAATTGTTTTTAGATTGCTGAATCCACATTCTAAAATACCATTGTGTATGTGTGATGAATAAACACAAGCTTCACTCTCCTGATTTGTGATGTAACAAAAACCTATTACTGGAAAAACAGCTAATTGACATACATGGTTACATAGCCACAAATCTATTCAGTTTTCATTTCTAATTGTAATACAAGGCTGATCATTGCCAGTCTGCACCATTATTGTTAAAACACTAATCATGAGGCTAAGTCAACAACTTGTACCATGGGTCAGGAGCTCCTTTTGTTAGCTCTAATGTGAAGTGTGTTATTGTGGCACATCCGGAAAACCTGACTGTTAGCATAAAGCGATAAACTTTTAATTAATTAATTAATTTGACATGTAATGAATGGCACAGCTGTAGCTATCCATTGTTTCCAGGAACACAGCAGGACATGCTTGGACCAATCCCCAATGGCTCACCTAGCCAAACCATTTATTTACAGAAGGAGTCCCAGGGCATAAGGCCTGCATGAGTGTGTCATATATCTTTAAACCCAGATTATTCACCTGAATTGCACCATACAGTAGCATAATTTACCAAAGGGATGAACCAAAATCAAAATATTATTATTTATTATTTGTATTACTGTAGTCCGTTGGAGCCGTAATTATGGACTAAGACCTCATAAACTGCACTTATTATGCAGCGTAATTGTAGTCATGTCAGTCCCAGGATATTAGAGAGGTACGGTGGGGGAGGTAAAATAATTTATTGGACCAACTTTTTTATCACCACAGAAGTATTACCTCACCCACCTTGTGTCTCTTATTTTGTATAGTAATTTGAACCAAAGGTCAGAATATAAGACCTCTATGTTGAGGAATATGTAGCAATTTGGCAGCCAAAAGCTACAAGAAAAAATATTATCTCCATGCTATGTCCAACAATTACACCTTGAGCTGAATTCTTTTTTATTTATTTATATTAAAATAATATATAGCATTATTTGCATGGACCATTATTTTTTAAAAAAGGTGCTTAAAGTTGGGATCCTAAATCCATAGTTAGGCAAAAAAATAGATTCCAGTGAAGTCAAAAGCAAAACTCCCATTGACTTCCATGGAGCCAGAATTTCACTTAATGTGTGCTCATAACTACTGAAAATCAGGCAACTTATTTTGTATGTAAGGGCCAGATTTTTAATGAATTTATTCATTTAAATGCATTAGTTACATTTGTTTATATTCCAAAAAATTAATGCCTTTTATATGCTTTCATATCTGAAATTTTCCACAGGATGCCTGTAATTGTAAGTGCATTTTATATAGATTAATCTAATGCAGATTTACATTTATTTATTGAAATCCTCATCAAACTAACAAATAGAGAAAACAACACATAATCAGAATATTCCTCACATTTATCATGCACAGAAATTCAAGACCATAAACTTTAGGCATGGAAATTGCTCTTACAGGGACACCATCAATTTAAAAATTACACTGTTTTCTGAACATGGTTTTATCTACTATTGTAACAATTGCCATATGAGCATAGAGTATCATTATAGTGCAAGTCAAAGAGGGTCTAGGTATACAAAGAGCTCAAACTGGTTTGGGAAACTTGGTGTGCTTCCAGCCAGGAGAGTGCATGTCTTCTCTTAGAGGAAAATGTGTTTTTCTAAGTTATATTGATGGGATGAGTTGGTTAGAACTACTTTTACAACCTAATACAAGCAAAGAATCTATTAAAAGTAATAAGGATAATAAGGTCACTTCACATGCCCTCCCCCCCCCCCCAATCTCCTTACCCCTGTCTCTCCAGCCTCCTGAGCTGCCTCTGACCCACCATTTGACTGACATCCAGTTTCTCTGCCTTTAGTTATGGGCAAGCCTAGACCTGCCTGCACCAGTACCTCAAATAATACCAGCTCAGGTGACTAGCACATTGAGGATAAAATGAAGACTCCACCACTCCCCACATCTATCCATCCATCTGCACAGAAGAGGGATGTAGCAGTCCTGTAGTGCCTGCTCTTCCACTGTCCAGTGACTGGCAAGCTATGTATCCCTGCATGGTCTTAATCATCTTTACTGTCTTGTTGGCAAGGAACACATTTATCCTAAAAATGGAGAATAAAAAACTCTTTACTTTCAAGAAGTTTTGAAGTTGTAAATCTCCCAAAGTGCAGTTAAGTACACTTACCAAGCTGCCAGTAAACCCAACATCTACCCTGCATGCACATGTGAAAATGCACTAGGTAAAGGATATAATGAAAGTTCTTACTCATTAAGAGTTCTGTATCATGATATTGGGTCTGCACATTGTGAGGTTCTGAGCACCCTGACCTCCCAGGGGAGTACGGCTCTTATACAACTCATTTGTAGGTTAAAAATTCTTCTAGGATGAAATTAACCTTTATGCAGAAGGCCTTGAATGGACCCCACTTACTCTCCATGTTAAGTGTTTAAGCTGAATTTAAACAGTAAATAGAATCTTCAAGGAGCCACTGTCAGTAGGATGAATTTAACCCACACTGCATACTGTGACTGAGCGCTGTTAGCAACTATAAATCAAGCACTTTGAAAGCCAGCACCTTGGTCACTTAGAACATCTAGGGCACTGGGTGTAGTTAGAGTAGGAGGGACTTAGATAGTTTGTGTAGTTTGCCTCTATAGGGAGCCTGTTGAGGTAGTGCTGAGAAGAAAGTAAGCTGGATAAAAGCAGAAAGGGAGCACCACATAACTGCTGCCATGTCATGATGATCTATGTGGAACATAAATAATAATATAGATACCTGGTGGACTGGGTGTGCTGCTTAATTCAGAAAGAGGGCCTGCAAGGCAGGGTTTTGAGGAACTGAAGGGGGAGACTGTTCATAACACCCACTCCAAACTTCTTTGTGTAGTAGGTGAATTCAGTTGCTTATGGGTATTTTTCTCCATTTTGCTAACCTCTAATTAAGAGCAGGAACAATATGCGATTCTGGATTGCTTAGTAACAGGAAGCTTCTGCATGATGTATAAGTCATCAAGAGACCAAAAAACAAAAAAACTGCACCCCTGGCGTGATTTCTTTAATGACAAATTGGTGTAGCTAAACCTTCTTTGTCTTCTGTGCATCCTGTGTAATAGACTGTAATCTCAAATACTTCCTGCTGGGTGAACTAATAAGTATTCCCTTGAGCTGCAACAGATATGTATACTTTTAACAGCAGGAATCGAACAGGATCAGAAATTCTTAATCCTAAAGGAGGTGGAGGAGCATTTTTGTCAGAAATATTGAGATGCACATAATTTAGATAATGTTTCAAACTGACACCTGATTTTGTGATTGACACAGTATCAGTAACAACCCTCCCTTGCCCTGCTAAGCATATAATTTTATTTATCTTGGGTTAAGGGGGAGGGACAATCTTTCAATTACTTTCATGAATTTTGAGTGTGTTGTACATGGCAGACTGGGGTCACTTTTGTTATCAGTAATGAAGAGTAAGGGGTTACAGAACAGAAAGCTAAATGAAAATTAAAACTCCGATCCCCAGAAAGGAAGCTTTAAATAAAATGTAATTCTAATGCTTTTTGGGGGGGAGGTTGATTCTGTTAAAATCTGAGAGCTGTGATACTTATAAAATGCAGAATCTAAGTGTGTTTGTATGTGATAAACTTAGTATATTTCAATATAGTAGAATCCTATTATTAGCCATTTCTTCTTTCTCCTTTTTATGTCTTTTCCTTACCTTCTTTATCTTGCTTTTATCTCTTTTCATCCCTGTTCCTTCCATTTTTTAAAATTACTGTTAATGTAGCCATTTTTCTCATCTGCCAGTTTGAATTAGCATTTATAGTAATGACACTTACTTTGAAAAAAGGCACACTGGTCCTGAAAATCCTGATTGAGTGCAAGTGGGTGAAAGTATCTTTGATCTTTTTAGAATCTGTAATACTGAATCAGATTTTTCATCAAACCCAAATGCACACCTTCCACCCGATTTCCCCCAAAATCTGAACAGTTGTCAACTGTTTTCCTATACAGAATCTGAGGGGTTCATCTACCCTATCTACTCAACTACTTAAGATTTCTGGATAGTTTTTCAGGTACTGTCAGAAAAGGCAGAATTTTAATTCTTGATATACAAAGAAGATACTTTTATGATCACAGAAATTGCCACCTACCTCTACAATACACATATGCACGCTAAGCTATCAGAATGAATATAGCAACCATTCATACTGGGGGGCTTTTGGGAAATAAAAGTGGGGCAAGAAATCATGTATAACTTCTTTGTTTCTGTGCCCGTGAAACCATGTTTAGGCTTGTTGCCTTAGTACCTCTTGCCAAAAGAAGATGAAAGACCTCTTCAGCAGGACTGTAGCATGTTCACTCCTATACAATAGTCTACCTTGTCCTACTGGGCCAGCAAAAAAAAAGAAAAAAATCCTTATATGGTGGCATTTTTTTCTAAACTCAAGCCAACATGTGAATTGTGGAAAGAATGTATGTGTTCAGAGGGCATACTGCCCATTCACTTATTGGAAAAGCTCTTGATTTATGGGTCAAGTATCAAATTCTGAAGAGTTTTTATGGTTAACAATGCTTGCAAGTGACGTGTTCTACAGTTTAAAATTCAAATGAGCTAGGAATTGAGTGGGCATTATATGAAACATAAGGAGCATGAGAAAGTATTTGAGGGGAAATGAGTGGTGGAGCAAGAAAATATGTTGATTGCAGATAAATGTTGATTTGTAATTTTTCATGTACCACCACCCCGCAAAAAAGAGAGAGAGAAAGAGAGGAACTCCTTTAAGCTAATCTAAAAGTCAATAAAAGAAAAATTCTAGGTGGGATTCAGAAAAAAACTTTTGTTGCAAGACAGGCAAGGTTTCAATTAATATAAAAAATACAATTCTAGACATCACATTTTCATCACAAATGTAACAATACATAAATGTTGTCAATGTCATATAATAAACATATGCTGTATCACATTCTCTCCTTTTCAATTGCCAATCTAGAGGAACCTCAGTGATTTCAGTAGATGAGAAAACAGTACAATAGAAAAGGTTTATCTGAAGAAAAAAAAAAATTAGTGAACAGGTCCAAGAAAGCTCAGTCAGAGAGAATGTCTGCCCAGCATAATGTGTTGTGTGCCTCACTCAAGTGGCCTCTATTTTCAACTGCACAACATTATCGGAGTAAATATCTCCAACAAAAACAATTATCCAAAGGACTGTGATTGAAGGGTGGGAGACTTACCCTTTGTACCAGATTACAACTGCAGTTGAACATATATTTTCAGACTTTAGTTTATATAAATTTTCCACATCTTTAATGAATTATAATCAACATCCACTGCTTACAAAATATTTTTTCAAAGCATTGCTGTAAATTATTGTATGTTTTTATTTTCATCTTTCTCCATTCTTTTTACTTCGCTTCTGGTCTATCAGTTCTCAGGTGTTTATCATAATGGAAGGGCAACAGGAAAGATGGATAGTATGTAGAAACATTTTACACTGCTGTGTGTAGAGTCTGAAAATGAAATAGAACCTAAGAACAGCCATACTGGGTCAGACCAATGGTCCATCTAGCCCAGTATCCTGTCTCCCAACAGTCGCCAATGGCAGGTGCTTGAGAGGGAATGAATAGAATGGGCAATCATCAAGTGGTCCATCCCCTGTTGCTCTTTCCCAGCTTCTGGCAAACACAGGCGCACTCAGATCATTGTGTTGCAGCCCTGACCATCCTGGCTAATACCCACTGATGGACATATCTTCCATGAACTTCTCTAGTTCTTTTTTAAACCCTGTTATAGTTTTGACCTTCACAATAAAGTGGATGGGAAATCAGAAAAAAGAATGAGGACTCTCAGATTTTTCTCTATAAGAATAAAACAATCAAAAAGTGCTGAACATCTTAATTGAGTCATCTGGGATTTGGGAAGTCCTGTGTTCTAATTCTGTCTCTGCCTTCAATGTCTTTGGACAAATGATTTAACAGCTTTGCTTCCATTTCTGAATCTGGAAAATGGGGGTGATTATACCTCAGTGTAAGCCCATGCTGTCACATGGGTGTAATTCATAAAGTCACATGTGTAAAAAAGCTCCAAATGGCTAAGTAATGGCAACAGACAATGAATCCCAGTGATGACTGAACCTGATGATATTCTGAACAAGCTTTGAACCATGCTTGCAGTTGTTTCTATCACTTCATACTTGCTCCTTAGCCATTCCAGGCTTCAGGTGATGTTTGGGGTGCCTATGTATGCTGGCAGTGGTGTTGTGGGGGGGGTTGCATTGTGCTGAGATATTTATGTGGGTAGCTAATAAAGGGTGCAGTTACAAGGGGCTGTATGTATTTGGGTTTATTATGGGCTATATGTATTTTGGGTTATGTGTTGGTTATATTGATTTGTGTGGGTTATGCTGGGAGATTTGTGTTGATTTGGGCACAGGTAATCTGCCCTCTGTGCAGTCTCCGTCATGCAGTCAATACAATTGTTGCAGGCAAATTAGCTGTAGAGTCAGGGTGGTGATTGGTTGAGTTACATCTGGTATCACAACAGTCTATGACTCTTGGTGTGGCATACATAAATGCCAGTCAGTATGTTTTACATATATGTAATACGTGTATTACGTGGGTAATAAAATCAAAATGGCTGAAAATTTAGAAATTGGATGGTAACAGACTGCAAAACCCAGTCAGGATTCAACCTGAATCTATTCTGAACAAAAAATGTCCTCAGTCATGCTTGTAGCTCTTTCCATTGCTTCACACTGACTCTATAGATATAATAGACTTCAGGGTGACAATCCTGGGATCTTATTTTATAGCTGTCAGGTTTAATTGAAAAATGCTTGTAAAGCCCTTTGAACATCCATGAACTCTGAACTCTATATTCTTATTTACCACTGATTTTCAGCAAGCCTGATGGAGGGAAATGTGGTCTAGGGATTAGGGCACCGGACCAGAAGCAAAGTGACCTGGCTCTGTCACTGCCTCTCTGCATAATCTTGGGTCAATCACTTCAACTTTCTGTGCCTCCATTTTCCCACCTGTAAAATAGGGATTATGAGAGGAGTGGTTGCTAATGACGCTAAATCTACAAATTAAATTCCCTCTTAAAAAAACAAAATATACAACTTTTCTCCTAAATATCTCTTCTTCCAGTGCAGCCTGGGTTGGGAGGTGGGGGGAATGAATAGGATGAGGACTGGGGGGCATGGGGGCAGAGCATGGGTGCAGGGGACAGGCTTGGTGATTGCAATCCAAAGTGGGAGGAACTGGCAATATCTAGTGTTTTGAGTGCAGATGCAGCACCATAGAGAGTAGTCCAAGCAGGAAGGACTGGTGACTTGCCTTCCTCTTTTGAAAGAATGGAGCAGGTCTGAGATCAGAGAAACTCAGGAGCTGCTTTCTCAGGCCTCATCAGGTGTTAAAAAAAGATTTGTTTCAGAGTGTGTGAGCAACCTCGGGCAGAGGTACTGTCCCCTCCCCCCCCACACACACCGGGGAAGCTGGTCTGTGATTCTGGGTACGTCTGGGCACGATTATTTCGAATTAGCTTAAACCAATATTACAAAACAGATCTAATGAAATTGGTTTAGCGCGTCCACAGTGGGATCACGAAATCGATTGTTTGCGTCCATGGTCCAAAGCTACCATCGATTTCAGGAGCGGTGCACTGTGGGTAGCTGTTCCTCAGCTATCCCATAGTTCCCACTTCCGGGTTGAGAGCACAGTGCCTGATGGGGCAGAAAACATTGCCCCGGGTGGTGCTGGGTACAGCCTCACCCCTCCCTTTGTGAAGGCAGCAGACAACCCTTTGGCGCCTTTTTCCCGGAGTGCATTGAGCAAACGCCATAGCACAGCAATCATGGACCCTGAGATCACAAACGGTATCCTGACCGTTGTCAACACCTCGCGTACTCTCTGCCAGCAGCATTCAGTACACAGAGGGTGACATTTACAGTACTCAAGGAATTATTTATTTTACTTCTCTTTCACGTGCTCGGGGGGGGAAGAGACTGACGAGCTGTTCCGTGAACCACGCAAGACACCGTGTATTAAGCTACAGACATTGGGCGCTCAGCCAAGAATGCAAATAGTTTTCAGAGACTGCTGTGGAGACTGGTAGCTGTAGTCCTCATTACCCCCTCCCTCCCTCCATGAGCATCCGTTTGAGTCTCTGGCTTCCCGTTACGGTTGTCACGCACCGCTGTGTATCCTGGAGTTTATTTTTCAAACGCTTTGGCATTTCCTGTTCTTTAACGGAGCTCTGATAAAACAGATTTGTCTCACCATACAGCGATCAGATCTAGTATCTCCCGTAAGGTTCAATGCAGGAGCTACTTTTGCATTTGAACTGCATCGCCACCCGTGCTGATCAGAGCTGGACACGTGAAAGCAGGAAATGTCATTCTAAAGGTCTCGGGGCTTTTCCTGTTTACCGGCACTCCGCATCCGAGTTCGGATTGCGGACCAGAGCGGTCAGTGGTGCACTGTGGGATACCTCTAGGAGGCCAATAATGTCGATTTCCGTCCACACGAACCCTAATCCGAGTTATCACTTTCGAATTTAGCGCTACTCCTCTCGTCTGGGAGGAGTTCCGAAATCGATTTAAGGAGCCGTTTAACTCGATATTAATGACAACGTCGTGTGCACGGGTACAGCATTAAATCGGTATATCGGCCATTAAACCGATTTAAAGTCGCAGTGTAGACCTGGCCTCTGTATAGGAGACAGTGAGGCAAAGAAGCTTATCAGCAAGATCCTTTAGATTTGAAGAGCAGAAGCAGGAAATGGGCCTGGTAGGAGGAGAGGACTCTGCAGTTTGGCAGGGGAAAATATCTGGGTGAGTGGCAGCCTAGTTTGCGGGGAAAGCTCTGAAAGGATTTGCTGCCAGGCTGAGGAGGGGGCAAAGGCTCTGCACAGATCTGCTGCTTTGGGAAGGAGTCTTTTGGCTGCTAGAGGAGATTGTGGGAACTTTGCTACCCTGTTGCCCAAACCCAAACCCAGTACTTAGGTTATGTACCAGCCACCATTGGTGATACTTAACTGCCTCTGTTAAAGGCTTTGTGTTCTACAGATTAAAAGTGCTAAATAAGAGACAGGGATCCTTATTGTTACATGGAGAGTGCAGTGATGTGGCAGAGTGCCTCCTTTTGACATACCCTTTTGACAGTGTTGGAACGCTGTGGAGAGATGTTGACTGTTAACTGATGAGTTATTGTGACTGGTGGGGCTTGTTCAGGGCTCCCTGGGTGTGAGCGAGTTGTGAGGGATTCTTTAAGCAGAGGGAGCTAAAGTCTAGGTCAAAGAGATTGCCCCAGGGCAACCCTATGAGCAAGCAAGAAAGGGAGAAAACTTAGGCAGAGGTTTACAGTGTGGTTGGTATTTGATTTACTAGCAAAGCTAATCTGCCTGCCCCCTGGAAGCGTATGTTGATTCTGCTCACACTACCTGTCTAGACCATTATACCCTTAGCTTGGCAGCTTTGAAAATTTCTCATCTACACTTTTTTTTTACTGAACAAAAATTTACCCACAACCTAACAGTACAAAGAATGACATAAAGGGAGAGAGAACACACAGCCAATAGTCAAGAATCAGAGTGGTAGCCATGTTAGTCTGTATCAGCAAAAAGAATGAGGAGTACTTATGGCACCCTAGAGACTAACAAATTTATTTGGGCACAAGTTTACGCCCAAATAAATTTGTTAGTCTCTAAGGTGCCACAAATACTCCTCTTTCTTTTTGCTAATAGTCAAGAAGTATCCCTTCACTTTGATTCACATGGAAAATAAGCTTAGTCATTGTAAGTGTGATTTCATTTTGAGTTGTGTTAGCAGTTATGTCTTCCTGGCCTTGAATTTCACTTCAGCTCCATTCAGATTCTTGTGTAGTCATGACATCAAATATCCTGGGTTGAGCTTTGAGGCAAGGTAGTGATTTATTCAAGTCTCAATATTGTGAATGGGAAGAATCCCATAGGCTTTAATGGGATATGGATGACTCCTGTAAGCTCTGATTTCTTTATGACAGCACACACCTAATTTCCTGGCTTGAAGACTACTAGATTTTTCTATAGGTGTTCTAACAGACTTGTAAATGTTTCTAACCTAGCTTGGTTTAATCTCTCTAATCATATCGAAGAGACCATAAAACGGTTAGCCTGCCAGTGGATTGTGGACCATCTTTTTCCAGTTTGTCCTGGCCTTGGATTTCTTAGGCTGTGATCTCTGAGCATTTAGACACTGACTTTATATAAGTTACCTGTTACAGTCAGTAAGTAAACACTGCAGGAGTCTGGAGCCCCATGGAAATAGGTCAGCTGGCTTTACCTTCCCCAGCTGGATATGAAGGACAAACTTTGTTCTGCTGAACCCCGTACATCTCCATTAGTTTCAAAGGGACTCTGCAAGGGTAAGAGTCAGGGCAGACTTTGATGCAGCAAGCAATATTTCATGCAGTTGTGTTGCAAACAAGTAGACTAATGAAAGTTAAGTTAAAACACATGGACTGACTTAGTAGTGCCTGTTCCATTATCATTATTGATTTTTTAAAGAACATTACTACATGTAATGTATAACTTATTAATAAGGCAAATAAACCACATAAGATGCAAAAATCAGTCAAGAGAAAACAATTAGTGCTTGTGGTTCCTTTTAAATATTGCTTATTCCAAATAGCAACATTTTTATATGACAGAAATGGAACTATAATAATGCATTTTGGGGGTGGAGGGGAGATGGTATGTGTCGGAAGGGGAGCTAGAGCTATTTTTAATGGCACTGCAACATGTCAGCCAACTGACATTTAACTAAGGGATGTAAGAATTTATAGATGTGAACTAGGAAAAGATCTTGGTCTTGTTTTCTGAGAGCGCAGTTTGCTGAGGCTTGCCTTCTATAGTGGAGAAGAATGGGTAAAATGAAAAATATTTAATTTTCTGGACCATTTTTTCAGTGAGGCTCTAGTGATATGGAGTAAACAAGCATGGAACCATATAATTCACTTCTTCTTGTATTATCTTTACACCTGACTGAAGTGGCCTTTTTCACAAAAGCTGTCATGATTAGTTTATATTCAACTTAATCAACCCTTAGTCAACTCTAACTTGTTGGTAGGGGTTAAAAAAAAAGGTTTCTCTTCAGGAGGCTTGATGTTGCTGTAGGTGTCTTCCCTCTAGCAGAGGGAAAGGGACCAGAATGGGAAGAGTTGATAGTGGATCAAATTTTTCTTTCTGTTTCCTTATTGATGGGACTAGAACACTGATAATTAAATTTCTGGGTTGGCTGGAAGAAAATACTAATTCTGGAATGCACTTGGATACCAGAGTGATCGGAGTGGTATAAAATCTAAATAAAATAGAATAGATCATGACAAACTTAACAGTGAATGTCTATCCCAAATAATGTCACGGGCTATTCACAAGCAGAAAAAGTAATGAGTCAACAAATACAATATTTGTTATGAATCGCTTAACCAGCTCTAGCTTTTTTAGCAGCTTCCAGTTAGGGTCCTAATGATAAAAGATGAAGCAAGGCAATGCCTAATCCCAGATTTCTTGGCGGCACCTGGGTTTATCATCAGAAGAGCAGGGGAAATCAGGCAAATTCACACAAGGCATCAAAACATTGGATATTTTAAATAATAGTTTCACCATCATTGCAAACACTTTTCTAGTTACAAAGGGTGCATGTTCCTCTGATGCTTTGTGTATAATCATATAAGGTGATCAATTGGAATGACAAATACAAAATTACATAAACTATAATCCAACAGAATCTGTTAGACATGAAATGAGGCAGTAATGATGGATTTTGCTTATTAGCCTTTAATGCACAACATTACTTCCTTTATGTACTTAATAGCCATTGGTATCAATAGTGCAAATTCCCCATGCATCAATGGGAGAATAGTTATGTCTTTATTACAGTTTTCATTTAATTCAATGCTCATTAAAGGGCTTAGACAGCCCTGCAGGCTGAAGTCCTCTGCTTATCCATGTAGGTACAAAAAAGGAAGAAGCACTGTTATGCTAAAACCCTGACCTGAAGAGATGAATGCTTAAGGATAAGAGGATAATTGTAATGATTTTTGTGATGGGCTAATCATTTCATGCAGTCCACTCAATAGTCTGCAGATAGTCACTGTCAACCTGACCTGAGCTGATCTAGAGACAGAGATAAAAGACTATTTCAAAGTCCCAGTCCCCAAACCACCCAGGCCTCAGCATTTGGGTAGAGCATTGATTGCATTTTAGCAATATGGAGTTATGGTAGATAGGTAGAAACTGTGGATACACACTGCTTTCATTTATACCAGTGTTGATCTAGAGTAACCCCACTTCTTTTGGGTTAAATGAGATGAAAATGAGAGCTGAGTTGAGCTCAAAAATTAGACAGGATTAGATTTGTTTTTATAAATGAAGATACTAGTGAAAAGAGAGAACAAAATCAGTTTAGATGTGTGGCTTTTCATTCTTTGTTTTTGTTATATGCTGCCCAAAGTTATGCTGGGCACTTCACATACATGTAGGATGGGTCCCAAAAAACTTAAAATTAAAAACAGATTACTTATAGAAAAAGGAAAGAGAAATGTGGTATAACACAATCCCAATTCCAGGGCCATAACCAGGGTGGTGTGGGGGCAGCTGCCGAGGGATCAAAGCCGCTGGGGCAGAAAAAATGGGGCAGAAACTGAGGTGACAGATAAAGCCCCAAGCGAAAGGGCTCAGGGAGGCTCCACCCCCTGACTCATCACAATGGGCAACCCAGCCTGTCTATAGAACACGAACCTCTTAGCTTTTGTAGGGCAAGAACCACAGGATTCAGGATTATGGGGACCTGGTGGCTCTAACATATTGTTTAGTAGTCTCAGAAGAATGGTAGCCACTCTTCCTATCCAGGGGCTGAAACAGCTGTTGCAGACAAGCTGCTCTGCACCATTGAAGGAGACTTCCTCATCTTCACAGAGCCCGCAGAAGTTAGGCTCTCCATGAGCGAAGTACATTTCAATCACTACTGATGAGTGAGTTTTTTGGTAGCAACAAGATAGTTATATAATATACATTTCAAAGTAAAACATATTTAAGTTACGAGAACTTGTTTTTAAACATAGTGCAAAGAGTCAGAAGCAGCAGAACAGCTTGTAAGAGTGCAGAAGAATACAGTAGCCAACATAACTGAGTGCCTAAATTAGGCATGCTAATCTGTATTTAGACTCCTAAACAAAAGTGTCCTGATTTTTAGAACAGAGGAGTATCCATGTTCTCACTGCATTCACTACAAATTGCAGGTGCCTCTGAAAGTCAGGATATTTTTGTTTGAGAGTCTAAAATAGAGATTTACTATAGGTTCCTAACTTAAGCACTCACATTTGAAAATTCTACCCATTACACACATGAATGATACATTTATCTGAATTTTAAAAAGTCAAACACAGAATGTGCTTTTGAAGTTTGTTCTACTTGCTTTTGGTCTGTTTGACTAAACATTCTGCCTCAGAGATAGTGGATCTCTAAGAGGCAATGAGCCTGTCCACCTATGACAAGCTTCACTTGCCTCCCCAGGTGGGAAAAAGACTTGTCACATGACATGAAAGGTATGTTACTGCCTAAGGTCAGATACAGGGATATAAGGGAGAGGCCTGAGGGAGAGCGAGAAATTACTGCAGCCAGGGTGAGCTACAGGTCAGGAAGGCTCCTGGAAGAGTGAGCTATGGGACAGGGAGGCCAGGACAATGATATTGAATAAATTGGATCCTGGGAGAAGGGGAATATTATGGTAAAGACCTTGGCTATGGCTGAACTCTGGGGGAACTCAGAGGAAAATTGAGGCAGAACAGCTCAGAGCCACCCCTGGACACAAAGGGGGCATATGGAGGTGACTGAGCCTGTTATACATTCTTATTTTTGGTTGATTTTTCTGCTTTAGGGTATACAGCACCAGGCACACTGCATGCTCTGGAGAATATATGTACAATATGTTTACAGCTTTGAGAATACGATGGAGGAGTGAAGACATTGCTCACTAATATTTGTACTTTAATCAAAAGTTTTACATGTCTAGGTAAAGAGTAGGTATATTTCTATCTGAAATGTATGTACTAAGTTTCAATACTTCTGTAGCAAGATTGATAAATGTTGGAGTATATGAATCCATGTTGTTACTTCATTGACCTGTCAGTGGAATGAATTTGACCCATTCATATTTTGCATTTATAAATTTAAATTCCAAGCACAGCTTTCTGAAAGAAAGACTTAAACTTTGAACAGCAAAATCTTCACTGAAAATTCTTCTAAGCTTAAAAATCCACTACATGTCACAATCTAAGCTTTAAAAAACTTTGGGATTTTCTTTGACTCACTATAAAAGTTTAAGTATAAGCTACTCGTCAAAACTTGTAGTACTTTAGTCTTCTTAAAAAGAAGAGTTCAATTATTTTTCAGCTTAATGACTGAAAAATTGTATTTGTTAGTTTCCTGAAAATTCCACCTTATCCAGGGTATAAAAACTAAAGAGTTCATGGGATTTTGAAGATTTATAACACAGAACAAAAATTTCATGCTCTTGTGCAATTTATAAGCTCTAGCAAAAAAAATACATCATAAGATTCATTTATAATTCTAACCTTGTTACTAACTGTAGGAAAAATCTTCCTTCAAGGGTTTGATTAGATTCAGCACTCCACATAAGTCTGGCAAAACTCTTCACTTTCACAGGCTCATCATCTCATTTAGCTGGTAGAAAAAGAAAAGGATCAAATATCCCTTCCTATACTTCTGCTCTTGTTGTTTATCTTATTAATCAGAAGCTTATCATATGGAAATGATCATTCAGCAATGCAAGGGTTGTTCTTCTATTTTAATTTTTATTATTGTGCAATTTCAGTGTAGTTCTCTTTCTGCATTTCTTTAACCCATCTATCACTAAAAGAAAAAAAATCAGTTGTCAGATCCGCAAAGTGGATCTCCATTGTTTTACAGCTCTTCCTACATGTCATTGTTTTGCACTGAGCCATACCGTCATGCTGTTCTGGGCCACACTGGAGGAGTAATTGTTACCATTCATTTGTAGTATGGTAGAACTGGGAGGCCCTATTGTGCTATGCACTGTAGAAATACATAGTAAGAGACAGTCCTTGCCTTGAAGAGCTTATATCCTAAAAATACCAACACAAAGAGAAAAGGGAAAGGAAGCATTATTATCCCCATTTTACTGATGGGGAAAAAAACAAAAGATTCTTGACTTACATAGGAAGTTGAGGGCAGATCCAGAAATTGAACTTTTTTTTTTTTTTTATCCCAGATCTATGTCTTTAGCCACAAGACCATCTTTCCTGCCTAGAGTATGGAAGCTTACAGTCACATGACCTTGGTTGTACTAATCCTGTGAGTGAGCACACAACTTTATTTACTCTCCAGGTTAGCGTGACCAGAGATGAAATGCAATGCAATGCATGTTGGAAGGTTTAGTTTTAACTACTCACACATACTGATGGATTCTAAATTAACTGTAATTATTAGAGAAAAATACTTACTGTCATTCAGGTCATTCAGTGAAGACCTCTAGTCAATACAATGTATTAGCCAAGAAAGCAAACAAAATGTTAGACTGGGATAAAAACATTGACAATATTATAATGTTACTGTGTAGATCAGGAGTAAGCACACAGCTAGAATACTGTGTTCAGTTCTGGACATTGTATCTTAGAATATAGAATGGAAAATCAAGAACAGGCAACCAAAATGATTAGAGGCATGGAAAGAATTATAATGAGGATAGACTGTAAAAATTGGGACTGTTTACAGAAAAGCTGGGTAAATAGGGACATGATAAAAGTGCAAAAGACCTAAGGGTTTAGAGGAGATGAACACCTGTTCTTGTCCATAGCTTATAATAAACAAAAAGATATATGATTAAATTGAAAGGCAACACACAGAAAACTGCTGAAAACTGCTTTTACACAGTTTTCCATTTACCTTTGGAGCTCATTACCACAAAACATTAGTGAGTTAAAGAAGTCAGAAACTGTGAAGGGGATGGTCATGCCTAGTGGTTGTAGCCACACCATTCTCAACACCATTCACACCTTTCACCCTTTCCTCCCCAGCAAGTGTTCATGCCCAGTGGTCTAAGTCAATGGTCAGAGCCAGAATCAAGAGTCCAGAGCAGGACTAGGAACAAGGCTGAAGCGTTCTAAGGCTTGTGGAGTCTGTTACCACTGTCAGACATGGGAGAGTTCCAAGCCATGGAGTGACATTGAGCAGACTCAGCTGCTGTTTCTCCTGTGGGGCAGATAATACTTGCCCTGAGAGTCACCAGACCACCTTATGGAATGACTGAATTCTACTACAGGAATGACTCATCAACTCATGTGGCTTAATCATGCTCTAGTTCAGGGATGACTCATTATATTACACAAGAGCTTAGCAAAATTTCAATAAAAGGCTTAGACGCTTACATAGATAATGAGATCACCCCCAAGTTACATTAGCAAATAATTAAATAAATGAACGTATATCAGAAAGGATATAAATGTGTATGCTTCAGGGCATAGCCAACCACTAACTGATGGAGATTTAGGAAGAATGTTGCCCTATGTGGCCATTATTCAATAATTCTACTTTTTGGGGTTTCTTGCAGTTTCCTCTGGGTTGCATTGAATTGGCCAATATTGCAGACAGGAAGCTGGCTTAGATGGACCATGGAACTGATCCAGTATAACATATATTCCTACTAGGATAGTATCTGGTGGGGATTCACATCAAGAATATTAAAATTAGATAATGAAGGAGGAAAATCACAACATTAAATAGTTTTCCCTAAATATTTTTTAGTCGGATTCTCCACACCATTCACACCTTTCACCCTTTCCTCTCCAGCAAGTGTTCATGCCAAATATTAAATAGCTACTGTCAGCTACTGAGCGTATGTCCAGTGCAATCACAATGGAGCCCTGCCATGGGTGGGTTACTATTATTTAAATATAATACAAATTAAATGTTAATTTTTCATCAAGTTTTGATGAGAGAGAAGCAGAATTCTATTAATAAATGCCATAGAGCCAAACGGCCTCTGTACCAATTCAAGTGATACAATCTTTTATCAGTCCTGAGAGTTTTATTTGTTTTCCAGGAATTAACAAAATTATGTCACAGGCTGCTATAACTCCTTGGATCTACAAAATTCATCCCAACAGTGGGAACAGTAAGACGGAGTGCTGTCCTTACCACTAGCCTATGCCAACTTTCTGATATGATATATAGAGGATAGGGCAAAATAAGAGTGAGAGATGGGCATTTTTAGAAGGAAAAGGAATAGGTCTTATACTTTGCTTTATTTTATCACCCTTCTCTGCACTTGTCTTTCAAAATCTACCTCTCCAGTCATTCATGTAACTGATGGGATCTAACTCCTTTGCAATAAATATTGTACTTTGTCTTACTTAAAAAAAAAAAATCCAGTGGCCAATATATGGATTATCTTTCTGTTTATCATAATCAGCACAGATAAAATTAGGTCACATTTTTAATTTATGGGTGCCCAAAGTTATGCTCTTAAATCTATATTTAGGCTCCTGATCAAGTGTTGTTTTTCAAAAGTGCTTAGCACTCAGTAGCTCCTATTCCATACCTTCAATAGGAGCTGATGAGTACTAAGCAGTTCTGAAAATCAGGGAAACTTACAAGAGCCTAACTAACTAATTTTTTGAAAATTTTGGCCCTCATTAGTTTAGCTCTTTTTTTCTGTTCAGGAATCATATCTGAACATCCTTTGCTTATTTTGAATATATTTACTGTTTACAATCATTGAATTTGTGACCAAATTTCAACCTGTGGATTGTTTGCAAAGTGTTTGCTTCTTGGATTCTTCACTATTTGTTGCTCATTTTGGCAAGTTATGTCGTAGTTATCCCAGTGTTGTACCTCCATGGCATTGTTGCTTCCTGATCAGATGACTCAGCCATTGATACAGCAAAGTTCTTAAGAATGTGCTGAGAAAGTAGTTCCATTTAAATGTATAGGGCTGCTCCTGAGCTTAAAGTTTAGCACATGCATAAATACTTCATTGGATTTGTGGCTTTAATTTTTACACACAATTTTGAAAAATAGAAAATGATAGTTATGTATAAACTAAAGTATGAGGAACAACACATGCATTGGAGATAATACTCAATATGGTATTTTTTCTCTCTGATTCTTTATCTGACTACTCAGATAAATCATGACTAATAAATCCTAAGCAAAGTGAACATGTTCTGAAGAACCATAGGCTTGAAATAGTTCAAACAGTTAACCAGTTATAAACAGTGAATATAATGACTTAAGTGTAGCTGCACCATTAATACCAGCATAGAATTTGGCCCTTTAAATTACATAATGCTAGCAATACATTAAAATAATATGAATTTTGAAAAAAAAACCCACATTTTCCAGGGACACACTTTCAAATGTGGCCACTAAATGTGTGCAAATAAAAATGTATACATAAATGTTTGCACATGCCGTTTTGGGCAAGCTCTTACTTGCCTATACCAGGGTTGGTGAGCTCAAATTTCATTTGCATATATGAATTAATTACACATTTAACCACCATGTCTGCATTTGCCAATTGGTGGTTTTTTTGACTTCCCCAAAGCTGAACACCGCAAAATTGGTCTGAAAATTCTGAATAGACAAATGTAGGTTGAGGCTACTTTAAACATTTGCCCTTAAACTTATTTTGCTCTTTCTTCTGCACTTTTTCTGTTTAAAAAATAGTTATGTTATGACATAAGCAACTGTCTTCTATTTTGTAAAAGATTTGAGTTATGATATCTGCAGATATATACCTTGTTTGTTCTTCCTGTTTATCAGTAAAATTAGATATTAACTATTCCTGTTCTCTCTCATTAGAGCATTTCCATATGCAAGGAGATTCCTTATTTGGCCTCTTAAGCTTACTTTATATCTCCATTGCACTGCTGGAGTTCTTTTGCAATCACTTACTTTAATATGATTTGTTACGTAAATGGATAGAATACAGCAGAGACGCAGCCTAGTCAGCACGACATTGCTGTGGCTCAGTTTCCAGCTTTCTGAGTAGGTTTTACCTACTCACTTTTGCCCTTCATTCCTGTATCACCTGTCTTTCAGCAAAAGCAGCAATCCTAATTAGTGATGGTATCCATAGTTAGACTGGCACGTGTTTGGGTGGAGTGGGGGAAAGGAAGTAGGTGGAAAACCCTGTGCCTTGTGAAAATTGCAGTACAATGAAAACTTGCCTTTTCTGTATTATAAATGAGCTAGCTTGAGGGTTTGGTATGGCATGAACTGAAATGAAATTGCAAGTCCCAATAAAAACGTTATTTCAGATAAATCTGGATAGGTTAATCTTTAGTTAAATAACTAATTCTACTGCTTTTCATGTAAAGTACCTAATTCAAGTTAGTTCACATTATTTAACTAAAGTATTATTTGATATCATTTAAGGGCTTACAAATCATGCTCATTTAACAATAGTCTGTGGTAAA
The DNA here is from genome assembly GCF_003597395.2 of Chelonoidis abingdonii. Classification (NCBI taxonomy): domain Eukaryota; kingdom Metazoa; phylum Chordata; order Testudines; family Testudinidae; genus Chelonoidis; species Chelonoidis abingdonii. Next base: position 81,485,201 of record NC_133771.1, on the reverse strand, counting down.
ATCTTTTAATCAAGTCTTTATTTAACATGTCCATGTTAACCTAATGTATAAGCCATTTCACTTTAATAAATTTACTTCTATACAAATTTTTCACCCTTAGGGTGATATTTTACTGCTTCTTGTGGGTTTCCCTTATTCATTTACTGTGTGTCTTTAAAGAAAACAAATCTGGTGATCTAATGCTTCAAATTGATTGTAGATGTTAAAAAAAAATGCAGTCTGCACATGGCCACTTGCAGATAGAACTATAAAATCACTAATGGGATTATAATCAATTCTTCCTGCAGTTATATGCAAACATTAACCAAAGGGACAGTATGTTTTCATTAGCTTTACACATAGTTATAAACATAGGGTTATATTTATTACAACTATTAGCACAAGGGACTAATGCTTGTCAACACACTTGTCAAGAACAGACCATATACTGTAATTTTTGCCTGCCAGATCAGATACCATGGCAACACCTGGTTAGGGGAAGCTGAAGAAATATCTGTAGTTTTGCGTTTGTTAGAGCCATTGGACTATAACAGATATGTATTAATTGCAAGCATATATGACAGCTCACAGCAGATTTTCTGTAAGGGAGGAAAACAACTGCATGGATCAAGACTAAGGACTGCAGAAAGAGATGAATCAAATGCTATGAAGTGTGACTTCAAATATGGTGTCACTCTTGTGAACCCATCATTTACAAGATGTGTGGGGAAAAAAATGTGAGATTTTGTTAATATATAAATATTGTCAATAAGTACTTTGAAGAAATGGGGCCGGGGGGGAGGACATTGCCTATCAAGTTAAAAGGGAGGGGAGAATTATAAATTCTAAAGTGCCTGTAAAAACTTTGACAGTTCTAATCAAGAGCAATCATCTTGATTTTTCTGTTGCAAGATTCATAACATCATGAAAGGTTCCTTGGATACAGATCGCAAATCAGTTTGCTGAAAGAGGAAGTACACAAAACTAAGAGGTATTTAAGCTGAGCTAATATAGGAGTATGTTTGTCAAGTCTACACGGGCACACACACACACTGACTTTGTAACAAGTATTTAAATTTTTGTAATACAATAAATGTTTGTATACAGAAAGCAAAGTATAATTTACTGGAAAAATGTAAGGATGCTTGCAACAGGCTTTATTTCAGCAAATATGTAAAGTATCAGTGTTTTATTGTGTTTTATTGCATTTTGAAATGCATTTTATTGCATTATTGAAATGACAGTATTCAGGACTTGGATATCATTTACAACAGGCTGACATTTTCAAGTCCAAAAAAAATTTATATTTACCTGATTGCTTTCAGATTTTGTTGCAAACTGTTTAAGCTATCCCTTCTTATTTGATGGATGGCAAGTAACTTAAAAGTTAGGTAGACATAACTACAGCATTTGGGTGTCAGTGCCATAGCTACGCTGCTCAAACTTAGGGTAACCACACAGCAAGTATGAAAAACTGGGATGGGGGTGGGGGGCAAAGGAGCCTATATAAGAAAAAGACCCCAAAATTGGGACTGTCCCAATGAAATCGGGACATCTGGTCACCCTACCCTAACTCCTTGTGTAGATGCAGCTTGGTTGACTAAAGAATGCTTCTATCAGCCTAGCTACTGCCCTAGTGGAAGTGGATTACTTACAATGATGGAAAAAAAAAAACTTCTGTTGCAGTAGGAAGTGTTTATACTACAGGTGCTAGAGTGGCATAGCTATGAACTGTAGCTGTGCTACTTTAGTGCCTCTAGTGCAGATGTGGCTTTATTAACTCTCTGCCTCAGTTCCCCATTTGTAAAATGAGGATAATACTTCCCTAGGTCACAGGGGTCATCAGCTATCCATCAATACAAGGATGATGTCTGCAGGATAAAGTCATTGATGAGACTTAAGATGGCTGAGGATTCCAATCCATGCTTTACAGGTTATATACATGCTTTACAGGTTTACATATGTGACAGGTGGTTGCTTAGAGAGAGCACAACTGCTGGCTGGGAGGCTGTACCCTTTCCTTCATCCTCTGCCATTTCTCAGCCTCTTGAGCAAGGCAGTTCTCTTCAAAAGACCTCACAGGGGTATTGTGAGGCTAAATACACTGGAGATTACGAGGAGCTCCGATATATAGCTCTTATCACCATAGTAAGTGCCACAGATAAGATCAAGCAGATGAACTGCAATGCCCCCACCTGAGCCAGGATATGGGGCTGGAGTACAGCCCTCTCACATTGCATCTCCAGCCCACGGGATGAAGTAGCATCCACATATTCCCCAGTGCCCTCCGTACAACTATGCAGGACATATATTTTCAAATGACAAAAACAGACTTTATTTCCCTTTGTCTCAGATATGTTACTTTTTGCTGTGTTTAGCTGTCTTTTCAGCTGGCTGTTGTAGTGACATAACATTGAAACATGTTCCCTCCATGAAATGTGTGATTTAACAAAACACCTAGTGTGAAGGTGTTAATTCAACCTCGGTATATATGTGTGTCTAACTTGTGGATTAACCTGTTCATAATCATCTGCATGTGAAGAAGAGACTTGGGAGAGAGGTTGCTGCTCCTTTCCTTGTAAAGAAGTTCTAGAGTGAAATCCTGGAGCTATTGAAGTCTTACCATTGACTTCAAAGGAGCCAGGATTTCACCCCAAAGCTAGAGGAGACTACTTCTTCCAGCCTACTCTTCCTTCAGAGGGCAGTTGAGGAGCTTTTTGTGGCAGGGGGGTTGTGTGAAGGAAGAAAGACCAAGGGCTGCTGAAGGCCCTGAATGGCTTTATGTCATCCTGAGTTCAAGTCTGTGCTTTATTCCTCCCGCATATAATTTCATTAGCATCCCTCTGGAATGGGGTGCACAAAAACCATCCAGAGGTCAACAGAGAGTGAGTCAACCCTCTTTTCCCAAGCAGAGAGAAGAGTACAGCTGAATCTCCTCAATTAGAGCCTGATACACAGCTCACTGAAATTAATGGAAAGACTCCCACTGATTTCAGTGGATTTTGGATGTGGCCTTTGGGGAAATCCAGTCTATAAGGAATGGACTGGGACCAGCTATGTCAAGTTGTGCATTTCCTTATATTATTCAAAAAAAGTACATTGAAGTGTATGACCTAGTCAGACTTTCCTTGTGGTAGAGAGGAAATAACAGAAATAGCCCTCTTTCAATGGGTTAAAATATTGACTGCAAGAACCTTCTTTGGTTAACTTCATTTACAACCAAGACTGAAGAAAATCTTTGGAACTCTTTGTAAATCTAAGGTCTGGAAACTCTTTTTATTTATTGCATTTTAAAACCCAGGTAGAGACTTCAACACAATGGAGTATAGATGCCATTCCGAAGCATAGCTTGTCTGATCATCTGTTCTCCTTTAAATTGTGTGTTTCTAAACAGACATTTATCACTTTAATTTCAATATTCAAAGTGCCTTTAGCATGAAATACAGCTTAAGGAAATTTGTTGTTTTCCCAATGTAAGGACATAGCATCATTTCATAGAATAGGGTGATATAGTACCCACTCTAGGTTTAATTATTTAGTAAAGGAGATGAGTAATTTAAATGGAAGTCACTTTAGATAAAATTGGGAGCTGATAGAATTCTAACACTTGTCCTTGAATGGAGATAATTCATTAATCTCAGGGAAAGGTCTCTCATTTGTATTTTCCTTTTTCCTTTTTAAAGGGCTTTACTTATTTACATAAATAATAGGGAAAACAAAACATTCAGAATAATTTTTTCTGGAGCACCTACAAAGAATTCATTTTTCTCTAACATCCTAATCCTGTTTGAAAAGAACACTTCAGAATCTTTGGATGGAGGGATTAAGTATACTTTGTCACTAGCTGACATGAAGGGCTTCATTGCTCAAAAGACTGGAACTTTATTCAGCTGTACAACTCAGACCTTTTGTAATGCAAAAACATTTGGTTTCCAATGTTGTCAACGTAGCACCTGAACAAAATCCAATGGGGGGTGAAAAACATTTCTAAGGTATATAATTAAAAATAATAATAATAATACAAGTGATTGTCTTAGAATTTATCATATCTCAGAACTGCATATATATTTTGTAAGTAAAGAATATACAGTCATTAAAACAAACCTCTGAAAATATCAAAATAAAGGACGTTTTTATACAAACAGTGACTCCACCCCCATCAGCAGAGGCTTAAAATCCTGGTGCTCTTTTGATATTCTGTTATAATTCAATGAACAATGATACATTTGTGTCAATAAATGATTGTATCAGTTTTAAAAATTTGTTCTCTTCAGTCACTTATCTGTCATCCTGCATCTCAGAGATCCAACATTTCTCCTCCCTGTAGACATCAAAAACTCTTGTTGAGGCGTTTACCATCTCTGTCCTTCATTACTACAACCTGCTCGGCTTTGGCCCTCGTGACTCCTGCACTGCATCCCTCCACTTTGTTTGAAACACAGCTGCCAATGTCATCTTTCTAGCTCTTTGTGCTCACTTTCAGTCCCATCACTGCTCCTCCATCCTCCATTATGTGAATTTCAAACTTCTTGTGCCCACCTTTCAAGGCTTAACATAACTCTGAAGTGGAACTGGAAGATAGTCATGCCACAACAGACCTGCAACTAACTACTAATAGGTTTTTGCAATATGATTAAAAACTTACTCCCTTTCAGATCCATTGCTCAACCCCACATAATCAATTAAATCCTAGACCAGGGAGAAAGAGATCCCTGTGCTTCTAGAAAAATTAGGTTTTTTTGGTTGTGGTGATGGTGGTGGTTGTTGTTGTTTTTTGTAAATGAGATAACTGCAAGTGAAGTCTAAGAGGTCTTTATAGACCTATAAAACTACCAGTGCCATGGACCGGATGGCGTTCCAACACATTTCAATAAAAATGTATGTAAATAATTCTGGCAGCCCCTGCTTAACATAAATTCTTTCTGCAATCTGGTTCCCTCCCATAATAAATTAATCTGGCCCAGATTTCACTAATACATACTTGAGATTGATAACCCACCACAATGTTGCTTGTACGGATGCATAGTTTGTACTAAATGATGAATGAAATATATCAGCAAAAATTAATAACAATCCCTTTGGCTTGTAAGATATATATCAAATAGTGTAAGAAGAATGTTCCATATACTTTTGATACAATTGGTATAATTTTCCCTCATTGAATCTAAATCCCAAAACCTGTTTCTTGGCAAACTCTATGCTCAGTGGCAAAAAATGTGTTAAGACAAAACAGAAATGTTTCAAATTAGTGGCTAGGAATTTATTCTACCTGAAACTCCTCCATTCAAGAGTTCTCTTGGCCAAAACAGAGCTACATCATTTTATTTTACACATATTACATATATCAGCCAGTTCTAGAAAAGTCACTCCATTGACTGCACTGGAATTACATCTGTTTATTTTCCAGTCACAATCAGGGCCAGTGCAAGGAAGTTTCGCACCCTAAGCGAAACTTCCACCTTGCACTCTCCACCCAGCTAACCCCGCCTCCCCCCCCATGGCAGCTAACTCAGCCCCCCACCCGGGGAGCCCCCCCACAGCAGATACTGTCCCCACCGCAACAGCTAACCACTCTCCCCCCATGGCAACTAACCCCACCCAGGGAGACTCCCCCCCTCCCGCCACGGCAGCTAACCCTGCCTGGGTAGCCCGCCCCAGCTCACCTCGGCTCTGCCTCTTCCACTGAGCACGCCTGCGCTGATTGGAGGAGACTTAGAGCTGGGCTGTGAGCTCAGCGGAGGAGGCAGAGTGAAGGTAAGCTGGGGCAGGGAGCTGTTCCCCTGTGCTCCCCTCACGTTACTGCGGGTAGCCCTCCCCACGCGCCCCTCTACCCAGCTCACCTCCACTCCACCTCCTCGCCTCAGGGGACTTTTAGGTGCCCCCAACCACTAGGCGCCCTAGGCAACCGCCTAGTTTGCCTAAATGGTTGCACGGGCCCTGGTCACAATTATGTTTAAGGAGTAAGGTCTTCTGTTTGTGATAAAGACAGAATGATTCTTTGAGCTTTCAACTAAAATGTAAATCTTTTATGAATCCACATATCATTTATGAAATAGTTCATTAATCATTAAGAATGATGCTTAAAAATAATTTCCATATATACCTGGAAATAAATATATACCCTTTTAAGAGGGTGGAGGGATAGCTCAGTGGTTTGAGCATTAGCCTGCTAAACCTGGGACTGTGAGTTCAATTCTTAAGGGGGCCATTTAGGGATCTGGGGGAAAGATCAGTACTTGATCCTGCTAGGGAAGGTAGGGGGATGGACTCAATGAGCTTTCAGGGTCCCTCCCAGTTCCAGGAGACAGGTATATCTCCAATATAAAAACAAAATAATCAGTAGAATTGACCATTACTGCACTGAAGAAGTGAGAGGTTTTACCAAGGATGAATTTGGATCATTCTGTCCAACAATTCTAATGTTTTAATTACTTAGGGAGCACTTTTGTTGTCTGAGTATGTGGGACTAATATCACTTATTCCCTCTGGATATCAATGAATTTATATAAAATAATCCCTCTAAAGTGTTGCTAGGATCTCTGATGTAACATGAGCTATTTTTCCCATGCTGGAACACATCACAAAGACTGTTCATTAGAATATTTTAGTGCCAATAATTACATGACATACAAGCCTGGTTTTCAGAAACCGCTCTGTGTAAAATGATCAGAGTACACGCTAAAGGCAACCCTTCATGATTTTCAAGTGAATTAGCTCCTCTGTTGGCTTTATATAATTTTGTTGCAGATTCTGTGAACTACTGTACTGTGACTGGCTACATCCTTAACCTGGCCTGACACTTAGATGGGAGTTAATCTTCCTTTTGTGAGATTCTGATCCAGCAGAAAGTAATTAAAGTGACATTAATATAGGCCTTTTGGTAGCTGAGACGTAGTGCTGAGTGCTGCAGCCTTGGTAACCAGTATTTGGGAGTGACCTTTCAGTTTGGTCACTGTGCAGGAAGAGCTATTTCTCTGTTCCAGTGAGGCCTTAGGAAAATGTTTGAAGCCTATATAGTTTTGAGCAGTATTTGCAGTTCACTTTCTGTCCAAGCACTTTGGTCATTCTGTGAACCCTGCCATAATCTCTTAAAATAACCTCTTTTTAAAAAAGCTCTTTCCAGTAATTGTTAGTTCTTGAAGTCACCTTTCAGCTATCTTTTATGCCTCGGGTTTTCTGCTTGTGTGGTATGTTCCGCAATCACAACAGACTCCAAAACAGTGATACTGCAAGCTTTCTCATTTGCTATGTCAGACTCCAAAGGGGATGACAAGATACAAATTCTACCTCAGGATATGTTTTTGGTGCTCTCGCTTACAGTGAGTTGTCTGTGGTAATTTGATGAGCATTAAATTGTGTGATTGTATTTAAAGGTTCAAGGGTTTCCCCAAACTGTTCATAGACTGAATTAAAGTGATTTATAGTCCTGTTGACATGTGCTGAACAACTGAGTGCAAAGAAATGGAAGGAGCTAGCTGAATATAGAGTGCTTTTCTACAGCCTTACTTCATCGTATGGATACACACTGCTTATTGTCTGAACAACTGAAAACTTCAGTCTAATCTCTGAACTCCCCTGATCGTGTGCCATGCTTCCTTAACTGTAGTACTGCAAAGTAAAATTTATACAAATCCCTTTTTCCCACAACTGGAACTATTTATCTTGGTAAAAACTTATTCCATGTGAGTAATCCCATTAAAACCAACAGTATTATTCTTGTGAATGAGTGGTCACCAAGATGAGTAAGGGCTTGTATCTGAGAACCATATCCTCCAGGAAGAATATGCAATGGTATTGCTATGGCACACATGGCACAAAAGGGCACAATTGACAGCCTCCAGAGCATGTTTAGCTTATTCTGGGACACTTCAAAGTAATATGATGATTACTTGATCTAAAATGAAGGTTTTAAAGGGAGTATTGGGGTGCAATATTGATATCAGACAGGGGTACTTTGAGAAGAACGAAGAAAGGTCCTGGAGAGAGTATGGGAGGCCTAGAGATCTCAAATTCTATCTACAGAATGGGGGACTATATCCTGGAAAGCACCAACTCTAAAAAGGACTTAGAGGTCATAGCACACCAATACCTGAACATGAACTCCTAGTGCAATCCTGCAGGGAAAATGTCTAATGTGATTCTTGGATGTATAAGCAGAGGAGTAGTTAGCGGGAGTAGGGAGGTGATTTTTCTTCTGTATAGGTCCTTGGTGAGACCAGTACTGGAATACTGTTTTCAGTTCTGGTATCCACATTTTTTAAAAGGATATGGAAAGAATGGAGATGGTTCAGAAAAGAACCATAAACATAATTTGAAGGCTGAAGACCTATAAAACCACCAATATTATGGACCAGATGGCATTGAAACACATTTTAATAAAAATGTATATAAATATTTCTGGCAACACCTGCTTAACATAACTTTTTTCTGCAATCTGGTTCCCTCCCATAATAACTTAATCTGGCCCAGATTTTACTAATACATATTATGAGATTAATAATCCACCAAAATGTTTCTTGTTGGGATGCATAGTTTTACTAAATAATAACTGCAATATATCCAGGTGATAATACTTAGTCCTGCCTTGAGTGCAAAGGGACTGGATTAGAAAACTTCTCAAGGTCCCTTCCAGTCCTATGATTCTATGATTCTAAAGTGAGAAATATCAGGATGATGTGACAAATTGCATTTGCCACATGCACTATACCCACTAATCTGTCTTCACTAGGACTACTCCTAATATTCCAGTCCCCCAAACCATTTCATATAGCTACAATTTGTTAAAAAGGGATAAAATATCTTCTCTTTTCCCCTCAAATGTGGCATTTTCTTCATAGCTACATTGTACTTAGGTGTAGCCTAGGCAATAATTACTAGTTAATATTTGTATGCTGATCTTGAGACTATGCCATGCACCATGATGTATTTTTCCCATTTCTCTCTAAATGCACAAAGATTCTCCATAGTAATGCAAGACACACAGGTTTTTCTTGGGGGAGATTGTTTAGGTGCTGAGGTTGTCATTCACACATCACCCAGTTACCCCTAACACTTCGGCATTGTACCTTCAAACCCGACTATAGAGACACTTATATAGCAGTGTGCATATCAGCCACCAAAATGTAGTGTTGGACAAGTGGCAGAAGGTTGAGATTGGACAAGCACAAGCCAAAAATATAGAATGAAGAAATAGGAACACAAAATGTATTATAAAAATGGCATTAACGATAAACTAATTAGAAAATTGGTCATAAAAGGGAAGATATAAGTCTCCTCAGAACAATTAGAAGGCCAAATACTCTCTTTTTTACAGCACCTTTAGGGGCTCGTCTGCAAAGGAACTCCTGTCTGGCACACGTGTGATGTTGCTGCATCCTTTGCCAGTGTCCTTTGCCCCACTCAGCATAGAAGGGCATGGAGAAGGTGTGTACGCCTGTGTGTGTGGGGAGGGGAGTGTAATAGCAAGGGGAAGGCATAATACAATTCTGCTATGCCAATTATCTACTGGTGCAGCCAGTGGCATGTTTACTTTTAGGGAAGCCAAGGAGCATCTGTAAATTGTGTTAGGGTGGGGTTCATAACTAGCCTCTTGAAATCCCCATCCTTCTTTCTCCTGTGCTGAATAATGCTTGATTCAGGAGAGAATCTAGCCCAAGCATTCTCTTTGAAATATCATGGCATGAATAAGGACATGGGAGAAGACAGAAAATGAGCCAACATTAGTCCATCACATGGTATAGCTTACATATATCCTGAGACCCCTTCAGTCTGTCCTCTCATGTCTCTAGGAGGCTCCATTCAAGCCAGGAGACCCTCTGTCAGGCTTTCCTGATGTGTTTGTTAAAAATCACTTCACCTTGGGATCTCTTCCTCGGGACAGTGCCCTGTCCACACAAACTCGTTCTATTGGACCTGCCCTTTTCAGCAGGACTGCAAATTTAATTTTAGAAGTAGTACATAACAAAGTTTTGAGATAGTCTCAAGGATATGTTGTCACAGAGCAGCACTGGCTAATATGTGCTGTGTGAAAAATTAAGATTTATCTGTGGCCCTTTGTGGGCTTGAATGAATAGTGGTGGGACGAGCCACCTAAAATGAGTGAAGATGATAATCTCAAGGGAAGATTATTAAAGATATTTAGGCACCTAAAGATGTAGATTGGCACCGGACTCCCATTGATTTCAATGGGAGTTAAGCTTTTGAAAATCCTTCTTGGCACCTAAATACTTTAAAACACTGATCCTAAGAGGATTTTTAAAGGACTGGACATTTGAATATCTATATAACAAGAATATCCATAATTGTTGTAAATATTTAAAAATAGTTTTGGTAGGAATATGTTCCAGGGCATAAACCAATCTCTAACTATTGGAGAATAGGAAGAACTCACCCTGAGAGTGAGTGACTGCTGATTTATTTGGTTCTTCTCCAACTTCCTCTGACACAGCGGGTGCTTGCCTTTGACAGGATATAAAACTATTTGGATGACTGATCTGATCTATGATGCATGGCAATTCCTATGTTTTCTGATTCCTTACTCCCAATTCCAAAGTCACATTTTGCAAAATAATAAGATATCAAAATGACAGGAAAAGCCCATATCCCCTCTCTCTGCCTTGCAGTCTCTCCAGTGAAGATGAAGAGTTCACTTCGAACTCCCAAACAGCTGTGCTTAGAAGCTGCTCTAATACTTTAGTCGGATATGGCCAATCATTTTTATTTTCAGTTTAACTTTATATTGAATTCAGAATGGGAGAAGCTCTATTTAGATTACTATAAAAGCCACCTATTAGTTTCTAAACATAGAGTGCCACATGCAGAAGTGATTTCAGCAAGCCAGCTCCTAGTGATAAATACTAAATTAAATTTAAGGAAATGTGGAATGCCTTTCCCCAGGTGCATGGAGTTTTCCACTTACAGTATGATTATAGGAAAAGCTCAACTGAGATATTATGTTTATTCAGTCAATGACTGCATAGATTATAGATTATAAAGCCACTAGGGACCATTGTGATCATTCAGCCTGCCCTCCTTATAATGCAACCCATAGGACTTCCTATAATTAATTCCCATTTGAGCTAGGGTCATAGGTCTTACCAGGTGTTGTCCATTAACCTAAAACTAAAGTTAACACAAAACTCTTGTTAGGAAATTGAGCAGATGTGTTAACACCATTAAGATGTCACTGATTTAATTGTAGCTGAATTGTCCTGCAAAATCCTAAAGCCTATCCTGACCAATGGGATGTGTTCTCTGTGTATGTATGTGTTTGTGTAACCAAAGGTGTGAAAAAATTGTCCAAGTTATATCTGTGTGCCACTTAGAACTCCTGTGTATTTTAAAAAATTTCTTCACCTTTGGGCAACAAACTCTCTATATGAGTTTCAGACTTTTATCATAAGAAAATATGGATGAGCACAAGAGAGAAGTCTCAAGGAGCAGGTTCATGCATTTTTCATTCCACATGAAGCTCTAAGCTTCAGGCACTGAGAGAGCCTGCCTATCACCAAAACAACAAGAGCTCATTTCATAAATACTATAAAATATTGGAATATGCTGAACTTGCCTATTGTCACCTTGAGATTCTGCCATATATAGTTCAGATGTTTTCTGTAAAGCTTCGTAGATCAGAATGCATATGCTTTTCAATGTATGTGAGGCTTTGTCTTTTATTTTTGTTTGTAAAGACGACTAAAACCTTAAGTAACAGAAAATTAGATTAGAGTGACAGTTTCTTCAGATAAGTGGAGTGATTAAAGAACACCTGACACATGGTGCAACAAAACCAATTTGGGGACTTCCAGTTCATTGACGCATCCAGTCAAATAGTTAGTGCATGATAAGGATGGACACAAGATCAGGCCAGAGATTAGGTGGACTTTAGCCGGATCAATTTCATGAATCTGAGTAGAAAAGTGCCAGTCAGATCAATTTGACTTTTTTTTTATTACCATCCTTGGCTCAGAGACTCATTACTCTTCAGTGTAGCAGTCTGCCTAATTCTTCTTCTCAGAGATCAGTTGCTTTCTTAGGTAGACAGTTGAACTAATCACCCAATGGATGAATTTGTGCAGCTGCTTTGTAGAGGTCTCCATATCTGGCTCGGAAACAGATGGAGCAATGTCAATGACAATAAAAATGAGAGAACTGAGAAAGTGGAACAAGAAAGATTGAAGGAAATTATAGGGCAGGGCAGATTTGCCTTGAACTGTAAAACCAGAAAAGAATGAGGAAAGAAGATAAGTGGACAAACAAAAATAAAACACTTGAAACGACAGAGCAGTGGAGGGAAAATGGCATGAGGGCATTTTTAAAAGAAATTAGGAGGAAAAAAGCAAAACAAGATTTAGGGCTGAATTTATATTAAAAGTGACTCTGGATAGGTGGGAGTGTGATGATGACATTTATCAGTGCAATTTATTTATGGTAGTTCCAGTGTATGCACAGTAATCAAATGGACAGCACACTTCCAAACATGGCAGTACCCTCTTTTAAAGAGTGTTATGGCAGGAATCACCAGTGGCATTCTTACACATAGAGTTTGCTGAAATTTTCACCCCAGTAGAGTTGGGTGAATTTTTTAAGAAGAGGACTTTATAAAAAAACTATTTATGAATTTGACACAGCAGTTTTGTCTGGGGAAAAGTTTTTCACAGTCAACTGTGTGTGTGTGTGTGTGTGTGTGTCTGTCCACCTTTATAATCTTTAGCCCAGCAGTTAGGGCACTAGTCTGGGATGTGGGACACCAACATCTGAATCTCCATTCTGGAGCAGGGACTTGGACTTAGTGTAGAGCTACACAGCAAAGAAAAACCCAGGGCTGACCTGTGCCAGCTGACTCTGGCTGCGGGACTGTTTCATTGCTGTGTAGACTTCTGGGCTCAGGCTGAAGCCCTAACTCTGGGACAGTGCCACCCTACAGGGTCCTAGAGCCTGGACTCTAGCGCAGCCTGGATGTCTACAGAGCAATGAAATAGACCTGCAGCCCAAGTCAGCTGGCATGGGGCAACTGTGAGTTTTTCTCTGTTGTGTAGATATACCTTAAAATTTTCCCATTCCTAGATAAGCATCCAAACCACCAGGCTATTAAGTTAAGGTGGCTCTCAGTCTTTCTTGTTGAAGCTATGCCACTTTGTAGAAATATTTTAATATTCCTAAGCCAAAGAGGGAGAGTGAGAATAGCTCTATAACTGGTTGTTTAAGGCACTCACATGGGAAATATGGTTTCAAATCTGCTCTGAATCCAAACAGGGATTTGAAACCACATCTTCTGCCACCTAAGTGAGTGCCTTAATCACCAAGTGGTAGGTCCCCTCCTTTGGCCCAATGAATATTTAGATATTGCTACAAAGTTGAACAGCTTTAATAAGAGAGATTGAGAGCATCCTACCACAGAATATCCTATAGCCTGGTAATGAAGATCTTCACCAAGAATGGTGTAGATCCAGGGCTGGTGGAACCATTTAAGTGACCTAGGCAGTCACCTAAGCGCTGGGATTTGGGGGGCCCCATTTTCTTCGGCAGCAACCATGGCTGCTGGATCTTCGGCCACTCCAGTCGCCGCCAGCACTTAGGCAGGGGAGCATGGGGAGGGCCGCCTGCAGCAAGTGGGGGGTGGTGGCACCCAGGGGAATTCTCTGCTCCAGCTCATCCCTGCCCCACCTCCTCCCCGAGCACGTCGTGGCTGCTTAACTTCTTCCGCCTCCCAGGCTTGCGGTGCCAATCAGCTTAGGTGCTGCAAGCTTGGGAGCTGGGAGAAGTGAAGCAGCGATGGCGTGCTCGGGGTGCTCGTGCACAGAACAGGGGTGAGCTGGGGGGGTGCCTCAGGGCGGAGGAGGGGAACTGCCACAGAGGAGGAGTGCCTCAAGGTGGGGGTGTGGGGGGGGCAAGGTGGAAGTTTCGCCTAGGGCACGAAACATCCTTGCACCGGCCCTGTGTAGATCTGAGTTCAAGTCTCAGCTTCAAATCTGGTCTCTAATATTCCAAGCAAGTGTGCTAACCCCTGGCCTAAAGTGTATAAGGGGCCCAAGCTCCCTCTCTCTCTTTGTTGACCCAGATGGACTTTTTCAAAAATCAACTATTCAGCCAGCTCTACTTACAAGCACTTTTTCTCCGTGTCTGAACAATGTATAATCTTTGCAGAAATTCTGCATTGTTAGTTTTATGATTATTATTATTTTGGGGGAGAACTGTGGCAAGCAGCAAGAGAGGAAAAAATATTAAAAAAGAAATGGACAGCATTCTCATAGTTTTTGGTAATCTTGAATTATCTCTGATAATATATCTACAGTTCTCATTTTTCGCTAACTAAAGATTATCTTTTCTGTTACTTACACTTATAATGGCAGTACCTTATTTAACTGATTATAGAGCATTCATTTTCCAAAAAATATTTGCAAGCAATGGGAGGAGCAATTAACATATGTTCTCAAATAGGCCTCAGCTTAGCAAAGCACTTAAGCATGTGCTTAACCACATTTCTATCTAGCAAAGCACCTGCTTAAATTTCATTGAGGCTTAAACTTGTGCTTAAAATTAAGCATAGTGCATTGTCAGATTGGAGCCACGGCGTCAAATTTATTCCAAATATAATTTCTCTCAGTGGAATTATATCCAGGGATAGATTTCACCCACTATTAATTATTTTGAAGTTCCCCTATGATGTATATTATTATCCTTATTAGGCAAATGGGATAGCTAAGACATACATCTATTACCTGATTAACTCAAGCTCACACAATGTATTTGGGAATAGAACCAAATAAAATCACATAACTCCAGCTCCAAGGGGAGCTACTTCCTCTTATATTCTCATCTGAGAGTGTGAGGAATTACATATGTTTTCTGTGCATCCACATGAGACTGCTACCCTCTATGTAGAACAATGTACTGTAAAATTCAATGAGTTTATCCTGACATTTATCTATGATGAACACAGCAGTGCAGTGGATGTAGCTGCTTTCCTGCAGATGTTCAATGAAAAGTGGTCTTATCAATCATAGTGAAGAGAGGATTCAAGTTTGATGCAGTGTTTGCTTATAGCATATGGGTGATATACCAATACCTCATTTGCAACAGTCAGAGGCACAAAGACCCTTGCAGTAATTTATATTGAGTGACTTGCATACACACGCATATGACCTTTATCTTAATAAACATACCTAACTCCACAAAATACAGAAAACTGTGTAGGGCTAGATCCACACCTTGTTTAAATTGGCATAACTCTGTTGAAGTCATCTGGGTTTGAGGTATCTGGAATATAGAATTAATAGTCTCATTACCTCTGCCACAAGGTATACATACTTTCAGAAACAGTAACCCTTGCTACAAGAGGGAAATTTTTATTTTAGAAATACCAATTTAATAGGGAATAGGATAGGCAGCCCAATGGGAAATGACTGCAAGGGTAAGACTTTAACGTATGTACAGAAGTGCACATGTGGATTTGCACTCTTCCAATTACGTGCTAAACCTTGACTTGGGCAGGCATTTCCTGTATGTCCATGCAAATGAGAATTTGCATGCATGGAAGCCAGTTGCGAGTAAAGGTGCTCAAGGACTTTTGAATAACTGGTCATTAGTCTTTTTCAGAAGCGTGTCTGAGATGGGAGGAAGCATAGGGTAAGTATTGATTCAGTATCGCTTTGGGTCTGCTTTCAAAATGTTCCATTACCCTGCTCACAGTGGGCAAAATTCTTGATATGCTTATCCACACTTATCATTAGTCCACAAATAGTCTGATTATTGACTTC
This sequence comes from Chelonoidis abingdonii, assembly GCF_003597395.2. NCBI lineage: Eukaryota > Metazoa > Chordata > Testudines > Testudinidae > Chelonoidis > Chelonoidis abingdonii. Next base: position 81,469,467 of record NC_133771.1, on the reverse strand, counting down.
AGAGGGGTTGTTTAAGGTGTTCCGCATCTTGAGTAAGGTATCAGAATCAGAGCTGGTCTGAAATTTTCTCATGGAATTTTTTCCCTATGGGAAAAGCTGCAATTTATTGAAAGAAGAATGTTTTGCAGAAACATGTCTATTTTGGCAAAAGTTCATTTCAAAAGCAAAATTGGATGAAAAGGAAGCATTTTGTGAGATCAAAACATTCCATTTTGGCCTTTAGAGAATGGAATGTTTCATTCTTCCTTTTTGAAATGACTTTTAATTTCAATGTTTTAAATATTAAATAATGTAAAATAAAAAATTCAAAATCAGAACAAAATGTTTCCAATCAACCTGGAACTCCTCCACACCCAGATAAACATTATTTTGCAATAAATTATTTACTTTTGTCCCATTTGGGAATAGATTAAAAAATAAAAACCTTACAACATTTCCTGTTGTTGTGGAAAATCGACCACATGGTTGATTTTAGATCAGACAGCCTGAGGCACCTTTATTTCATACAAGCATATATGCAGGGAGAGACAGCATAGACCCCACGCAAGAGGCAGGCTGCTCTGCTTTTTACAAATTTTACCATGCTTATAAAGGTTAAAACCACAAAACATAGGACGCTGGTTACTTGCCTTATTGGGAATATAATGTTGATAACAAGCAAGCTGACCAATTAATTCTCCATCTGTGGCGAAACCCCAATTTTCCATCTATGGCTTTTCCTGTTTTTGTCTTTGCCAGTCAAGTCTGCGTTTTGACCGTTCTAACACCTTTTCTGTAGTCCCGACAGCAGGCTCAACTGTTGTAACTTAACAGATCTCCTGGTTCCCCTTTATCCAATTCCAGTTCCTCTTAGTTGGGGCCCACATATATGCCCTTTGTACAAGATAAATAGGCTTAGCTGTTGTTTTATTGCTTAATAGACCTTAGGCCTGCAAGCTTAGTGGTTGCTTTATAACTTTTGCTCAGGCCTAAAGGGTTGGCGGGGGGGTGTTCCCTAACATTGTGAAACAAAAATCTGATTTCTACCCGTGTCTGCTCAGAATTTGGCTATCTATTGGCAAAAATTTTCTGGCCTGGTTGGGAAAATAAATATTAGGTGACTACTGCACAACGTCTGTATAGTCAAATTTTGGATGCATATATAGTGCATTCTTCTCCTGATAAAATTTGATGCTCAACTTACAAAAATATATGTTCTTCTAATTGAAAAAAGACAGATGTTTTCATTATTTATAGTTAACAAAAGGAACAACTAGATGACGTTTTTTCTCCAGGGATCCTAGAAATATCAAGTGTAATGTCTTTTCCACTTTAACAAAAGTATATGCAGGGCATTCCTGTCTAATATTGACATAGAGAATCTAAGAACATCTGGCAGCAGTTTCATTCTTAAAACATTTGCCTGAAGCCCACCTCATAAAGGACCCAATGTTTCCTGGTTCGTACAGTGTATAAGTGTAAATATACAATGTGTATTTTTCAGCAGTCATCTTTCTTAGAGAGAATATTCTTAAAAGTATAATCCACATGTTAATATATGTTGTAAATTTGTGTGCTGTATATTATGGTTCAACAAACATTCTTAGGTGTGTAAGACACCAGACCATGGCTCCACATATACAATAAAAAACAAGAGCCTGGATAGTAAGCCAAAGAGCAAACAATAGTTTTCAGAAGTTTTTAGTGTGAATCCCCAGAAATGATCAGAAGACATGTGTCAAGGTGTCACCCCGACTCAGAACTTTAGGGTACAGATGTGGGGACCTGCATGAGATAACCATTAAGCTTATTTCCCAGCTTAGATCTAGTTTCTGCCGCCACCAAATAGTTTAAACAAAGGTTTATGGGACAGTCATTTGGAAACTCCTTCTTCCCCCAAAATATTTCCACAGTCTTTACCCTCCTTTTCCTTGCGGGATTGATATTGATTCACCTCTCACCAATTCCTGGTGAGCACAGATCCAAAAAACCCTTGGATGTTAAAACAAGGAAAAATCAATCAGGTTCTTAAAAGAAGACTTTTAATTAAAGAAAAAAGGTGAAAGGAATACCTCTGTGAAATTAGCATGCAAGCTACTCTCACAGACAACAGATTCAAAACACAGAGGATATTCCTCTGGGCGAAAACCTTAGTTACACAAAAGCAGCAGAGAATCCTGTGGCACCTTATAGACTAACAGATGTTTTGGAGCATGAGCTTTCATGGGTGAATACCCACTTGCGTCAGATGCATGTAGTGGAAAAGTTCTCAGGGCAGGTATATATATGTAGCAAGCAAGCTAGAGGATAACGAGGTTTAGTTCAATCGGAGGGATGCGGCCCTGTTCTAGCAGTGAGGTGTGAAACCAAGAGAGGAGAAAAGTGTTTGTAGTGGCAAGCCATTCACAGTCTTTGTTCAGTCCTGAGTGATTGGTGTCAAATTTGCAGATGAACTGAGCTCAGCAGTTCTTTGTATAGTCTGGTTCTGAAGTTTTTTTGCTGCGGGTGGTCACCTTAGTCTGCTATAGTGTGGCCAGGGAGACTGAAGTGCTTGCCTACAGTTTTTGTATATTGCCATTTCTATATCTGATTTGTGTCCATTTATCCTTTTCATAGAGACTGTCCAGTTTGGCCAATGTACATAGCAGAGGGATTGCTGGCATATGATGGCGTATATTACATTGGTGGACATGCAGGTGAATGAATGGTGATGGTGTGGCTGAGCTGTTAGTTCCTGTAATGGTGTCGCTGGTGGAGATATGTGGGCAGAGTTGGCATCGAGGTTTGCTTGCATGGATTGGTTCCTGAGCTAGTTACTATGGTTGTGGTGTGCAGTTGCTGGTGAGATCGTTTTCAGGTGGCAGGTGTCTGTGGGCGAGGACTGGCCTGCCACCCAAGGCCTGTGAAAGTGTGGATCATTGTCCGGATAGGTTGTAGATCCCTGATTGATGCGTTGGAGGGGCTTTGCTGGGGCTGTACGTGATGGCCGTGGAGTCCTGTTGGTTCTAGGACCAGACTTCAAAGCGAAACTGCTGGCTTCAGTTCATCTGCAATTTGACACCATCAGCTCAGGAACAGAGGCACCACAGTCGACAAAGAAAATTATCATCCTTCAACTTCGCGCGAATAACGATGCGCACAGGACGCACTTGACACTACGACGGGATGTACATGACCAAGAACTGTGAATGAGTTGCAACTACCGGCAGAACAGTTTTCCTCTCTGGTATTTTACACTACATAACTGGTAAGAACAGGGCCTCATCCTCCCTGATTGAACTAACCTCGTTATCTCTAGCTTGCTTGCTAGCATATATATACCTGCCCCTGGAAATTTCCACTACATGCATCTGACGAAGTGAGTATTTACCCATGAAAGCTCATGCTCCAAAATGTCTGTTAGTCTATAAGGTGCCACAGGATTCTCTGCTGCTTTTACAGATCCAGACTAACACGGCTACCCCTCTGATAGTTACACAAAGAAACCCAATTTGATTCTTCCTCTATGCAAAAACAAAGTCACAAAAGAAAGTAAACATAATCTAGTACATTCGTTCTCTAAACACTTACTACTTTTAAGAAAAGTTAGATGGCTGATTCCTGGATCCTTCACTCTGGCAAAAACTTTTCTGAACAGACAAAAGACTGATTTCCCTCCTCCCTGTTTGAAAACATCTTGTCCCCACCATTGGTTCCTCTGGTCAGATGTCAGCTAGGCTATGTGAACTTCTTAACTCTTTACAGGTAAAAGATGAATTAACCCTTAACTTTCTGTTTATGACAACATGATAAATTGGAGGATGACAAAAGTCTCTTTATTTATATTTTGTATGCCTAGGTCTTCTCAGTTTATTTGGCTGCAGCAGGCCTTTATCAAACCGATCATATGAAATGTTCAGCTTGGCTTGGCAGAGTCTAGACGCTACTTTTTGTTTTCAACTTTCCATCTTTTGAAACATGACCTTGACAACAAAATTTATTTCCCATCTAACTTTCTACTCTGTTGCACTCAATTCTGCTGCTTTTTTCCCCTCCCGTTTCTCCCTCTGTGTACCAAACATTTTGTTCTTAACAGGAATATGCACATATTTGGGTAGCCAGATATGTGTCAGGAGATTACAAAGTATTCTGTTTGCTGTTTCTCCATTTTGTGGGGACAGAGCTTGTTTTTACCATTGTAATTAACACACAAAAATGTAGGTAAGATATGCATGCCTTCTCTTTCCATAGGATCACACCAAAATGGTGGTAATTATTTTTAAAATCAAAACTTTTCAATGATGGATTTCAAAAGCAAAGAGAAGATTGTACAGTTCACATAAGGTTCTGTTTTAGATTATCAAAAATTTGTTAGAGCAGTCCAAATTTCTAGTGAGTATTTTCAGTTCCAATCAACAGCAGCTTGCTGCCTTCTCTTTTTTTCTGCCATCACCAACTTAAAAAAAATGTTATAAATCAAATACTTAGCTGCCTACACAAGTTTCAGAATGGCCTGGACATACCTGTAGCTGGTAGTAGCAGAAGTCAATCCCTTGCCCTCCTTGTAGATCAGCCACTAGAAGGCAATGTCACGCAATCTCTAACACCCAGGCCCCAGTTTTCGAACACTTTCACGTACAGGTTAATAGCATATGTAATTACATGCAGGATCAGGCAGTGATGCTGGAATAATTTTTATAGGTGGGAGGATGCTGAAGGTGTAAATCATGTATTTTGGGATCTTATTACTACTTCTGACCAGAGGGTGTTGTAGCACCCCTAATTCTAGCACTTATGGAAGCTAATACATACACATCATAATGAACAATGAGACATACTTTTCAGCAAATATACCAGAGGAGATGAACAGGAGTGGCACCAGGGGAGTGGCTCATGTGCTTAGAGGGAGAGGGACTTGCTTTTCATGGAGTGGTGTGGTTGGGTTTGGGCTCCTGCATGTGCCAGGTGAGACAGGTCCGTTTGGGTCTTGGTGAGGACCATGTGGCTTGGAAATCTAGGTTTGGTGGTCTGAAATCTCAGTGGTTAATCCCTCCCTCTTAGCCTGGGGGTGGAGCTGGCAGAGAAGCTTAATACAAAACGCAGATACCAAATGAACTCATTAGCCTATGAACAGGATTGGCAAACAGGAACGTTTTTGATGGAGTCTAACAGGTGACAATCTATACATCTGGAAGTGGATAAAAGTAGGCAGGCTATGGCCATCAGAGAGAAGAGGATCATGAATAATTCCACATAGCTAGAAGTATCTAATTGTTATCAGGGTCTTGGGAAGGAAAGTGCAGAAAATGGCTCTGAAAATCCAGCTGCTCAAATGGAATGGAGAGCTGAATGGGACATTCCTGAGGATAGCTGTTCAGATTTATAGACTAGACGAAAGAGGTGGGTGAAAAGGGGAAACTGATTAATATTAATTTAACACAAAATCAAGATGTCAAGTATAAAATTAATCAAGGCACCTAGGCACATGTGGAGAATAAATATTTTAATTGCCTATACATCAGTGCTATAAACCTGGGTAATAAACAAGAGGAACTGGAGTTACTCGTTTATGAGCATAAATTCAACCTACCGACCTAGTAGATTTAAGGTATATCTATGTCAAATTGTGAAGTTGAATTTGGTCTGTGAATACCATTTTGTGATTGTTACTTTCAGTGTGACAGTCATGTAGTGTTGTAACCTTCATTTTTTCCTGTTTCTTCCATTCTGTGTGCTGACACTGTGTTTCAAAACCAGCCTGCCCCTGAGAAGGACAGTCTTTTCCAGACATGGCCTTGCTCTGAAGGTGGTAGAACACCTCTGAGAAGACTTTTAATGTGAGAATTATTAAAAGCCACCCACTCTGTCTCAACTACCAGCCCACCCATAAGGACATTGAACTCTACACTGAAGCCTGGCTTGGGGAAATCCCTTTGCCAGGGCATACGGCCAAAGGAGATCAAAGACTATATTTAAGGGGGAGTGCTCTTAGTTAAGGGGGCCAGGCCAGTCTCATGTGCCTGAAGACCAGACTAAAGAACTCTCTCTAAACCCAGTGCCCACAACAGGGGTGAGACTAAACTTGAGTTATTCTTTCAGTTTTGTTTGTTTCCAGAAGATCTATAACTCTTTAAGATGCTCAGCCTGTGTTCTTTACTTTTCTGCCACGTTGTCCCTGAAAGGGTTAGTTGAGAAACCAGTACTCCTGCAGCCAGATGGACGCTGAGGAAACATATTTAGGCAACTGGAGACTCAAAAGGGCTGAGCCACTGGTCTTGGGATTTAAGACACCTGGACTGTGGGGTCGCAGACAGTGGATTTGTGCCTGATAGACCCAGAGCTAGGAAGAATGACCAGTCTTTACTCAGACCCAGGAGACATAGATGAACATGGTTTTCAGCAGTTGGGTTCATTCACAATTGACTCTCATCCAGCGAGAAGGCTGGGAACGTATTTGCAGTAGTGCTGGAATTAGCAGGGATGAGGGCTAAGCTTTGAAAAGGCAGGTTTTGCAAGTAACTAAACTTCTATTAAACCACAAGCAGAGAGTGGAATATTGGACTGTTCAGGACAGATAGGCACCAAGCCTGAATTATTAAGTCTTGAAAGACCAGCTGGTGAGTTTATGCTTGCAAAGGAGTCTGCCAGCTGCTGATTGTAAGCAGACAAAGCTGCTGTTTTTTCTGTATGAAGGTGACAGGAAGTAGAATGGGGTACCAGTCCAAAACCAGGACCTAGAGGAGAGTCCCACTTCCGTTGTAAGGAATGCAGGTTTCCCAGGAGACTTAAGCTAGGATGGAGAATGATGGAGAGACATGGAGAAAGACAGCAGGAGTGTAATCAGTGACCAAGGGAATGGACCAAGTTGTGACAGTTGGTTACTGAAACTCAGTGGGAAGATCTACATGACTGAACTGTTAAAATTATTGATTTATAACCTGTTTAGGAATGATTGAGTACGGAAAAAGGGAAGGGAATTGGCACTCTATCAAAAACGTCATTACCTTTTCTTGGCTCATTGACAATTTGGAAGGAAATGATCTTGAATGCATATGGATCATAATTTTATCATACAAAATACAAGATGAGGTACTAGTTGGTGTCTGCTACAGAGCTTCAAATTACACTCGGGAACAGGATTACCAGAATCTTTATCACCAGTATAAAATGTGGAGAGAGGAAAAAGCTGCATTATCATGGGGCACATCAACCTAAGTGACTCATGTAGGTAGCAAAAGGCCGCCAGCTAAACCTTGGAATTTCTAAAATTTATAGATGACAATTTCCTAACAGAGAAAGTTTTGGGATGAGGGAATTCTAAATTGGAATTTATTATGACAGAAAAAGAGGAACTGATCATAAAGCTAAAAGTTAATGGTTGCCTAGGTAAAAGTGATCATGACTTAATTACACAACAGAATAAAGTGTCAAAGTGCATGTGTGTGCGTGCACGTGCGCAAACACACACACATGCCCAGATTCACAAACTCTGAGCCTCATATTGCTTATCATTTAGGCACCTAGAAAATCAGATGAACGGCATTGTAATCCACAAAGCATGAATTAGGTGTCTAGTCTGCCTATTCAATGAATAGGGAGAGATAGATGCCTTAGAGTGTTATCCATAAAAACCAGCAAGCTGGGCGGCAAACTATCTAAGCTAGCCAATGGGGTATGCTGATAACAAGGGTGTGACCTAAGACCCTCCCCTGTCCCAGATATAGGCGCCTAAATCCAGGCAGCAGGGATCCATGAATGGGAACCCATCTCCTGGAGTCAGGCAGCTTAATCACCTAAGTAATTTCTTGCAGGAATGAGCTAAGCGCCCACCTTGCTCCACATAAAACAGGTGTAGGAGGTGATGATGGTGCCCACCTTATAAGTATGACTAAGTATTTATCCACTGTGGAACAATCATTGGGCCAGAAAGAGAGGGAGTGTGACTCTGTATCCTGGTAGTTAGGGCACCCACCTGGGAGGTGGATGACCTAGAGTGCAGTCCTCCTGCTCCAATCGTTCTTTCATTATATCTTCACAGTGCAATAGCTTCAACAGGAGAGAATGAGGGAGTTTCCCATGTCAGAATATCCCAGTGGCTATCTGAGAGGTAGAAGACATCTGTTCAAATCCTTTCTCCATATCAGGCAAAGGGGGGAATTGAATCTGTGTCCCCCATATCCCAGAAGATGGCTCTAAACACAAGGCTAAAAGTTTTTAAGTGGACACCACTACATCTACTTCCTCCTTCACCCACGCTTTGCTGGAATCTGAGCTGGTAGCCTCTGAGCATGCCTACTAAACTGGGCCTTTCACATGACTTAGCCAGGCAAACAGCTATCTTCCCTGGTTCATGGTTTGTGCTGGGTGTTAGATAGAAAATAGGCATCCAGACACCTGAAGGAAGGCAGCAGTGTGCATGTCCAGAGGCAGAAACTTAGACACCTATGGAACTTTTGATAAAGGTTGTAATGTTAATGTAATATGCTTAAATTTCTGTAAAACATTTGACTTGGTACCACACAATATTTTGATGAAGAAACAAGAACAATACAAAATTAACATGGCACATATTAAATGGATTAAAAACTAGAGGGAGGAAACCATTTTCCATCCCATGTAAATTTTCAGATTTCAAAAAGATTCTCTTTCCACAACAGTACAAAATTGAGCCTTTTGGAATAGTTCATGATGAGAGAGAATGAAAGAAAGAGACTCTCTCATCTACTTTCAGATCCACCTGTATAGCCTGGTGGTTAGGAAACTTGGGTTTGATGTCAGAGACCTAGGTTCAAGTACTGCTGGGTCAGGTACAGCAGTGACTCAAAGCTTGGTCTCTTCCATCTGAGATGACTGGCTATTCTGTGGTCTTGCTCCTCTGTTCTGTCCTATTAAAAATTGGCTCACTCATGGATATGTCTCAAAGTGTAAACAGGGAATCATCCTGGACTGAGTGTTTCTAGTAGGATACCATACAGATTGGTTTTTGGAACTGTGCTTTTAATACTTTTAAAATAACTTGGTAGAAAACATAAAATTACTGGTAAAGTTTGCAGATAACACTAGAGTGGGGGAGTGGTAATAGTGAAGGGTACAGGACACTGATACGGAGCTTTCTGGATTACTTTGGTAATTTGGATGCAAGCAAACAATATGTGTTGTAATATGATTAAATGTAAATGTATACAGCTAGGACAAAGAATGTAGGCCATGCTTAAAGGATGGGGGTCTCTGTGTATCCCGAGAAGCAGACACTTTGAAAATGAATTCATGGTCATGGTGGATAATCAGCTGAACATTATGACCCTGTGCTTAAAAGGGATGGTGATCCTTGGATGTATAATCAGGAGAATCTTGAGTAGGAGTAGTGAGGTTATGTTTGGCACAGATGTGACAGCTCCAGAAATATGGTGTCTAGTTCTCCTGTCCACTATTCTAAAAGGATGTTGATAAAGTGGAGAGGATTCAGAGAAGAGCTACAAGAAATGGGTAAAGAATTAGAAAATATGGTGAATAGTTATGCTTAGAAGAATTAGATTTTTGTCACTAAATGTTGATTACACTATACATGCACAGACAACAAAATATTTCCATCAACAATAATAAAAATATAATAATTAATAATTAATGTACACATAGGTAAACTAGGAAAATTTCTGTTTGAGAACTTATTAGAATTCCACCATACTGTATATCAGAGACGAGCAACCTTTGGTACACGGCCCACCAGAGTAAGCATCCTAGTGGGCCAGGCCGGTTTGTTTACCTACCGTGTCCACAGGTTTGGCCGATCACCGGCTCCCGCTGGCCACAGTTTGCCGCTTCAGGCCAATGGGGGCTGTGGGAAGCGGTGCGGGCCGAGGGATGTGCTGGATTGATGACATATTCATCATCTGGACCCATGGGAAGGAGACTCTGGAAGAATTCCACCACGATTTCAACAGCTTCCACCCCACCATCAACCTCAGCCTGGACCAATCAACACAGGAGGTCCACTTCCTAGACACCACGGTACTAATAAGTGACGGTCACGTTAACACCACCCTATACCGAAAACCCACCGACTGCTATGCCTACCTTCATGCCCCCAGCTTCCATCCCGGACACACCACACAATCCATCTTCTACAGCTAAGTGCTGAGGTATAACCACATCTGCTCCAACCCCTCAGACAGAGACCAACACCTACAAGATCTTCACCAAGCATTCTCAAAACTACAATAACTGCATAAGGAAATAAGGAAACAAATCAACAGAGTCAGATGTGTACCCAGAAGCCTCCTGCTGAAAGACAAGCCCAAGAAAGAAGCCAACAGAACTCCACTGGCCATTACCTATAGTCCCCAGCTAAAACCTCTCCAACGCATCATCAGTGATCTACAATCCATCCTGGACAATGACTCCTCACTTTCACAGGCCTTGGGAGGCAGGCCAGTCCTCACCCACAGACAACTCACCAACCTTAAGCATATTCTCACCAACAGCCACACACTGCACCATAGTAACACTAACTCAGGAATCAATCCATGCAACAAACCTCGACGCCAACTCTGCCCACATATTTACACCAGCAACACCATCACAGGACCTAACAAGATCAGCTACAACATCATCGGTTGATTCACCTGCATGTCCACCAATGTACTATACACCATCATGTGCCAGCAATGCCACTCTGCTATGTACATCAGCCAAACTGGACAATCCCTACGTAAAAGGATTAATGGACACAAGTCAGATATTAGGAATGGCAATATACAAAAACCTGTGGGAGAACACTTCAACCTCCCTGGACACACAGTGGTAGATTTAGAGGTAACTATCCTGCAGCAAAAAAACTTCAGGACCAGACTCCAAAGAGAAACTGCTAATCTTCAGTTCATTTGCAAATTTGACACCAGTTTAGGATTAAACAAAGACTGTGAATGGCTAGCCAACTACAAAAGCAGTTTCTCCTCCCTTGGTTTTCACACTTCAACTGCTAGAAGAGGGCCTCATCCTCCCTGATTGAATTGACCTTGTTATCTCCAGACTGATTCTGGTCTGTATATTTATACCTGCCTCTGGAAATTTCCGCCACATGTGTCTGACAAAGTGGGTATTCACCCACGAAAGCTTATGCTCCAATATGTCTGTTAGTCTATAAGGTGCCACAGGACCCTTGGTTGCTTTTTAGATATCCAGACTAACATGGCGACCCCTCTGATACTTGCAAATTTATGGTTTTACTAGAGCTGTCAATTAATCACAGTTAACGCAAGCGATTAACACAAAACATATTATCTAGATTTTAAAAAGTCACGATTATTTGCAGTTTTTATTGCACTCAACAATAATAGAATACCTATTTAAATTTATTTTAAATATTTTGGATGTTTTTCTACATTTTCAAATATATTGATTTCAATTATAACATTTATAACAATTATAAAGAATACAAAGTGTACGGTGCTCACTTTATATTATTTAGTTATAAATATTTGCCCTGTAAAAAAGAAACAAAAGAAATAGTATTTTTCAATTCACCTCATATGAGTAGTGCAATCTCTTTATTATGAAAGTGCAACTTACAAACGTAGATTTTTTTATTTTATTTACATATCTGCACTCAAAACCAAAACCATGTAAAACTTTAGAGCCTACAAGTGAATTCAGCTTTGTTCAGCCAGTATTAAGACAAACAAGTTTGTTTACATTTATAGGCCATAATGCTGCCGACTTCTTATTATAATGTCACCTTAATGTGAGAACAGGTGTTCATATGGCACAGTTGCAGCTGGCATTGCAAGATATGCTCAACCTTTGTATGCCCCTTCATGCTTCAACTTATAGTCTCTAAAGTTTTACATTGTTTTGGTTTTGAATGTAGTTATGTAAATAAAATAAGTAAGTTGCTCTATCACAATAAGGAGATTTCACTGGATTTCATACAGTACTTGTATGAGATAAATTGAAAAATACTATTTCTTTCATTTACCATTTTTACAGGGCAAATAGTTCTGTGTTGTAATGGAAATCCAATATATCTGAAAATGTAGAAAAATAACTAAAAAATACTTATAATATATTTAAATTGCTATTATATTATTGTTCGACAGTGCAATTAAAACAGCAGTTAATCCCAACTATTTTTTTATCTTACAATTAATTGCAATTGTTTAAATCATTTGACATCCCTAGTTTTTACAATCACATTTTCATATTTTTAATATGTTTGTTTTATGAATATTCAAACAAATAACAGAGGGCATTGACTTACAAACAGAAGGAAGAGTGAAACTGAATATACACAATGCTCTATCAAGTGCACCAAGCAAATAAACTCACAACAGAAAGAAAAATATGTTTCCTATCTCAGGATTTTATACTGCTGCCCACCATCATAGTATCAGTGCCTTCCATGTATGTGCTTCCAATCTCTTTCAGGAAGGAATATATTCAAACATAGTCTACATGTTGTCTACAGGCAGAAGCATGATATTGAAGTTGATGGTGTTCCTTTAAGTGTCCAAAACACCTTTTCAATATTTTTATTCTTAGACTTGAGCACTATTCCCCCTAATTCTCAAATTTATTTGACCTTTATGATTCCAGTAAATTATATGGATAGCTTAACTCCATTAAGGCAGATTATATTTTGTAATTGAGAGTGTGGTGCTTATAGAAATAGAATACCAATGCCTATGAAAGAATCTATTAAGAGCAAGGAATATCGTTTATAATGCAATTTCTCAGATCATGATGTTTCTGCTGTTGCACCTCTTCCATCTTAAATTTCTGCTGCAATTCAATAAACGAATCTGGAAATCACAATATAGATCTCCTTTTACTGTAACTTCTACCCTCAGTCTATTCCCCCTAATAGAATGTTTCCCCATCTATTCTGATTTCTCTATTACCCCAGACAAATGACTTCTGTGTTGCTATCACTGCTGCCATGGTTGTTGTTTACTCAACAAATGAGCTTTACTTCAGACTTTTTATTATATTTCATGACTGAGTTGCTCAATTTTCCTAACAAAGTAACTAAACTGGTCAAGATTAATCATTCCCACTTTCGGATTTGGCTACGGATAACCAAATTAGTTGTTGCATATCTGATTTAAAGAGATTACTCAATTGTACCAAGCTGCTGGCAACATAATAAAGATACTTAAAATTGGGAATCAAGGTTCTCATTTAAATTTATGGGCTTGTAAAATCTTAAAGTTTAATATGGGCTTTAATTTCCCAAATGATTCTGTTAATTACTCACTGTATAAGCTTTATATAGTTCTCTGACAACTTTAGAAGGAGTCACAAACTTGTCCCTGATCCTTTCAAGAACAGAGCAGTTGGTTTCATGACACATGGAACACACTGGCCATAACCTCTTTTATAGACAACTCCCATTAATTTACTGACCCATTATAGAAGTAGGATGCAATTGGAGCTGGGCAGCCTCTCTATGTGGGTTTACTCTCTGGGCTGACAACAGAGTGCCAGTTCTGCATTCCTGATGCTATTGGATCTAACGTGCAAATGGGCTCAGGATTCTACCCTTTGACTGCACCAATTTCACTTGAAATCGAAGACACAGCCCCACTATTGCCAGGATGATTATCCATATTCCATATATATTTACTCTGTGCTACTACCAGTCAGCAGTAGAAGGGACTGTGGCTCAGGAGAATGGCTCTCACAAGATGAAAGTAATGCTGCCAAATGTACACAAAACTGCCTTGATATACAACCTAGTTGACAGTCAGTCCTGTGTACCTGCTGCTCTTAGCAGAAAAATTCCCATCAAGGGTTTTTTGTAGTGTATAGAAATGCAGTAAAAGACATTACATACATTTTTAAAAGATTCCTCTTTATTATTCATCTTGTAGAACGGCATATTTGATTCTACAGCTCTGATTTAGAACAATGCAACAGGATATGCATCTACACACGATCTACCAGCATTAAGGGAGAATGCTGACAGTTATACAACATGTTCAATGAAACTTTTGACATAAAACCAAGGTGACCTGATGGGGAGGGAGATTGATGAGCAGGAAGCCAAATGCAGATGAAAAAGAAGACTGGAAAGGTTGTGAAAGTAGTGTACAGGGGCAGAAGGTAGGAGCTGGGCTGATAAGGCAAAGGAAAGGGTGGAAGATGTGGCAGCAAGTGATATATGGGAAGATGGAAAGCAAAAAGAAGCAGAAGAAATAAAGCATTCAGGAGAGCCAGAAAAGGGACTCAGAACAGCTGGTGGGAGCTGAGAATTTGAGGGTTGTGGCTACTGGAAGGTACTACACAGGAAAGCCAGATGTTGCCACTGCAGCTTCTAGAGAATGCAGGGGGAGTCTGGGCTGTTTGTTACCAGCTGGAAGGAAAGAATGGCTTTCCAGCTGGTAAGTAGATGAATGAGGGCGTTCTGAGGGAGTGCAGAAGCAGACCAGAGTCATATACCAGACTGATGGGCACCATATAAGAATCTAGAAGGATGGATGAGGTTAACCTGAGAGTTAGTATTCTTACAGCTTGAAAAAATCAAAGAACAGTTACAAACTAGTTGGTGTTATGGTGGTAGCCTTCCACTGAAATAGGTTGTTGAAATAAAAGGGTTAAGATATGAACCATTGTAGGTTTCTTTCAGAGTAAACATATTAACAGACAGAAGGAAGTAATTTTCTTGACTGACAGAATGAAATATTATTATATGTTGTTCAAGTCCCTAGCCAAGTACAACTGAAATTTTAACTCTCCCTCCATTCAATATTTAAAATAAAAGAGCACATTTGGCATTATAAAAATGCCACCGAAGGGTCTTATGATGGTAGCTAACAGACTGCCTGCAGTTTCAATTTCCCAACCACTAAGGGTGTCTCTAGTCTAATATAACAGGAAAGCCTTTCATATGGTGCACACACTTAGAAAATCTAGTTTTCAGAGATTCTTTTACTTCCAGCTGAATTTGCCTTTGTAGCCACAGACAATAGTGCTACAAAGAAATGGCAGAATCTTTCAAAAGGTAGAAATGTATAAGTACAACTATTGAACATACCAGTCTGAAGCCAGACAAATTCAAATTAGAAATTAGTTGCAAATTTTTAATAGTGAGGGTGATTAACCACCGGAACAAACTCTCCAGGGAGGTGACAGATTATCCAATTCTCCACCTCCTGAAATCTTCAAATCAAGACTGGGTTCCTTTCTGGAAGTTGCTTTAGCCAAACACAATATGATGAGCTCATTGCAGGGGTAGCCGAGTGAAATTTTTTGTTTGTGATAAACAGGAGGCCCAGGTAATCTAATGGCCCCTTTTGCCCTTAACCTGTATGAATCTATGAATGTGAAAATGAAAGCAGGATATTCTTATCAACCTTGTTAAAAATGGCTGCAAATGTACAGAAAGCTTTCAACTATATGCATGGTTTAGAGGCGATGGACTGCTGCCAAGCCTGGAAACAAGATATGGAAGCGGCCTTCCCCAGTTCAAATCCCATACCTGAAACACCAACAATTGCAATTGCCTTAATTTGTAGTCTCTTCTTTGTCAGTTTAATTACAAGGGAAATTTGCATGAAAAAAGAAATCTTGTTTCAGGAGAGCCTATCTACTCCTGCTGCTTATTCCCCACCTGAAATCATAACCCTCTCTGTGAATACTAATCATTTCCACATTTAGGTGGGAGAATAAGCAGCTACATTTTCAAAGCTTTTAGGGATTTGAGTTCTTAACTCAACCCTACTTAGCAGTTTCCTACAGCATGTTTCCCGATGTAACAGTGTACTGTGACATAATGAAATACTGAGCTAAAGGAACAACAAAAAAGTTAGACTGAATAGCCAGTTCATTAGTTTCAGGTAAGAGGTGGCTGGCCGAATTCTCCTCTAAGTCACATTGGTCTGAATCCTCATGAGTAACTCCATAGAAGTCATGGATTATTCCAGTGAAAATGTGGAGTAAGTCCACTGAGGCCAAGACAGTTACTCTGCATATTCAATTGCCTGAGTATAGAATGTGACCACAGTCTACTTTTCCCCAGTTAAAACCTACTTTTTCCTCCCCTTCCAGGCATGGGAAATACTAGACATTCAAGTGTAAAACTACTCCATAAGTGTCTGATCCTGCACCATGGATGTCAATAGAAATTTTCTTTCTGGCATCAATGGTGCAAGATCAAGACCTAATTACCCAAGAAGACTGGAGCAAAGAACACTAAACCCACAGTTTTAAGCAGGACTAGTCATAAGAATATATCTTTATGTCCAAATGTTTTATTTTGCTTTAATTGCTCAAGTTCCCTGGCAGGCATGCCAAGATCTGATGCACGTTGGAATATGTCAGTCACATCCTATAATAAGATGTGACATAGCAGAGCCTGACTGATGGAATCTGATGTGACATATTCCAGCTTAACTCACATAAAATTTTGGACAAGTTTATTAAAAAAAAAAGCTCAGAATATGTATGCAGTAGTTATCAAACATAAATTGGGCTCTCTTTTTCACCTCCTTTGAATAATAATAAAAGGATCCCTACTCATTCAAACTGTCTAATATGGAAATTCATTTTATGGGAAGAGCTGAAGGTAATTTTTTGGTCATTGGTATTAATAAAATTAAGGTTATTTTATCCATAGTTTAGCTGGAGAGAATTTCCATGTTGAACATACTATAACATCAGTTGAAATAATGGGATCATTTTTGCTCTGCACATGAGATATATCAAAAATCTGTTTGGAGAGAGATGGCTTGTGAGGAAGAAGTTTACATTAAGAGAGGAGAATGTGCAGTTGAAACCAGAATGTGAACAAAGAAATGACCCAATTCAACTTGCTCTTATAGCTATCTGGTCCCATAGTTGCACAATGCTCTAATTTTTATTATTGTTGTTCAGTGTTTTTTCTAACTGGTTCTGAGGCTTCTTGCAAGGAAGGATGGTTCTGAGCACCTAATAGAATTGGACCCAAAATGTCGCTTCTGTTTACCTGGAAGAAGGCTGAAAAAAACTTTCTATGCAAATATTTTGAAGAGAGAATAAACAGGAGATGTCAAAAGTGTTGAAGATATCATAGGGGCCAATACCATGGGTATCGGGGGTCAAGGACTCATGAAAAAAAAATAGTGGGTGCTCAGCACCCAGGAGCCAGAGCTTGAGTGTGGAATGTGATGACTTTTTTGCTGCTAATAACTTCTGTCCTTGGGCAGGGAATTTGTTTATAAACAGAGGGAGGATTATTAAGATAACAAAAGGCCTTTGTTAAAAGGTCATTAAATTAAATAAAGGATCATTAGATGATCTACAAAGCATTGCCAGACACTCCAGTTAAAAGATGGAATATAAAGAGTAGGAATAAATGGTTCATTTTCAGAATGGGGGGAGGTAAATAGTGGTGTCTCCTAGGGGTCTGTACTGGTGTACTATAACAGTGCTGTTCAACATATTCATAAATGATCTGCAAAAATGCGTAAACAGTGAGGTGGCAAAGTTTGCAGATGATCCAAAGTTGCATCTGAAGAAGTGGGTTTTTTATGCCCAAATAAATCTGTGAGTCTTTAAGGTGCCATCAGACTCCTTGTTGTTTTTGTGGATACAGACTAACACGGCTACCCCTGATAGATGATACAAAGTTACTCAAGATAGTTAAGTTCAAAGCAGACTGCAAAGAGTTACAAAGTGACAAAACTGAATGACTTGGGAACAAAATAGCAGATGAAATTCAGTATTAAATGCAAATTAATGCAAATGGCAAAATATAATCCCAACTATTCATACAAAATAATGGTGCCTAAATTAGCTGTTACCCATCAAGAAAGTGATTTTATAGTCATTTGCAATATTTGGAAGAACTATGTTTCCAGAGTACTGCAAATTTATAAGAATCCTTCTGATGGTGCCTGTATCATCCTGAACTCATTCTACAGCTTCAAAAGACTTAAAAAGTATCTCCAGTCATCAGTGGAACGGAAGCAACTGAATAATGTAGCTGTCCTTATCAAGTATCAGAACAATACCAGGGAACTGGATGTAAATAAGATTACTGACAGTTTCATCCAGAAAGTTACAGCGAGACATAATGTCTTTAAACTGGGACGTTAGTGAAGATAACTTGTAAGTGATTGCAATGATTTAAATATACTGTAATTCATGGGAATCTAATTATGTAATTCCTAACAGTTTCATCATTATTAAAATAATAAAGATACCAATGCTATACACATTCAATAACTAGACTATAATTGAAGTGTATAAATATGCTGAAAATAGCCTTCCCCTCCCAAAACTGGCAGAGTGCCCCCCAAAAAACACACACACATCTCTTCAAAAGTACCCACTGGCAGAAACAAAAGTCAGTGCCTATTGGAGGTATGGTAGATTTCTCCACATGTGCAGCAACTAAAAAGGAAGACAATGCAGCAGTTGCTATTCAAATAGCCAGTATTTTTCATTCTGATATCACACAGTTACCAAAATTCTTGCTGTTCCAGTAAATAAAGCAAGCTCAAGGTACAGGTGTTTGAGTGACTGGAAGGATGATCAAGTCAAGCCACTGGACTGGGACTCAAGAAATCTGGGTCCAGTGGTAGGCTCTAGCCCAAGGTTACAAAGGAAGTAAGTACCAGTCACAGAATTGTTTGGATGTCAGTTTCCCATGAGTCAATGGAATAATACTTCTTTTCTCCCACCGTTTGTCAGTCTTGTATATTTAGATTGTAAGCTTTTGGGTGCAGTGCTTTTATGCACAGTGCTTAGCACAGTAGAGCCTCAAGCAGGGCCAGCGCCAGGCACCAATGAAGGAAGCAGGTGCTTGGGGTGGCCAATGGAAAGGGGCAGCACATCCGGGTCTTCGGCCGCAATTCAGCGGTGTGTGGCTCAGTCCCTCTCGGAATGAAGGACCTGCCGCCGAATTGCCGCTGAAGAATGAAGCAGCGAGGTTGAGCTGCTGCTGAAGTGCCGCTGATCACGGTTTTATCTTTTTTTTTTTTTTTTTGCTTCACTGCTTGGTGCGGCAGAAAAGAGAAAAGCTGGGGCTGGTCCTGACCTCAAGACACTACCGTAATATACCAAAAGAATAATAGTCATTAACATACATACTGAAAATTGCTTTCTATTTTAATTTCGTCTGTGAAAACAAAATTACTGTTGGCGGCTAATTTTCTTTGTACCACTTTAACCAACAGCAGTAGCACCATATATTTATGTCTGTTTTATTGAAGAAATGGAGCATAAAAATTGACTAATATCGGTATTTCATTCTTCAATCTAAATTTGTGCAATTTACTGTTAAGAGGACCAATTCTATCAAACTTGAAATGTTTGCATTTAAGAATGAGACAGTACACATTCAGAAGCCACTCTTTTGATCTATGCACAGAATTGCCCACATACAGATTACAATTCTGAATGTTGATGAACCCAAACATGGCTGGAGATGGTACAATGCTCTAAGTATCACTTTGCAATTACATTGATATACCATAAATAATACAAGATAAGATGGGTGCAGGGTCACAGCCAGGCACCAAATAAACTAGCCCTGGCATTATTCCGGGGCTCATCCCTAGAAATTCACCAGCAAGTCCTGGTATATGATAAAAAACATAATTTAGTTTGGTGCCAGGGCTAATCAACTGGCTGCCAATACATGGAAAATAATAGTAGAGTAACTGTCTAGTATTGTAATGTGCTGTGTGAATCTGGCTGTGGGAGGTGGAGAATCCAAGGAAGCCGTGACAAAACATAAAGTGAGACAAAGGAGAAGGAGAGAGATGAGACAAAGAATCCATCTGTCACAACCCTCAATGAGCTCCCCCGTGAGAATGTTCACCAGGCTACTGAAAGACCCAACCCTTTAGTCCCACGTGTTCTTAGGGTGGCTGTGTCTGGACAGAGTTCAGTCACCATCTCAAGCTCTGGAGTTCAAGGGGTATTCTCAAGGTGCAGCTCTAACTATCAGCTTTTCCTGAGACATGGAACTCCACAGTCTAACTACCTAGATTCTGAACTAGTGGTGGCCCATCCAAGCCATCCTAGAAGCAATAACATACAATACAAAGTTCCACCAAAGCCATGGGCCTTCTGGATTACTGTTTCACCCTTTAGAGACTGTGTGATTGTTAAAGGGACATAGCACAAGATATACAGAGATCTATGGGAAAATAACAAACATCTGCACACAAAACCCTCCCTCCAATGTGCTTACACTTCCCAGAGAATTTTGGGAATTGTTCAGTCCTTTGAGGGTCCAGGACCTTCCTCCTTCTCCTGCCCAGTATTGCCATCATCTCCTCTTGGTGAGAAAAAGCCCCTGCAAAGGACAGACTTGCTTCTTTGATGTAGTTCCAGCCCCTTTTGTCAGGTGACCCACCTTCAACAACTTCAAATCCCTGGTCAGATGATTTGTTGCTTTGTTACAAGCGAACCTACAGAAAACTTGTTCCCATGGGCTGCAGCCTGCTCACTGTTCTAGAATGCTTCCATTTGAATGGAAAACCATGGAGGTTATTGACTCTTGATTCCTCACCATTATTAATCCTCTGCTAGTGGACACACAGCATCTCTTACATCTTCTAGATATCCCAATCCAATATGGAGGTTAAAAAGGCAAAAGTGAAGACAGTTCAATTTACAGTCAAAATGGTGTTCACAAAACAAAATAGTTTGCAGGCTGATATTGACATATGCAAATATACGTTAATCCATCACACCCTCACACAAAATCTTGCACATACTTAGCCTGTCCCATTGTGATTGAAAACAGAGCTTGCACCTTGACAATATTGGGCATTGCAACATAAACATTACTCAGTTCCCACACAAAACTCCCTTATGAAAAACTAGAGAACTGGTCTGTTTATTGTGTTCACTTGCTCAGTTCAGTTAAATGTCTTCTGCAAGTGCTGTAGGTGGAATTAATGGCAAATATGCCAAGCTTGGAGGAAGAGAGTTTATCATTTTTTTTTAATGCAGGACATCAAATTATTATTGGCAGGGTCTAGTTCTGTGTTTCTAAAATTATCTTAACTCATGTCCATAATCAGTTTTCCAGTATATGAAGCTTTATTCTCTTTCTTGTTGATGTGAGCTAATGTATGGTATATAGTTATCAAAAGAGGTGAGAAAATGTGGTTTAAGATGAAGACAAAGGATTCGGGGAGTGCACTGATTAAGAAAGTGCAAACTTGGTAGAATTAAGCAATTTATTTCTACTTAATCTGATTTAAGACATGTTTTGATTAACTGACTTCAGTTCAACAAAGCACACTACTATGAAAAATAATAATATATCATAATTATATCTGGTTTTGCTAAAGTGTCATTTTCTCTCTCAGTAATTGAAGATAGTTTGTTGTTTTTACTTATGCTGCTGCACACTATACATCAGAGAAATTATATTGTAGTACAAATTACACAGTCCTACTAAATCATTTTGTCAATAAAAATACCACCATAATGACATGAAAAAATTACATTATTGCAACATTAAGGTTAAGCCATATAAGCCAGAAAACTGAGACTAAAGAAGGAAGTAGATTTATTGTTTTCAAGGCTGAAAGGAACTGTGTGTGATCATCTAGTCTGACAACTGCATAACATAGGACTTCCCTGAATTAATTCCTGCTTCAGATCCAATAGTTGTACTTGAACTAGAGCACATCTTTTAGAAACGCATCCAATATTGAATTTAAAAGTTCCAGTGGTAGAGAATCCACCACAGCCCTTGGTAAATTGTTCCAGTGATTAATTATCCTCATTGTTAAAAGTCTTCACTTTATCCGTTCCAGTCTGAATTTGTATAGCTTCAGTTTCCAGTCATTGCATCTTGTTATATTTTTGTCTGTTAGATCGAAGAGCCTAGCCTTTTAGTATCAACATTTTGTTCCCCATATAGGTACATAAGGCTTGTCTACACTTCAATAAAATACCCACTGCTGGACCATGTTAGCTGAGTTGGGTTTGCAGTGTACGTTCAGGCTTGGGCTAGAGAATGGGATATGAGACCACAGAACTACAACCATGCAGCCCAAGTCCTGTGAGCCTGAGTCAGCTGACACAGGCCAGGCACGTGTGTTTTATTGCAGTGTAGACATACCTTACAGTCTGTGATCAAATAAGGCTATGTCTACACTACACAGCTTTTAGCAACACGGTTGTGCCACTACACTTGTGCCACTAAAAGGCGTGCAGTGTAGCCACTGTTTGTCAGCAGTAGAGAGAGCTCATCTGCCAGCAAAAAACCTCCACCCCCAGCGAGTGGCATTAGAGTTGCTAGCAGGACAGCGCTCCTGCTGACAAAGCGCTGTTCACACCAGCACTTGTCATCGACAAAAACTTTTTGTCTTTCGGAGGGTGGGGTGGGGGTAACACCACTGAACGACAAAAGTTTTGTCTTTCACCGCCAGTATGGACAAGTGCAAGTACACTCTCAGATACAATTTTATTGTAAGAGAGTAAAGATCTATACCAGCACATCTATTTGCAGTGTTGGGCCTTTGATTTGTAATGTAGGACCTCATCCTGCAAAGATTTAAGTATATATGTAACTTTTTACTCACATGAATAAAGTTCCTCATGTGCCTAACTGTTTGCAAGATTGGGGGCTTAAAGTGTAAAATCTTCATTGCAATTGTGATTTCAAAGGGACTACTTAAAGAATAAGGTACTTTGAGCATGAGTAGTGCTGGCAATATCTGGCCTCAAGTAATTAGCTGCTATCCTTAGGGGTTATTTTTAATCAGCTGGCTAAGCTAGAAGATCTGTAAAACACAGAACTCCTGGATAGATCTTAAGTTTCCATATTTGTGATGACATTATTGGTACTGGTATGTGTAATTTGCATATTCAAAGCATTCACTGTGTTGTACAAGCTACCCGTTATGAGAAAAGGGCTCCTAAATAGCTGTAAGCACGTTTGGGAAAACAGCCAGACTGGGGAAATAAAAAAAAACTTCTCTTCCACATAGTGATGTTGCTGAATGACAAGAAATTATATGTACAAAAGTAGAGAAGTATGGCTTTAAGAATCATAGCTCTGATCTACACTACGAGTTTAGGTCAAATTTAGATGCGTTAAACTGATTTAACTCTGCACCCATCCACATGATGAAGCCATTTGTGTCAACTTAAAGGGCTCTTAAAACTGATTTCTGTACTCCTCCCCAGTGAGGGGATTAGCGCTGAAATCAACCCTGCGGGGTCAAATTTGGGGTAGTGTGGAGACAATTTAACGGTATTGACCTCTGGGAGCTATCCCAGAGTGCTCCATTGTGACAGCTCTGGACAGCACTGTCAACTCAGATGCACTGGCCAGGTAGACAGGAAAAGCCCTGTGAACTTTTGAATTTCATTTCCTGTTTGGCCAGCGTAGCAAGCTGATCAGCACAGGTGATGGGAATATTAATTTCGCTGAGGTCTAACCGAATGAGTAAACTGTGCCAGCGAGCTTTTAAACATCCAAAGGCACATTCTACCACCATTATGCACTTGCTCAGTCTATAGTTGAACTGCTCCTTACTACTGTCCAGGCTTCGTGAGCCATGGGTGCAAGAGGTAGGCTGGGGTAGGTGTGACCATGCAGTGCTGCTGACTGGGACAGCAGCCTGAGGGAGAAGCCTCCAACTGGCATGATATTCCAGGAAGGACTAGACAAAACTTAAAGAAGAGAATGACCTGCAGTCATTCCCATTTTTGTCCAGGTGCTCCCTACTGACCTCACTGAGGCCGGCCAGGAGCACCAATGTCTGCCCAGATGCCCCCGATCAACCTAACCGAGGTCGGCCAGGAGCACCCACAGGACAATGATGACGGCTAGCAGTTGCCTTGCAGATGGCAGACAGTGCAATACAAAGCAAGGGGATGCTGCTGTGTATCACTGCAGTACTGCATCTGCCAGCAGCACCCAGGAGACATACCGTGACAGTGAGCTGAACAGGCTCCATGCTTATCATGGTATGTCATCTGCATGGGTAACCCAGGAAAAAAGGCGAGAAACTATTTTTTGCCATTGCTTTTCATGGAGGGAGGAAGGCCTGACGACATGTACCTAGAACCACCTGCAACAATGTTTTTGCCCCATCAGGCTTTGGGAGCTCAACCCAGAATTCCAATGGGTGGCTGAGACTGTGGGAATTATGGGATAGCTACCACAGTGCAATGCTCCGAAAGTCGACGCTAGCCTCGGTACTGTGGATGCACACTGCTGACTTAATGTGCTTAGTGGGGATACACAAAATCAACTGTATCAAATCAATTTCTAAAAAATCAACTTCTATTAAATTGACCAAATTTCGCAGTGTAGACATATCCTTAGACTGTAGGCATGGGCTTTTTTATCTTTAGTTTGCTGTTACCAAATAGTCACTGTTAAAACAATGGAATCAGAACTAAGCTTCAATTCATATATTCTTTCTCACACTATAAAACAGTGCAAAAGTTTGAAGTTATTAGTTCTCTTTATGAACAAAAGAGTAAAGTACTGGTTAGATTTTACTGTCTGGGTTGAAAATAAGAACCTAAGTACATTTAGCTGTTTGATAGATATTTAGACCTGCTCCTGCAATTGCTTCTGTATGGATGGATCCCTGTTTATATGGAGGATACACCTACCTCAAATCCCCTGTTGTTTTTTAATCCTGCAACTGAAATCAATGGATTATCAGAAATGTTTTGGCTGCCACTGAGCCCTTAGTTCTAAAAGTTGACCTAATCTGCCAAACAATGGGCACCAGGGGGAGGCCAGCTGTAATGTTTTAGGGATCATGCAGACCAATATGGGGTTCTGTCATTTCCTGCCTTATAACTTTGGGTGTTTACTGCTGTGCTGCTTGGGCTCAAACCCCTGACACCAGCAGCCAGCCTACAAGCTTAAAAGGCCTCACTCTGGCTTCCACCAATCAGGGGCGGCTCTAGTTTTTTTTCTGCCCCAAGCATGGCAAGCAGGCTGCCTTCGGTGGCGCACCTGTAGGAGGTCCCCAGTCCCGCGGATTCAGCGGCACGCCTGTGGGAGGTCTGCCGGTTCCATGGCTTCAGCATACCTGCCACTGAATTGCCGCTGAATCTGCGGGACAGGTGGACCTCCCACAGGCACACCACCAAAGGCTGCCTGACTGCTGCCCTCGCAGGGACCGGCAGGGTGCCCCCAGTGGCTTGCAACCCTAGGCGTGTGCTTGGAGTGCTGGTGCCTGGAGCCGCCACTGCCACCAATCTAGTTACTCCTTGCAGGGTGACTTCAACAATGCTTCCAGTCCCAAGTCTCCCCAAATCCATCTATGCCGAGTTCTTAACTACCAGACACTCATTTTCCCTCCTGATTCATCACTCCTGAAGGAGTGAAACCTCTCCCCCAGTTATCAGTTCACTTTGGCATACACTGCTCCACACTATTTGCACATCAGAACCCTGCTTGGGGTAAAAGTAAACAAAAAGTGTATTTAACAGAAAAAGCAGTTTAAAGAGAAAATAGCAAGGGAGAGCAAACACATACAAGTTACACATTAAACAAACAGAGACACAACTTCAGGCTTCACACTTTTATATTACACAATTTCTCATTTCTAATGTAAGTCACCTATTGCCTCTGAATGGTTTTCCAGCATGTCTTAGAGGGAATCCAGTATTTCAAGAACAGCACTCTGCCTAGTTGCTAGCCCTCAGTTTCTGGATGTTCTTCACTTCAAATCCCTTCTTTTTTGCAGGTTTTGTATCTCTCAGACTATGGTGGTTCATGATAGAGGAAATGTTGACCTCTCTTAGTTTTACAAAACATGGGTTTTCTTTTCAGTCTCAAGTTGTTTCAGTGCTTTCCCGTTAACTGTAATGGTCCATCATTGTCTTATCTTGACTGGACAATTGGGTAGGTGCTTGAATTTAGTTTTAGCTAGTAGGGAGGCAGCCCTGTCCTGCTACCCTAACCACCTTTCAGTTGTGAGGTGGAACTGAAGGTAGAAGCACAAATTATGTGAGCACAGTTTTATATCTACATGGATTCATAGATTCATAGCCACAGTCTGAATACATATCTCATTATGACCAAGTTTAGAATATTACGAGCATTTACAAAACACCTTACTTGTCATATTTTATACACAATAACATGTAGACAACCAGTTATCAATTCAATTGCTTATTCTTTGGGGAGTTCAAACCCACTGTTCTCCCACTGGGGTGTCTGCACTCTGATTGTCACACCAGCCAGTCAGTGTAGCATTTGCTAAGGGGAAGCTTTGTCCCCCAGCCTATATAGTAGACTCCATGTCACAGGGCTTGGGATCCGGCCCATGGGATTGCCACTCCCGTAGCACTGCTGGCCCCCCACCACTCCTGAAAGCAGCTGGCACCATGTCCATGTGTCCCCTGTGGGAGGGGAGGGCAGAGGGTTCTGTGTGCTGACCTCACCTGCAGGCATCACCCCCTGCAGCTCCCATTGGCTAGGAATGGGGAACTGCGGCCAACTGGAGCTTCGGGGGAGGTACCTGCAGGTGAGGAGAGCACTTGGAGCCCTCTGCCCTCCCCCTCCCCAGGGGCTGCAGGGACATGGTGTCGGACACTTCTGGGAGCAACACAGGGCCAGGGCAGGCAAGGAGCCTTCCTTAGCCCTGCTGCACACTGCTGCCACCCTGGAGCCACTCAAGGTAAGTGGCGCTGGGCCAGAGCCTGCACCCTGAACGCCTCCTGCACCCCACACACAACCCCCTGCCCTCAGTCCCCTGCCATACCCCACACCTCTCCTGCACACCAATCCTCTGCCCGAGGCCCCTGCTGCACCCCACACCCTCCTGCACCCCAACCCCTTGCCCCAGTGCTACATTCATTTCCCTGCATGCAATTTCCCCATCCAGATGTGGCTTTCACATGGGTTAAGAGATGAGACATCACAAGCTCTTTTGTCAAAATATCATTTCTGCTTCCACTTCTGATTTTATTTCATCTTCTGTATGATTTCATTGTAATGAGATTTCAGCAGGTTATCAGTAATTGGTAAATTAGATATGAGCCTTCTTCCCATTAACAGCTGAGCTGGAGAAAAGCCATTCTCCGGAGGTGCACTTCAGTAAACCAATAAAGCTTTATCAAATCACCCCCACTGTCAAAAGTCTTTTTAATAAGGCTCTTTACTGGCCTCATCGATCTTTCCACAAGTCCATTTTATTGGGGGTAATTTGGACTTGATGTTTTATGATGGAAATCCAAATTTATGGCAAACTGCCTAAAATCTGCATTGGAAAATTGCACCCCATTATGGCTAAAGACTTTGTCTGGAATTCCATGTCTGGAGAAGATTTCCTTCATGCCAGCTATCACTGACCTACTATTAGTACTAAGGGCTTGGCTACATTGGCACTTTACAGCGCTGCAACTTTCGCGCTCAGGGGTGTGAAAAAACACCCCCTGAGCACTGCAAGATGCAGCACTGTAAAGTGTCAGTGTAATCAGGGCGGCAGCGCTGGGAGCACAGCTCCCAGCGCTGCATGCTACACCCGTAAGGGATGTGGTTTACAAGCAGCGCTGGGAGAGCTCTCTCCGAGCGCTGCGGCTCTGACTACAGTCACACTTCAAAGCGCTGCCACGGCAGCACTCCCACAGCGCTGCCGGGGCAGCGCTTTGAAATTTCTAAAGTAGCCAAGTCCTAAGTATCAGAGGGGTAGCAGTGTTAGTCTGTATCCACAAAAACAATGATGAGTCCAATGGCAGAGCTACAATTCATTTGCAAATTTAACGCCATTAATTTGGGCTTGAATAGGGACTGGGAGTGGCTGGATCACTATAAAAGTAATTTACCCTCTCTTGGTATTAACACCTCATCAGTTATTGGGAGTGGACCACATCCACCTTGACTGAATTGGCCTTGTTAACAATGGTTCTCCACTTGTAAGGTAACTCCTTTCTCTTTATGTGTCAGTATATTTATGCCAGCATCTGTAATTTTCACTCCATGCATCGGAAGAAGTGGGTTTTATTTTTACTCACAAAAGCTTATGCCCAAATAAATCTGTTAGTCTTTAAGGTGCCACCGGACTCCTCATTGTTTTGCTGTTCATACTGGCAGTGTGCAATTTATGGATAGAAAGAACAATAATCTGTGACTATTAAATAAACCTCTGATTGCCAGGTAAATAAATCAGTGCCAACCTTCTTGTAAGGCCTTTGTGGAACTGAATGAGGTCTCCGTGGCTCTGCTTGTTGGCATGGCCTGTATTTCAAGCATAAGAAGCAGTTTCCCACCACATTAGTAATGTTATGGTTGATCTGTAGCCAATATAGCACCTGTTGTGCTCGTTGTTTGCACTTCTCAATTCTTAAATGACCCTCATGGATCTTCCATAGCATTTCTTTTCAGAGGCTCCTTGGAATTACAGCATTACTGCTCTTGAAAATCACCCCATTTATCACAGTAAGTTCACGTCTGCAGTTCCAATAGTCTCTTATACTTGGATTTATTTCTTCAGGCCATCCTTTAATTATCACTTCTTAAGGATTCCCAACAATTCATCTTTTTCCATTCCCTCTCTTATTTGTTGCAGTTTCCTGTTAGCTATGGGAATTGACTTTATAATCAAATCTACATAAGCTTGCATCTCTGCCACTAAAGTCTTCTCTGGTTTCATGATCTGGTTTCTCTGGTTTTCCACTGATCTGGAAAGTGCATCTGCAATGAACATGAATTTACCTGGCATTTAGGTAACAACCAAATCATAATTTTGCAGCTTTATCATCATTCTTTGAATCCTTAAAGTACAGTAATTAGCAGTTTGCAAAATAACACTATCAGGGGCTTGTGGTCCATTTCAACTTCCATTGTTCGTCCATAAATATACTGATTGAATCTCTCACAGGCAAACAATATTACCAAAAGTGCCTTCTTGATCTGTGCATATCTGGTTTCTACCTCATTCAGTGATTTGGATACAAATGCACTGGTTGCCAACAATCCTCATGCTCCTGTAAAATCACTTCACCTATCCCAGACTATGAAGCATTTCCTGGTGCCTAAAACTTCAACAATGGTTCTTGTATCAGTTGTTGTTTTAAACCTTCCCATGATTCCTCCTATTCTGCACCCCAATATCATTAATTTTTGTTCTGTAGGAGTTTTCTCAAAGCTGCTGCTTTGGTATTCAGATTAATTATCTTGAAAAATTCATACCTGCCCAGGTTGTTGGACATTATTCTTTGAGTGGGGACATGGCATCATTTGAATGGCTGCAGTCTTCCTCTTATCAGGTTTTACACCTCCCTTGGAAATAATCCCCAACAAAAATCCATTCTGTAACCCGAAAAACACGTCTCCCTATTTAGTTTGAGGTCTGCAGCTCTGATTGCATCCAAGACTTCCCAAAGTCTACGATCATACTCCTCTTTCATTGAGCCCCAGGTAATGATATCATCCATTGAGGTGTCAACACCATTAATATGTTAATAGATCATATGAAAGAAAAAAATGAGGCTTTCCATATTTGGCAAAATGATATTCAGTCCACCTCAAAGAGAGACAGATTTAAACACCTGCAAAGGAAGACACAAAGACAACTACGCTTGATACAAGATAAATGGTGGGAGAAGGTAGCAGAAGACACTCAAATGTATTCAAAAACAAATTAAACAGAGAAGTTCTCTGATTCCTTGAAGCTAGTCTATGGACTTTCAAAGGTGGCCACAAGTTTGCTCATGATGGCTGATAGCAGGACAGTCGTCAAAGATAAACATGTCATGAAACAGAGATGGATTGAACATTTCAGCAAATTACTGAACAGATCATCCCGAACTGAAACAAGTGCTATTAATCAGATACTTCAAAAGCCTGTTCAGCTCCACCTTGACTAATCACCCTCGCTTGAAGAAATAGAAAAGGCAATAAGTTTCATGAGCTTAGGAATGTCCTCAGGCAGAGATGGAAAAGCAGAATAAATATATAAATCTGCAAGTCCAAAGGTATAACAACGCTCCAGAAGATCCTTACTGACATCTGGGACAGCAAAGAAATGCCACAAGAATTCAAAGATGCCACAATTGTTCCTTTATTTAAAAGTAAATGCAGCATGTTCTGTGATAACTACCATGGGATATCTCTCCTATCTGTTGCAGGAAAAATCTTTGCTCATATCCTCCTAAACCAACTGATTTAATCTCTCAAAAGCCAATCTATCTGAGACTCAGTGTGGATTCAGACCTGGTTGTAGCACCATAGACATGTTTTTCAGTATCAGGCAAACACAAGAAAAATGTATCGAACAAAATATGAAGCTGTTCAGTTTTTCATTGATCTGACAAAAACATTTGATACAGTCAATATAAAAGGATTATGGATGATCTTCAGCAAACATCATTCATTTATTTCATGAAGAGATGCAAGTTCAGGTCCTTTTTATTGGAGATCTCACTGACTTCTTTCCCATTTCAAATGGATTCAAACAAGGCTATGTCCTTGTCCCTGTACTGTTCAACCTCTTCTTCACCCAAGTTCTCGACCATACTACAAATGGTCTCAACAGAGACATATATACCAAATACAGAAATGACAGCTCAGTCTTCAGTCTTACAAAGCTTAAAGCTAAAACAAAAGTAACAGAACTACTAAGAAGAGAAGCACTCTTTGTGGATGATTATGCCCTCTAGCACACACAGAGGGAGAACTCCAGTGAAGCATCAAAATTGTTTGTCCTCACAACCAGCCTGGAGAAAACTGTGATGTTGCACCAATCATCTTCATCACTCTATTCCATATCCCCTATCACAAGGATCGGCAACCTGTGGCACATGGCCTGTCATGGAAATCTGCTGGTGGGCCAGGACAGTTGTTTACTGGCAGCGTCTGCAAGTTTGGCCAATCGCAGCTCCCACTGGCCGCAGTTCACCGTTCCAGGACAATGGGGGCTGTGGGAGGGGGCGGCCAGCACATCCCTTGGCCCACACTGCTTCCTGCAGCCCTCATTGACCTGGAACGGTGAACCCCGGCCAGTGGGAGTTGCGATCAGCCAAACCTGTGGGCGCTGCAGATAAACAAACTGTCCCAGCCCGCCAGCAGATTTCCATGATGGGCTGCATCCCAAATTAATATCAGACATCTAGAGGCCTTTCGTATTTGGTCTCTGTGCACTATTATGGGGATCTGCTGGAAGGACAAAATTACCAACTTGTAGGTTCTCCAAAAGTCAAATGCCATAAGCATTGAGGCCATGCTGATAAAAGCCGAACTACACTGGGTTGGATACATCATTAGATGTTATTATTACATATTGACTGGCCAGAAAAAAAAATCTATGGAGAATTGGCATGGGGACACCAGAATCAAGGCCACACCAGAAAGCACTATAAGGACAGCATCAAGAATGGCATACATGTTGGTGCAATAAAATCTGATGATCTTGAGAAGGCTGTGTTAACTAGATCAGCATGGCAACACGCACCATTCAGAGTTTTCCAAGCCGCTGGAGAGGACAGAAATAATTGATTGTTAGCTGCCAGGGAAAAGCATCATACTACAGCTATAGCTACCAAGACACTCACCAATGATTTGGTCTGACCAATCTGCTCATGAGCATGCACATCATGCTTTGGGCTTCAGAGTCGTTCCAGATTCTGCAAAAAGAGAGAGCATGAAAATGTCATCATCGAACCAACGGACTACACACACACACACACACACACACAGAGATCATATGTATGGTTTTTACACACACACACATCATATGTATGGTTTTGTGGATATGAACTGCAGATTCTCATCCTAAGAGATGATACAAGCAGACTGCAGATTCTTAAGGAGCAGCTTGGAATCCCCAGGTCTTTCATTCATAGGACAGAAACCCCTTTAGTTTGGGTCCAGCACTTCCCCCAGTTCAGTCTTTGTTCCTCAGGTGTTTCCAGGAATCTTGTGTGGGGAGTGAAGAACACCAGATGATGTCACTTCCTGCCTTATATATCTTTACCATATGGTGGGAACCCTGTGTTCCCAAAGCTTGGTTCCCAGTCCAGTCTGTGGAAAAATACTGACATCCCAAGATGGCATCTAGAGACATGTGGTCTTATCACATGTCCTTAAAGAGTCATCTCAGCCATTACTTGGAGATTGTCTGTAGCATTTTCAGGAAGACTCCAAGGTAGGAGATTAACTTCTCCTAAGGCCTAATTGTTTTTTTCCTAAAGGCCCATTGCCCTGAATAGGCCCTTCCCCACCCACTATCTAGAGTAAAAGAAATTTGTCTTGTCGGTGTTACCCAGGTGTAACTACATTTGAAATATAGATACATAGTCAATATTCATTATTTCTGATACAAAAATGATGCCTTCATACAAATAAGATAATCATATTCAGCAAATCATAACTTTTCACATGAATTATCTTGCATAAAATAGATAATAATTATATCATAATAATATCACTGTGAAGAATATGGGGTGCAGTGTCACAGTATGTACTGATCTTTTTGTTTCTGATGTTGGCAGATATACTGCATCATCAAGCAGCAGTCCCTGTAATGTGCAACTTTATTTCCACACATCCCTCCTCTCCCACTTCCATCCATAATGGTACAACTATGCACTCTGGTAGTTTGACTTAGATACCAACTTGATAGTTAGAAATATATCTGCCTTTTTGAGGGGGAAACTGCTCCATAGTTGTGGCAAGGAGAGAACTATCCCATAGCACTGACACATTATTAACCTGTTAAGTTAATAATTGTAAAAGGAGCTTTATTGGTTTTCAGGGCCTGTTTCTTGTCTTACACCAGTTTTAGTGAGGTAATTCCATTGACTTCAGTGAATTTACTTCTGATTTATATCAGAAAGAGGAGAATCAGACTTTATCATAAAACTCACAAAATCCAAGGAGACCAGAATTGTGATGGTATCTTTTAAAGAGTTTGACAAAATGGTATGATCATTCTCTGCACAAGGTGCAACACTCTGAATGCTTACTTTTAACTATGATTTGCTTTGCAACACTTGATGTAACACTTGGCAGTGCGATCCTTAAAAATGTTCCTGTGTTCAAACGATAGGACTTTTAAATAATCTAATTCTTTTAAGGGTTAAACATAAAACTAAAGTGCAAAATTTTATAGTTTGGGCTTGATGTTTAGAAATACCATCTTAAGCCATAGCTGTTAAGGTTCTCATACTGTGCTTTGTGAGATATTAGTGGTTCTGCAGACAACCAATTATTTACATGGGCCCAGCTCCTTCTTATTTCCTCCAGCTTAATTGCATGAAAAGGCATCTACAGATACACCGCTCTCCTAATTTTACTTTTCCATGCAAGCAATTTCTATAGTTCATACAAGAACAAGTTCAGGAAAGTCTGGTGTCCTGCATTATACAAGAGGTCAGACTAGATGAACACAGTTGTCCTTCTGGCCTTATAATGTATAATGTATTAATCTAGTTGTGACAGATAGAATAACATATCACTAAGCAAAGCAGTTTTGAGTAAAAGAGCAGATTGCCATGAGATAATCTTAATGTTAAGATGTGACCTTTCATGTGACAAAGTGTGAGAGGCCTTGATGTTTTTTCTATTGCTCCATAAGAAACTGACAAATTCTACATCTGTAATGTAACAGCCCAAGCTAGTATAAATTAAAAATTACCTAATTTTATTTTATTTTCTTAAAGATTTGACAGATTTTTATCTGTGACAAGATATTGTTCTGTTACAGCCCTTTCAACTAGATAACTAATGTTTTGCTTGTCTTCTAGTTTCACTTCTACACTGCTGAGAAAGATGCAGAATGGCACATTTTAATTGGGTGTAAAGACTGGAGGCTACCTTATCAAATCTTTATTTCATAAATTACAATACACTCTATAATTTTCCTGTGAACACAACACAATGCAATTGATCCATTTTTCAAAATTATTCACTGAATAATATCTGAATAATTTTACTGTAGCTTGTTTGTCAGCAGTTAGTAGCAAGATTTCATTATGCAAAATTTCAGCTGTTTTGACTGGACATATACATTTCTACTTCCTGATTGGATTAATGTAACTTTTAGAATCAAGTTTCCAAAGGATGGGGAGAGACTGGCGTGTGGGGAGACTTAGCTGGGCTCTGGGGACTACTTTTGTGATACCGTGGTGTTTACTGCAAATGCTTGGTGTACCTCTATAACCAACCCCCCCAGCCAAACACTCTCACTCACACTACAAAAAAAGGGTGCTGCCATAGAAGCTTCTGTATCCTTCAGCTGCAGAGCTGCTCATCTCCACCTCAGGGTGAGTTCTGTCTGTCACAATCCACAAAAGGTTTCATGAAAGACCTTGAAAAGGATTGAACAAGGTGTGTGTGGTATGGAGAAGAAAAAGGACAGAGATAAAAGAATAACAGAAAGGGAAGAAAAACATCATTACAGGTTCTATTTGTATTTACAGTCCTTTCTACTGATGACAGGACTTAGTTAATATGTTAATATGTTCCAACACATTGTAATAAAATAGACTTTTGACTTTGGGCAACTAGACTAAATACTCATACAAAATTACAGGGTTATTGCATTATACACTTACGATATGGGTTCTTCAAACCTATCCAATACATTTGAGAAAGGATCTTTTTAGTAGGGCTTGTGCCCATTGCTGTTCTGGAGTTCTCTCTTCTGAGACCTTTTTTCTGATTCTGAGTTATGGCTAACAACTTCTTAGATGATATTGCATATACCCAGTCAGTAGGAACTGTGTGGTGTTATCCCATCATGTCTTGGTTGCCTCCATTTGCTTCATGGCCTGCTGAGGGGTTGAGTGTGGTAACAGTCTGTATTTGTCCCTATGAAATAGTCATTGTTCTAGCAATAACAGGCCACTTGTCCTTGAATGGTCCCTTGAAATATGTTAACTACTTATGTTAAACAATCTGTTCTATCTTGTATGTAGCTATGATACTCTGGCCTGGTCTACACTACAGCTTATGTCAACCTAACTGTGGCCATGTCTACACTACCGCTTATGTCGGCAAAAAAAACCACCCGAGTGACAGAAGTTATGCTGGCATAAATGATAGTGTGCACAGTGCTATGTCTCCTGCCAACATAGCTACTGTTGCTTATTGAGGGTGGTTTAATTATATGGATGGGAGAACTCTCTCTCATTGGCATAGAATGGCTACATGAGAGATCTTACAGCAGTACAACCGCATGGTGCCACTATAAGCTCTCTTGTGTAGACATAGCATTTGTAAGTGTCTCTATACTAAAATGTAGCTCTCACTGATATAATTCATGCACTACACAGACTTAATAACTCGAGAGGCCCAACACTTAGGCTGATGTAGTTAGACTGACACAGTGTCAGTGTAGACACTAGTGTCAATGTAGACACTGTGTTGCTTACATCTACTGTTGCTGCCTTTCAGAAGCTGTGCTGCAATGTCCCACACTGAAAGTTAAATTGGTGCAAGCACTCCTGATGAGGATGCACACTGCCAATACTTAGTGCAGACATGAAAAAGTAATTTAATAACTGCAATGACTGTATGTCAACGTAATTTAGGTTGACTTAATTTTGTAGTGTAGACTTGTCCTCTGAGTAAGGGTCCCAGACATAAAGAATATCTCTGTGTAAGCTCGAAAGCTTGTCTCTCTCTCTCACCAACAGAAGTTGGACATTTGGTATATATAGTAGTTTATTTTCAATACTTAATATTTAGAGTATTATATACCAACACTGTGTCCAGTATCTGCCTGCTCCCCCATCCCATAGGGAGGCCTCCATCAAAGCCTAACAGGTCCAATAAAAGATGTTACCTCATCCACTTTGTGTGTCTATTTTCCAGCAGTGATATTCACCTTAATCGACATAATGACTTTTAGATGAGGGGGTATACCCTCAGAAATAGTGTTATTTCCATTGCAATAAGGAAAAATATCTTTATTTTATCTTTTACTCATTAAATTAGAGCCTTCCGGTATGCAGTCACACTCATTAATTGTTGTGATTGACCAATATTCATTGCACGTATAGTTGCCTTTTTTTGGTTGGTGAACAATTCACCAACAGACCTTAATTTTAATTAAATATATGTTAGTCATAAATACTCATCACATACTTCTGGATGAATACTTTTCAGGCTATGGGCTGTTAGAAAACTTTATGTTTTTAACAATTCAGTTTGTTATTTACAGTATGTGGTGGTCCAAGTAACTCACATAGTATTGTTTCTGTTCACTGAATAGATCATTTTTATTCTTCTGTTTTGAAAGTTATCAACAATAATAATGCACTTGAGAGAGAGTGTGTGGATTAATAATCAATTGGGCTAAAATTTATTAATTTTTTGATATTCACAAATATTTGGAAATAATTTTTTAACTGTACAACCAGGTGTGCTTCCAGTCAAATTAATCTGTCTCAGATGCTTACATAGCTCCTATTACTGTAATATCTAAGCAGTTTTGCAGTCTTTAATGTATTTATCCTCCTACCACCCCCTGAGGTAGGGAACTGCTATTACTCCAATTTTACAGAGGGGAAACTGAGGCACAGATAAACTAAGTAATTTGCTCAAGGCGTCATAGAAGGCCTGTGGCAGAATTCAGGTCACCCATATTGTAAGCTGTAAGAACATATCGTAAGAACCATCCTCCATCAGTTTTATTAACAAAACATCAATATTTCAAGCAGTAAATCTAGTCAGCAGTTTGTGGAATCCCTCTTTCCAGCTGACAGAATAAGGACTTCCCTTGTTCCTGCCATCTCACACAAATCTATAAGCTAATTATCCCACAAATTGCATTCTCTCTCTTTTGGAGTCCTCACTGGGTTAAAAAACCCTCTGTCCCAGTGTCCCCCCCCCCCAAAATGTTTTCTCATACTATACATATATTTCCAAATAAATGTATTCCAATATTCCCCATGCTTAACATGGCTAGAGTAATCCCATTATCTTTGAACATAGTAATAAAAATTTAGTTAAATTGCAGAGTATTTAACAGATTGCTCACTGCCAGACCTTAGAGGTATCACAGTGGGATTCATTTTTCAGTATGAAAGATTACCCATCGTAAGCCTGCACTCTCGGCAGGCCTGAAAAATACTCAGATGTAAGCATTAAATTGGCTGTAGGGATTGAAATTTCTGTGGAACTCCTTGTAGTATTAAGGAAAACTGAAACACTTCATTTTAATTAGAAATTAGATTCTAAGTCAAAACTAGGACAGAGTAACAAAGGGAGCTATCTAGCTTTAGACAAATGAGTTGAAGCTCCGAGTGTTAGAACCAAAGTGCTGAAACCAAAGTAAGATATATATAGAATTTTAAATAGGGAAAGACTGAAAGAAATAAGGAAAGATAAGTGACTGATAAAATACAATAATGAATGTCCCACGAGGAGAGTGGAGGGGAAGAAAACATAAAAGTGCAAAGCAGCAGAAGTGTTAGAAATGGATTTTTGAAAATTTTTATTCCATTTAAATCCAATTATCTGGAATACATTTTTAAAGTCTTTGTAGAGACTAACTGCTTTTACACTTTCATAAAGCGTGGAGTTCAGTATCAAAGTACAGCAAAAACATTCTTTGCTGACGCTGGCATAAGAAAGATGCTCACTCTCTGATTGGAGAGAACGATTCATAGGCCACAACTATATTATATCTAACAGTCATCAGTACTGGAAAAATAAAAACTAGTTCTTGCATGAAAGGATGATTGTGACCAGCCTTCTGATTAGGCTACACCTTTTTCCATTTG
This sequence comes from Chelonoidis abingdonii, assembly GCF_003597395.2. Lineage (NCBI taxonomy): Eukaryota > Metazoa > Chordata > Testudines > Testudinidae > Chelonoidis > Chelonoidis abingdonii. The sequence goes on along the minus strand of NC_133771.1, from coordinate 81,431,856 downwards.
ATAGCTAGGAGACCTGCCAGCTAGTCGATGGACCAATGTGCTCGTGACATCTATGAAGATCTGGCCTGATACACTAGACCATGAATTAATCAATACGTTACTCTCATACAGAAGGCTGGATTAACCCCTGGCAGTGCCTAGAGCTTTGCTTGACTTTTGCTTGTTTCCCATAACCAATTGGGAAACAAAAATGCCTCCCTCTCCCAGTTGAATTGCCAATGGACTTGCAATTTTTTTTGTCACTAAATGCTGCTAGTAACTGCTTAGCTGGCATCCTGTAAAACTGTTAGCCATAATTACCCCTCTAAACAGGTCTGGGTGTTCAGGAAACATGTCTTAATTAGAATTAGTCAGAAAATTTCAGTGAAAAATGGACATGAAAATGTTTGCAATCTTTTTCTCCCTGTAGAGCCAGCCATAGAGCCTCTTATCAAATGGGTAGGTATATGAGAAGTGAGTGGAAGACTGCTGCCCTCAACTGACTCAAGAATGGGGAGTGACCGGGGCAGAACTACCTGGAGCCACGGGTTCAGGAACAAAACTTAAAAAACTGTGCAGCTGCAAAGATCATTTTCCTGACTCTTGGCTGTGACTCACTCTGCTCTTTGTGTCCGTTGACTGGTTCCCCCTTCTCCGTTGCAACAAACAAAAAATACTTGTCTTCATTTTCAAAGCCCTTCATAGCCAATCCCCACCATCTCTGTCTCCTACAGTATGAAGATGTCAACTCTCACCTTTGGTCTGCAATGGCAGTTTTGACTGACTCCTGTAAAATTTTCCAACAAACACATCTGTGCTTTCTCTCGGCCACTTCATTGTCCTCCTTCAGATCCCTACTTAAAATTCTTCTCTGCCATGATGTCTACAAAAAACTTGACGAAAGTTAGGCAACTGGTTTGCTGAAGCTGTTGTTCATGTCAACCAGGCTTCTCTCACAGTTTTTGTGCTCTCTTCACCTGTTTGTTTTATCTATCTTTTGTTAATAGTCTAGTGTATAGAGAGTAAGCTCTTTGGGGCATTCTGTGTGCCACTCTGAAACCTAAAATGTCTGTAAGAGTCAGTATGAAGTGATGGAAACAGCTACACAAGCCTTTTTTTGACAGGGCTACTGGCCTGGTGGATGGGGGAAGCAGTAGATGTTATCAGTCTTGATTTAATAAGGCTTTTGACACAGTCCCCTATGACACTCTCGTAAACAAGTTAGGCAAATGTGGTCTAGACCAAATTACTATGAAGTGGATGCACAACTGGTTGAAAGACTGTAATTCAAAGAGTAGTTATCAATGGCTTGCTGTCAGACTTGGATGGGCATCTAGTGGGGCCCATTGGGGTCAGTCCTAGGTATGTACTAGTCGATATCTTAATCTATGACATGGCTAATGGAGTGGAGATGATACCAAGCTGAAAAGGGATTACAAGCACTTTGGAGACAGAATTAGAATTCAAAACAATCTCAGCAAATTGGAGAATTAGTCAGAATTCTACAAGATGAAATGCAAAGTGAAAAGTAACATAGGAAGGAAAAATCAAACGCACAACTACAAAATGTCGTATAACTGGCTAAGTGTTAATATGCTGGAAAGGATCTGGGTGTTAAGTGTGATCACAAGTGAATCACAAACTGAATGAGTCAGTGAAAATTAGGCATCTTTGAAGATCTGAGTCTAGGCTCCTAAAACATTTATGTACTCTTAAAAATTTAAACTACTGCTTATTGCTAAAAGTAGCTAAGCTAGCAGGCCGTAAGTGGGTCTATGCAGCAACCTTAGCATGACTGAGTTGGGAGAGGAGGGGGTTTGGGTGCCGCAGGAAAAGCAGCTTGACCCCATGTCCTTCCTGATGAGATCTCTGTTGAAATTGCTGAGATATGCATTTTAGGAAAGCAGGATGCTTGTCTATATGTGATCTCAGGGATGTGCCTATCAGGGCCTCAAGGCATGCAGACTCTGAAAAAACACATCTGGCTAATTGATGATCAGAAGGAAAACTCTTGCTTAACCTTTGAAATTGCTTGTTTAACAGTTTTCTTTGTGTGATGTGTTATTGTAATACTAATGAATAAATGAGAGAAGAAAGTCTGGGGTAGTTGGACTCTTCAGGGACTTTCCCTCTGGACACATCTTGCGGTCCCCACCAGCAGACAGAAGATTCACCATTGGAAGATTGCCGCTGTGGCACTTGAGAGCCACACCCAACTTCGGTAATTATTGAGGGGTGGGAGTGTTTTACTAACCTGTTGTGGATGTGTGTAAGTGCTAGAGACTAAGTAAAGTTTAGCTTTAAGTGAAAGAACTCTTGTGTTGTCCTGTTTGTGCCAGCCATCTATCGGTCAAACGGCCGTGTCTCCCCTGATATCATCTCCCAGAGAGTAAAGTTACCAAGAGCTTTGGGTTGAAAGAATTCCAGGTAACAAGGTGCCTTTGTGTAATTTCAGTGAAAATTAGGCAGATCTTTGAAGATCTGGGTTTAGGCCCCTAAACCACTTATGCACTCTTGAAAATTTTATCCCTTAACTTAAACTCTGACTAGTGACAAATAAAACTTAAAAGTTTAAGTTTGAGTAAGTACCTGAAAGTTAGATGCTTATCTGAATTACACAAACCTTCTGAGTTGACAATATTAGCTGCAAATCTCAGTATTGTGGTAGATTGCAATTAAAAAACACTGTGATAGGATAGCTGAAAGAAGATGAGCAGGCCAACCTGCAGATATCTGTCTTCATCTGATTTAAAAGTTTTGGAGCCTGGTTAGGATTATTGTGTGACCATCTGAGAGTACCTAGTTCTAGAATCTTGCAGCTTCTCCTTTTATATTAATGGCTTTTCTTAACAACTGTGAGTCTTTGATTCATTTAGCTGTGTGGCAGAGCTCTGACTTTGCTCCCGTGGGTCCTGTGCTTCTAGGCAGTTTATGCTAGCCTCAGTGGCTCACTATGACCCTCCATGTAGCCCTTCTCTCTCTAGGGCCAGGGTTACAGTCTACTGAGCCCTTTTCATCATAGGCCTGCAAGGAGGTTGGTGAAAGAACTCCCACAGTCTCTGTTCAGCCTCCTGTCCTGACAGGGGCCTGTCTTCCCCTTCCAGGAGATGTTCCTGTAGTGGTGGGTTGGGGGAACCCGGGCCCACCCTCTACTCCAGGTTCCAGCCCAGGGACCCTACTGGCAGCAGCTGTTGGCAGCCAACTTTTCACTGCCAGAGTTGCTACATTTCCCTGGGCCACTTCCCCACAGCTCTCCTGCTTCTCCCTTCTTCACCCTTACCTTAGGGCTCCTTTAACAATGGTTTGAGGGTGTCTTCAGTAACCAGCTCTTCAGCCTCACTTCCTCTCCTCTGGCTCCCTGGCTCTCCCCTGTCTGACTGGAGTGAGCCTTTTTTATAGTATCAGCAGGGCCTTAATTAGAGTCAGGTGGTCACATTAACTGAATGGCCTCACCTGACTCTTTTCAGATTAATTAGAGTCAGGTGTTCTTATTAGCCTGAAGCAGCCCCTGCTCTGGTCAGTCAGGGAACAGAAAATTGTTAATCCAGTGACCAGTATATCTGCCTTCTGCTATTCTGCTGGCCTGGGTCTATCACATATCCTTCCCCCCGCTCAACACCAAGGGGTTGGACAGCTTGGAATGCCAGACAGAGTATGCGTGATAAGCCATCGGCATTGTCATGGCGACTCCCTGCTCTGTGCTCTATGCGGAACTGGAAAAGTTGGAGGGATAAGAACCACCTGGTTACTCTCGTGCTCTTTTCCTTGTTCCATTGCATCCATTGAAGAGTGGCATGGTCAGTCACAAGGATAAATCTACACCCCAGCAGGTAGTAACGCAACGTTTCCATGGCCCATTTTACAGTGAGGCACTCTCTCTCTACTACTGCATATTTTTGTACCCTCGGAAGGAGTTTCCTACTGAGGTAGAGAACTGAGTGTTCCTCCTCCCCAACCATCTGCGACAGGACGGCCCCTAACCCTACCTTGGATGCATCTGTCCGTAGGATAAAGTCCTTGTTGAAATCTGGAGCTATCAATACGAGGTTACTGCAGAGGGCAGTCCGTAAGTCTGCGAATGCCCTCCCTGCTGCATTGGACCATCTGACTGGATTAGGACCACGGGCCTTCACTAAGTTCGTTAGGGGACTTGCCCTTGTATCAAAATGGGGGATGAAACGCTGGTAATAGCCCACCATCCCTAGAAATGCTCGGACCTGCTTCTTACGACTTGGCCAAGGCCAATTTTGGATGGCCTCTAACTTATTCAGTTGGGGTTTTACCAGACCTTTTCCTACCACGTAGCCAAGATATTTGGCCTCCATGAACCCTACAGCACACTTAACAGGGTTCACCGTAAGGCCAGCTCGCTGGAAGGAATCAAGGACCACCCCCACTTTTTCCAAGTGGGTCTCCCAGTCTGGGGGATGAATCACCACATCATCCAAGTAGGTCGCAGCATAACTGGTATGGGGGCGTAATAACTTGTCCGTGAGGCGCTGAAAGGTAGCTGGAGCCCCATGTAGTCCAAAAGGAAGGACCGTGTATTGGAAGAGACCCTCTGGTATAGAAAACGCCATATTTTCCTTTGCATTTTTGGCTAGGGGAATCTGCCAGTACCCCTTTGTCAAGTCTAAGGTTGTCAAGTACCGGGCATTCCCCAGACGGTCCACTAGTTCGTCTATGCGGGGTATAGGATAGGCATCAAACTGGGATATCTCATTTAGTCGATGGAAGTCGTTGCAGAACCTTATGGTGCCATCAGGTTTGGGCACCAACACTATTGGGCTCGACCACTGTCAAGGTTCCTTCCCCACTCTGAACTTTAGGGTACAGATGTGGGGACCTGCATGGACACTTCTAAGCTTAATTACTAGCTTTAGATCTGGTATCGCTGCCACCATCCAGAATTTTCAGTGTCTGGATACTCCCTTTCCCCAAAACTTTCCCTCCTGGGTAGCCTTGAGAGACTCCTTCACCAATTCCCTGGTGAGTCCAGAATCCAAAACCCTTGGATCTTAAAACAAGGAGAAATTAACCATCCCCTCCTTTCTCCCACCATCCCTGGTGAGTCCAGATCCAATCCCTTTGGATCTAAAAACAAGGAAAAATCAATCAGGTATTAAGAAAAAGGCTTTTAATTAAAGAAAAGAAAGGTAAAAGAAAAACCCTCTGGGAAGATTAGCATACCAGCTACTCTCACAGACAACAGATTCAAAACACAGAGAATGTTCCCCTGGGCAGAAATTTAGTTACACACACAAAAAAATACTCAGTTTGATTCTACCTCTAATTGCATAAGACAGGTTACAAAGAAATAAACATAAACCTATTTATTCCTTTCTAAAACTTACTACTCTGATAAGAGGCTGATTCCTTGATCTTTTTCACTCTGGCTGAAACTGAAACTCTAAAACAAAGGAAAAACTTCCCTCCTTCCTTTTGAAACATCTTGTTCCCCCGTTGGTTTCTCTGGTCAGGTGTTAGCTAGGCTTGGTGAACTTTTTAACACTTTACAGGTAAAAGAGTCATTAACCCTTAACCATCTGTTTATGACAACCACTGACTGTGGGATTCTTCGATGACCCCCATCTCCAGCACTTTCCTGACTTCCGCATTTATTTCCTCCCTTTTGGCTGCTGGCACCGATAGGGCCTCATTGTTACTCTGGCCCCAGGGTTTGTGATGATGTGGTGATATGTCCTGGTTGTGCAACCTGGTTTTCTCGATAATACATCTTGATATTGAGCAATCATCTCAGTTACCTCTTTCTTCTGGGCTGTCGTTAGATCAGGTGACACCCTCACCTGTTCAGGAATTTTGTTTCCTGGGTGCAGCTCTTCTCGAATCACTGTGCATGCCTCGCTCGCATGCTATGGTTTCAGAAGATTGACATGATATATCTGCTCTACTTTTCGACGTCCTGGTTGTTGCACCTTGTAATTTACTTTCTCTATGGGTTCAACTATTTCGTAGGGTTCTTGCCACTGAGCCAACAGCTTACTTTCGGCCGTGGATACCAGTACCATTACTCGGTCACCAGTTTGAAACTGACAAAGCTTGGCTTGGTGGTCGTAGTAGGTTTTCTGGGAATTTTGGGCCTTCTCTAGATGTTCCCTCACTATGGGAGTGATCCGGGCTATCCAATCCCTCATCTGTAGTACATGTTCTATTACATTCTTCCCCTCACTAGGTTCCTCCTCCCAAATTTCCTTGGCTATGTCCAGGATGCCTCAGAGGTTGCATCAATACAACTGCTCAAAGGGGGAGGATTTGGTGGAAGATTGGGGGACCTCACGGATGGCGAACCATGAGGTACGGTAGTAGGTTGTCCCAATCTTTCCCATCCTTGCTTACCACCTTTCTTATCATGGCCTTGAGGATTCGGTTAAATCTTTCCACTAGACCATTGGTTTGTGAATGGGTAAACCGAGGTCCGCAGTGTCTGGACATGGAGCAGGGAACACAAATCCTTCATCAACTTGGACATGAATGGTGTTCCCTGGTCTGTGAGGATTTCTTTTGGTAGCCCTACCCGGGCAAAGATTGCCACTAATTCTTTGGCAATGCTCTTGGAAGCTGTATTTCATAAGGGGACAGCTTCTGGGTACCTGGTTGCATAGTCTAGGATGACAAGCACATACTGGTGGCCTCGGGTCGTTTTCTCTAGCGACTCCACAAGATCCATGGCGATCTGCTCGAATGGGACTTCGATGATCGGCAGAGGTAACAGAGGAGCTCTTAGATGTGGACGAGGGCTGTGCAGTTGATATTCGGGGTAAGAGGCACAGTACCACCGGACGTTTTCATGTACTCCCGGCCAGAAGAACCTGCATAAGATTCACACCTGGGTTTTCTCCACTCCCAAGTGTCCTCCAAAAAGGTGACTGTGAGTGAGGCTTAATATTGGCTTCTGGTGTTTCCGGGGGACTAGGAGCTGGTGTACCTCTTGCTCCTGCATTTGCATGACCCGGTATAGGAGATTCCTCTTGATCACAAAATAAGGCCCTGGCCCCCGGGCCTTTCCCTCTATGAGTACCCCATCTATCTCAGCCACCTCCTTCCTAGCATTCTCGTACCTTGGGTCTTCCACCTGGTCCCATCTCTCTCTCTGGGCTTAACAGCCTGAACTCTGAGGGGTCTGTCTCTGCCCTCTTGGCTGACTCCGTGAGTTTGGGGTTGGAAGTGGTCTGTGACCCCTCCTCTGTCTCAGGGCCCTCCCCTTCAGTTGCCCATGTATGTCTGCCTACACAGGCGACCCTCTGTCCTTGTATCAGGATTCAGGCACCCAAGGCCTTGGCCGTCCTTCTTTCTCTCTTGGTCTTCCTGCCTTTCCCTGGGACAGGGAATAGTTCCTGGGACATTTCCGCGAAAAGTGGGAGGTGACATTCTGCCGCGGAAACCCCCTGAAGTTCAGGGAGCTCCTCCCCCTCCAGTTCCTCCGGTGGAAGCAAGTTTCCAAAGCCGGGGAAGTCTCTACCTATGAGCACGGGGTATGGGAGGCTTGGGACTACCCCTGCTTTCACACCGGTGACAATTCACTGAATTTCAATTTTTACTGGTATGATGGGGTAGTAGCTAACAATCCCATGGACACAGGTTACCCCTGTATGCTTGGCCTACATTAACTGGCTGCGCTTCACTAATTTACCCGAAATCAGGGTGATAGCACTCCCCGAGCCATGGTTTCTACCCCATTCAACTTTACCTGCCTTGTATATTTAAGTGGGGTGACTGCGACCCCTACAATATTGAATAGGCTGCATAGGTCTGCCCCGTTCCCCAGGTTACACTGCCTTGGCTCTATGACACTGGGGCACTGGGCAGCTATGTGCCCCAGCTCGCGACACCCATAACACCTATAATTGCTCCTAATCATTCCCCTATCACATGGGTTAGGGGATTTAGTCTCAGGGTTCCCCCCACTCAGGCCTTCCCCTTCCTTCTGGGTTCCTGACTGGTTTTCAACCTCCCTCTTCTGCCACCTAGGACTTCCTGGGGGTTTGGCCACTCGACCCTCCATGGTCGGGGTCAAGTGTTTGTTCGTGAGGGGCCTTCCTTGGCTAGTTGGGTTAATTCCCTGGCTGTTATCCGTCTTTCCACCAATGTGATCATTTCATCATAGGTGGACAGATCCTTCTGGCAGACCCATTTGCGGAGATCTGGCAGCAGTCCCCACATGTAATGATCCATGACTAAAGTCTCTAAAATCTCCTCTGGGCGGTACGCCTCAGGCCGTAACCACTTCCGAGCGAGGTGTATGAGATCGAATAGTTGGGACACTGGAGGTTTGTTCTCCCTGTATTTCCACTCCTGGAACCTCTGGGCCTGTACCGCTGCCGTCACCCCGGATCATGCTAGGATCTCTGCCCTCAGCCGGGAATAGTCAGCGGCATCCTGAGTGGGCAGATCAAAGTAGGCCTTCTGGGCCTCTCCGCACAAGAAAGGAGCGAGAATGCTGGCCCACTGCCTCACGCTGTGCAGTCCTTTCAAATGAGAGGAGATATGCCTCTATGTCATCGTCTGCCATCACCTTTGGCAGACAACCGGTGGCCCTCACGGTTTGCGTCTCATTGGACCCCCAGGCCTGGGTGGTGAGGATCTTCAGCTGGTCCACAACCTCGCGCAGGAGGACATGATCTTGGGTCGCCTGGCTCATTAATAATTGGTTGGTTTCCTGCTGTAACCTCATGGACTCCTGTTGTGCCATCACCTGAACCTGGGTTGCCTCCTGCTGGGCTGCTATGGCTTGCACCGGTGCTCTCACTACCTCCTCCACAGTGGTACAAACAACAACAACAACAAAAAACCACAACCAAAAACCCTGTGCACTTTTTTTTGTTTTTTTGTTTTTTAGTAAACACCTTTTTATTCTGCCACGCTGTGAACAATCACTATCCCACTTCTCACATCAGTTGTGGCAGAGCTCTGACCTTGCTCCTGTGAGTCCTGCACTTCTAGGTGGTTTATGATAGCCTCAGTGGCTCACTGTGACCCTCCATGTAGCCCTTCTCTCTCTAGGGCCAGGGTTACAGTCTACTGAGCCCTTTTCATCATAGGCCTGCACGGAGGTTGGTGAAAGAACTCCCACAGTCTCCGTTCAGCCTCCTGTCCTGACAGGGGCCTGACTTCCCCTCCCAGGAGATGTTCCTGTAGTAGTGGGTTGGAGGGAACCCGGGCCCGCCCTCTACTCTGGGTTCCGGCCCAGGGACCCTAATGGTAGCAGTTGTTGGCAGCCAACCTTTCACTGCCAGAGTTGCTACATTTCCCTGGGCCACTTCCCCACAGCTCTCCTGCTTCTCCCTTCTTCACCCTTACCTTAGGGCTCCTTTAACAATGGTCTGAGGGCATCTTCAGTAACCAGTCCTTCAGCCGCCACTTTCCTCTCCTCTGACTCCTTGGCTGTTCCTCCTGTCTGACTGGAGTGAACCCTTTTTATAGTATCAGCAGGGGCTTAATTAGAGTCAGGTGGTCACATTAACTGAATGGCCTCACCTGACTCTTTGCAGGTTACTTAGAGTCAAGTGTTCTCATTAGCCTGGAGCAGCCTCTGCTCTGGTCAGTCAGGGAACAGAAAACTGGTAATCCAGTGGCCAGTATATCTGCCTTCTGCTATTCTGCTGTACCCAACTGTCCTGGGTCTATCACAGCTGAAACTTTGCTTTAAGCTGGTAAAATATTATTACTGGCAGATTTACTTTTAGTTCACCCCAAAGCCCTCCACCACTTCTTTAATGCTGAAACTCCTGCTTCATATTTCTACTAGACTGGATTCCTCACAAATAAGGATAATCCTTCATTTGATGTTTACTTACTTGGCTATTTTCCTATATTGTGTTCTGTACACAGCAGGCTTTGCAGTTGGTGTGTATTCTTGCCGAAATACATAGATGCATTAGCTATTCTTACATATTTTTAATTTAACCTGTTCATTTCAGTAAACTGCTATTTGGATGGTAAGATGAAACAGTGAAGATTGCAATTGCTTAGCAGTGGTGGAGAAATCTGGGTACAATAATGAGTGACGAGTTTAAGGTCTGTACTGTGTGGCATGATCTCACTGTAGTAATTATGATATATAATGAAGTTTAGGTTAGAGTTTCCTTTACAGATCACTTCCTACAATTTCTGCTAAGGGCTACATTGTAACCTCTGGCATCTACTTGGAGAAGGGAATAGGAACTCTCCTGAAACCTCATGCTATTCAGATCTTGGATCTCAGTCCACTGGAGAAAGAGTGGCTCATGTCTGCTTACTACAACAGGTGGGGAAAGAGACTTGCGGAGACTTGTTTTTTCCGTGTCAACACATGCTCTCACCTGCCAGCACAATTGATCAGCTGTGTGGGTGTTGGAACTTTCTGTTGATATGGCCCAGGAACAAATATTTGCAACCTCCAATCCACAGCAAGGGTAGCAAAGCTGGGGAGAAATATTGATTAATAGAAGGGCTCTGAATCACAATGTCTCCCAGAGCTACTCCTGGGGTGATGTAGTTTGTGCAGCATTCATTGCTCAGGGCTGTGTCTAAAGTCACAATCTAAATGTTTCTCTAAGCTTTTTGTGAGATGTTTGCAAGTTTTTATGTATTTTCAGAAACCAAACCTATATAGAGTACAGCTGTATTAATGAAGACTAGAATCCAAAGAAAAAGTTTTTTCCCCCAATAATTGCAGTATTTTTACCCTCACTGTATTGAGGTTTTTATACCACATACATCATTATAGTGGCTTCATGGCTTGCAGAGTAAAAAAAATGTCAAACAGCATGACACATCCATGATAGTGTTCTCTGTCCTTTCCCTGTGTTAATTACTTAATCTGGAATTAGTACCCTCTGAAAATCTCATAGAATTAAAAAAAACCCAACCTTCTACCTTCAAAGAATACCCAACCTTCAAAGAATAAAATCAAATTGGAGTCACTCACATGATAAGTACTGCAACATAAAAATGGAGAAAAAGAGGACAGGGAAAGTCAGAACGGGAGGCGTGTATCTATATTCAGCCAGTTTCATAGTGTCTCTTATATAAGAGAAAGTATTTCCAGTGTATATTTCTTGGATAATGCTGTTTGCTCTATCAGTAGTGGTTTAGTAACTTAATTTTTCCATTGCCGGGCCTTGATTGTACTATAAAGGTATGCTGGAGCACTGCATGCACAGAGTATCCCATTGAGGTTATGAGTGTGTTGATAAATTGTATAGTCATTAGTTGACCACACCTCGGTTCATTATGAAATATATTCAAGAGACCAAGTGACCAGGTATCATTCATGTTTATTGTAATAAGCCAATAACCGTTGTGACAAAGTTCCTTCTCTACCTTGGTGGGTCCTGCGCTTATTGGTGGATTTGCTCGCCTCAGAGATCTTCCCCTCTGGTGGAGCCAACAGTCCGGGTCAACTCCTCCTACATCTGATCAGGAGTTGGGAGGTTTGGGGGGAACCTGGGCCCGTCCTCTACTCTGGGTTCCAGCCCAGGGCTCTGTGGATTGCAGCTGTTTATAGTGCCTCCTGTAACAGCTGCATGACAACTACAACTCCCTGTGCTACTTCCCCATGGCCTCCTCCAAACACCTTCTTTATCCTCACCACAGGACCTTCCTCCTGGTGTCTGATAACGCTTGTAATCCTCAGTCCTCCAGCAGCACACCCTCTTACTCTCAGCTCCTTGTGCCTCTTGCTCCCAGCTCCTCACACGTGCACCAGAAGCTGAAGTGAGCTCCTTTTTAAACCAGGTGCCCATATTAGCCTGCCTTAATTGATTCTAGCAGCTTCTTGATTGACTGCAGGTTTTCTAATCAGCCTGTCTGCCTTGTTTCCAGAAAGCTCCTGATTGTTCTGGAATCTTCCCTGTTACCTTACCCAGGGAAAGGAGACCTACTTAACCTGAGGCTAATATATCTGCCTTCTATCACTCTCCTGTAGCCATCTGGCCTGACCCTGTCACACCGTATAGTGCAGGGAAAAGGTTCAGTTTGATACTGGTCTCTGGGAAGCTGGTTCATGTAATGTTGTTATAATCACTTGATGCAGCAGGTGTGCTCCCGAAGTTCTCCTCTAAAGTCATCTTTTTTTACCCTACCTGTTTACAAGTAAAATGTACTATATAAGTAATCTGAAACTAGATTTAACTGATCAGTTTTCTACCCTGTTTTCTTGATACCATGGTATACCCCTTATCTCTTTGTTCTGAACACATGCATTCCAGTTGCCAAGGGGTATGAAGACACCACTTATGTTTGTACTAAGTTAGAATAATTGTATGTCCTGTCTGCTTCCTTTGGGACACTCCTGTATTGCTCTGTGAGAATAACTTCCTACTTATTGCTGTAGTAAAATAATCATAATCCACACAGCTTTGATAAAAGGAAGAATCAGTGCACACAAAAAAAAAAATCATGGCTTCTGCAAAGGCACAGAGATAGCCTAGGAAAGAAAATCTGATATCAATGAAATTATTGGTTTGATTAAAAACTAGTTATTAGATTAACTACTTTGGGATTTAAATGTAAAGCCTTCTAATCTGTCGCCATTAGACTTCCCTGATCAACAGTCATTAACTGAGCATATGTTCCAGGAAGACAATTTAAAGAAAGTAAGTTGTGAGATATAGGTGATCAGACTGAGTTATGGAAACAAGGGCAGGTGACAGTGATTTATGTTCCACTATTTTAAGAAACAGATTACAACTTCATAAATCCCAGACACTTTAAGTCTCTTGAACTCAGCATAAGTATCCCCTGATGCCTCTGCTGTCCCATCATCTCACAAAGAGGATTGAAAATCTACCATTTCAATCTGTTTTACCTTCATATTATTATACTACTAGACACAGAGGTGGGATATGTTCTTTTTTTCATTTATATGTTAGTTAAACCACTAATCAGGATTTAAAGTCAGTAATGCAGAGTGGGAAATTACACATACTTAAAAATACTCACTGTAATGTATCTAACCCTTTTTCCAAACAATAAAAAAGCATGTCTTTTATGAGTTCCAGACACTGGTACTACACTGGTGCACAGCAAGATGATGTGTGGGATGGCACACTCTCTTACCTAATGATCCTGCCTGGTTGACAAACCCAGTAGCATGGATGGTTGACTGTTGTCATACCTGGCTGATCATGCCACTGAGGTAATTAGTCAAATGAGATGATTTGGTGTGAATGTGGAAAAGATAATTGAATGAAAAGTGTGCTGTACACAGCCAATAAAAAGAGCTGTGATTGGCTTATCTCTTTCTTTTCTTCTCCTCAATCAGGTGTTTTTAAATCTGGGCTCAACCAATGTAGCTACAATGTAATACTCTGTCTTGTGGCAGAGAGGAAAAGAAACTTTCCTGAGCCTGTTTGCCTCCTGCTACCCTTCTCTCATCCTAAAGTGTTCCCTTCCTCACTCTAAGGGATTCAGTGCCCCAGTTCAGGTACTGCTCCTGTTTATTCTAATAAAAGGGAAAAATGATAGACTTGGCCTAATTTTCAAGTCTATCAGGGTCCAGAAGCTTAAGTGGTACAGAGCTGCTGTAGCAGTTCTACTTCACCCATCATAGATGCCAGCACAGCAGGCATAGCCAGGGATAAAGGCAGCATGACCAGAGATTGTCTATGTCCTGGATCCCCCAATAGCCTCTTGCAGCCAGGTATGTTTTAGAGCAGTCCTGACAATGATATTCTATGAACTAAGGTGCATCCTTGTGTATTGGGGGCGGAGGGATAGCTCAGTGAATGATGTAATATAAACCAGGGAAATAAACCAACTTTGGACTAGCCCCAGAATTATGGAAGTGTCATGAAGGCACTTGTGCCGGCCGCCTTTTAATTGAGTCCCCTGCATCGGGCACAGCTCAGATGGATTTGAGCATTGGGGCTACATAACTTACATAACTGTTCATACATCTTGACAGGCAAGTACAGAATATTGAATACCCAAAGCACTACTTGGACTCAATAGTCTGTAAGCAATCAATAGCCTGAAATTGCTTTGCACGGTATATCTGTATAACTTAAGATTATGAACAAACTTGTCAAAATCATGATCCGTTTCCAAATGATTCAACAGAATCATGGCTAAATTGTATTATTAAACTGTTCGCTGTGAATAATTCCATCAGTTCTAGCAATATATTTAATTTCCTAGTTTTTCAGTTTTCAGACAAAGAACCATTCCCTTTTTAATTAGTCAGGACACAACAGCTCAGATAGTTTCAAGCAGATACACAGAAGTATAAAAATGTAGGTCTGAAAGGGACCTCATCTACTTCATCTCCGCACACTGAGGCAGGACCAAGTACACCTAGACCATCTCTGACAGATATTTGTCTAACCTGTTCTGAAAAACCTCCAATGGTGGGGATTCCACAACCTCCCTTGGAAACCTATTCCAGCAGTTACCAATCTTTATAGCTACCTTTTCCCCCCTGATATCGAATCTAAATCTCTGTTGCTACAACTAACCCGGTTACTTCTTGTCTACGTGCTGATCAGGTGTGGTATAGAGATTTTATGAGTTTGGATGACATCTTTATATTCAATAGTGAAGCAATGTGATTTTCAGTTCTTGGGTGCATGCGTTGAAGTTGATAGTATTGTTGAATTTCCAGCCTATTATTTCATTTTATCATTTAATTGTGTTATCTATTGTCATGGTTAATGCATATGTTATTTCATATGTAATCATTGTGCGATGAATATATTTAAATTGTAGGATTATTTGAATAAATGTGTATGAGGTATATAAGTAAAGTAAGGTTGTAATGAAAGGCCTATGGGCTAAGGCTTGTAAGATTTCAGGTTAGTCACAGTAGGCCTCAAACATAAGGAGACTTACATGAGTGGGTGACCTAAGACTGACCCTATGACAATAAAACCACAAGATTACTGTAAAGGATGTGCCAGTAGGTGATGTTCCAGGAAAACGGAGCACAAGGTACCCGTCCAGACTGCAAGAACCTGATCGTAACATCACAGAAAGTTCTGATCTGACCACAGGTTACCATGGGAACACGTATGTAAATGTTACTAAAATGTTAATTAAAAAAAGGGAACTAAGAGAACAACCTATGAAAATGTATGGGCTGTGGAAGTACAGATAAGGAAAGGGAGTCTGGAAACCTCATGTGTATTGTGCTACCTGTGATCAGAACAAGAAGATAAAAGAGGTTCCCTAGTATGAAGAGGGTGGGAAGACTCTCCGGGGAAGACCTCATTGGGAATGCTTCAGCAAGAACCCCTCCCCCCTCTATGAATGACTCCCTGTTGATAGATGCACCAGACTCTATAACATTTTGGGGTATGTGAGTATAAATACAGCATTGGCTATTGTTTGGGCTGTCTCAGGTTGTGTATATGTGTATGTGGGTATAACTTATAATACAAACAAGATTTTTTATTTCTACCTGTCTTAGTGGTCACTGTAGTCACTCTCCGTGTGATCCTAAGAGTCTCCCAATCTAAGAGATGCATTAAGGGTAATTCCACCCTATTGATCTGAAAATTGTGGCGCCACAGGAGCTAAGCTTACTCCATAGGTACACTTTAGTTTAACACACAGCTATCAATTCAATTTTAGATTAAGGCTACAAAGTGAAAGTAGTAGAGGATGTATTAGTGTGCTTCTGTGATTGAACGCTGAGATGGTAGTGGTATAAAGCTTGGAGGCTGGAACTGTATTGTGTATTACTGTTTGTTTCTTTAATTTATGCTTTTTATCATTTTGTGTTTTTCTGAGAAAATAGACTTTAGAAATCTTAAATTAAAGAAATGCAATGCATTTGCACTATTATCTCTGCCTCCAATGTTGCCCAACACTTCCTATTGTAAATCCAGTTTTCAGTTGCATATAACTTTACTGAACTTTAGTCATTTGGATTGAAATTTTCCATGCTGAGTATGTGTCCCAGTCTGATTCTCTTGGGAAAGTTTCAACATAATGGTTCAGTTATTTCCGAGAATGAGATTAGGGCAAATTATATTGGTTGTCAGAATTGTTTTCATATAGGCAAACTTTTCTTTGAGAAGCTCTAGTGCCCCAGGCTTTGGAGCATGGACTTGACATTTATTGGGGGGAGGAGGGGTGGATTTGGCATTAGGGAAGTGTCTGTTCATGTCCCAGTGCAAGTCTGCTGAAACTTGGCCAAGTATAGAACTTTGAAAAATCTCCATTCACACATAGTCAAAGACTAGTTAGAGCATCACAGCTAAATTCTCTGGACTGTAGAGTCTGAGGTAGACTTGCAGTGCAATTGCTGCTCCATCCTGGGTGCAAAAGGCTGAGATGTGGCGTGGGACTGGGACCAAGAACAGGGAGCATCTCTCTCTTGTGCTTTCAGTGTACTATTTGCTGGTGCCGAGGCAGTTGGGAGAGCACCCCAGCTGGTTCAAATTCAGAAGACAAGAGTCAGACCAGGAGGATAGGGACAAGGCCACTGGCAGAGTCGATTGGGACAAAAAGCTTGTGGGGGAAAGGGATAAACTGGAACTTTGAGTCTGGGGGATTTGGGGAGACTGAGATTGGGAGACTAGGGATGAAATGTGTAGTGTGATCTGGGAGTGGGAGACTAGAATTGGCTGGGCAAAGAGACTGAGGATTGGATTCTATCCCTGCCTCTGTCACAGAGTTCCTATGTGACACTGGGCAAGTCACTTAAACCACGTTTCATGGGTGGTCATTAATTGTGTGTTCCTCATTTTCTAGGTGGCCAAATTGAGCCCCTCGGATCTGGTTTACAGAGGTGTTAAGAACTCACAGCTGCAACTAAAGACAATGAAAGCTGTGCTTTGAACATACAAAGTGCTCTATAACGTTAAGGATAACATTACGCAGCAGAGGGAGCAGAGAAATCAGGGACTAGTCATATCAAATAGGGCTCCCAAAATTATTGGACACTTTTCACCGTAATCTCTCTGTGCCCCCAGCTGTCAAGTGGAGTTAATAAGGCCACCTCATCTCACACAAATTTTGCAAAAATTATAATGGTGTGCCAGTGCCACTACAGTTAACGTTGCATCACAATTTCTGTTTAGAGGTTCACCATTCTAAGTCCTCTAAAATCAACATGTGTAGTCACATTACTTAGAAATGTGATGTGCCACAACAGGGTGCAGGGTGGGGTTAGTGACCCAAATTTGGAGTCATTTGAGCCAGGAGTTCTGGAGATATAAACACTGAAAAAATAGCAATTAAAAGAAAAATCCTACGTGTTTTTTTGTTTGTTTTTTTTCCTGGCCAGATCTAGAGATCAAACTGTTGCTGTGATAAAGATCAAAATGGGGTCAATCTGTCAGATTTTACTCAACGTAGTGAATGTCACCGACTAAATACTGGGGGACCCAAACTGAGAGCAGTATATAAGAAAATGTACACTTTTACATGGTGCAGGAACCAATACAGAAAGACAGCTAGGGAGTTTCTATTCTCACCATGTTATATGCTTTAAAGCCCTTCTCCAAAATCTGAATGGTTACTTAGTTTGCTTTAGAAAATGGTGTTCCCCCAGGGGATTATGGGGTGCTGTTAGTGATTCAGATTTGGGGTCATTTGATTAACACAGTGGTTTTCAACCTGTGGTCTGTGGACCACCACTGATCCGTGAGCTCCATTCAGATGGTCCACGGGATAGTTCGCTCTAGGGTGTGCGCCTGGGCGGCTGCATATGAGAGAATGAAGGGCAACCCACTTAATTAAGTGCCTGGACCCTAATTAGGTGCATGGACCCTGTAGAAGATGCACATGTAAGTTGAATTTGTGGCCTTGTGGGGAATTGGGGTACGTGGGAGGGGGAAGTGGGGTGAGAAGAGGGGGTGGGAGGAATTTGGGACATGCAGGGATGTGGCAGCTAGAGAAAGAGGCAAATTTCCCCAGCTCCAAGGCTGCAGCTTCCAGGGACAGACCCACCCCACTTCTTTCCAACCCCAACTCTGTGGCTGCTGTGGCAGGAGAGATACCTCCCTTCTTCTCAGAACCAGCTCAGGGGCCGCCACAGCAGGGGACAGAGGGCACATTCATCGCACTAGAAAGGTAAGACTAATGATATTAAAGTATGAGTTGTGTGCTTTTATTTGTACAACAAAAAAAGTTAATTATTATTCAGGTTTCTTTTAATATAGTGTTTTTATCCAAAGCGCTTTACAATAGTTAACTAATGGTATATAGAACATTTGGAAAGATCGTTAAGTGGTCCACTGAGACCCTCAGAAATTTGCAAGTGGTCTGTAAAAAAAGAAAAGTTTGAGAACCATGGGACTAAGGGGTTCCCAAGTTATTGCCTCCCCAAAATATTAATTTATTAAATGCAACAAAAAAGCCCCACAAACCCTATGTTAACACAAAGTTAAAGTATGTTGTTCCCCTGCAGAACATTAAGTTGAGCAAAACTCAAACTTCTGAAAACTAGGAAATGCACAGCTAAGGTTGCCACGTAACCTTGTCTTCATAGCAGGGTCTTGAATAGTGTGCAGGCGATAAGACTTGATGCTGCATGTTGAACAATGAGGATAAAACAAAATATTAAATAACTTTTCATTAATTGAGCACCATCCTTTCTGTGCACTGAATGAGACAATGGTCTTTTGGAAAAAAATAATATCTGATTTGTAATTGAAGATTGTATTAGTTCATATGCACAAGAAGACCAAATTAAGGTTGCACAGGCAATCTTAATTTTTCCGTTTCCTAATTTCAGAGTTCTAGACTTTACAATCTTAAAGTTGTTTTACCATAGATTAGTGTGTTTGATTAGTGAGACTGGGGAGATGATAGTGTCTCATTTTACCTCCAAATGTTTCAGAATCTCCTCAGAAAAACTACAGTCTGAAAATCTCTACATCCTCCCGCAATGCCAGTCCTTGAGGCAATAGTTGACTGTCTTCTTGGTTTCTAGCAATGAAGGGAATGTCTAGTCTGTATCCAGAGGGGTTCAGTTATTATAATGCAGCCTTCACAGCAGATTCCTTTCTTGATCCTGTAACTCCAACTGACATAGTTATCTTTCCAACTGATCTCCAGTTGGCTCAGCTGGAGCATGTATAAGCCTTGCAAGATTGCTTGGCCTTAATGAGAACTTTCAGTATATTTTCAGAGCCTGTTTAGTACCTAGTACACCCTTCCTCTTGATGTCTCTGCGCCCTCCTACCTAAGCAGCCTTACTGTGCTCTCTGTATGTGTGCAGAGACAGAGTACTCTACCTAAAATCCATGTTTTTTTCACTCTGCTTCTCTGCCTTTTGTTTTAACTTAAAAAAAATAAAAATCAAATGCTGCAGTGTAGACATGTGGGTTACAGTTATTTTTCTGAATGCTGTAGAACCGTGAAATTAAAATTGAGATACCATATGATTAATTGATTCAGTAGTGTTACTGATGAGTAATTATGTTCAATAAGGATTTGTCTATACAATTAATAATTGTCAGTTTATATCAGATGTAATAAGATTAGGTGTGCAAGTACTGTAAACTGAGTTGTTTTTTAATCATTTGTTCATTAAAAAAGAAAAAAAGACTCCCAGCCCAGCTGAGCCCTGTTGTAAATGGATGCATCTGCCCTGAAGTTGTTGCACTGGCTTACAAAAGGGCTACAGTTGGCCCTGTGACTATTTGTCCTCTTATAACTTCATACTATTAAGATTCTTTAATTAAATTTACTGCTTTATTCTTTTTTCTAAACCCAATCATAGGCTTTCCTTTTTTAAAAAAAAATCAAGCTTCTAATAAATGTATACGTTGCTCTATGAATAGTAGCATCTCACTTGGATGCTCTGGGTAAGGTTTTCATTATTAGTCCTTACATCCAGCCACTTATTACTATCACTTAGGAATCAAAAGTTGCTTGTGGCAATAAACATAACATTTTTTATTTCAGTTTCAGAACAAATATTTTCCCAACAGCTGGGAAAATTTGGCTCAGCTAAGCTCAAGTTACAGAAATGCAAAAACTCCCATTCCATTTTCTAGCGTTGGACTTAGTTTGTTGGAGTGATATAACTCCAATACTGCTTTGTTTTTCAAAACTGAATTAGGAAAGTCATTAGTTGTTAATAGACACTGGCCATTACTTTATTTATTTTTCAGGTACTTCAGGGCACAGGCTGTACAGATTTATACATTATAATACAGATTTCCACAGAATTTTGCATACTTTGCAAACCCTTCTGGAATACTCAGTGGAGACATACAACTTTTTAGAGGATTAAGTATGTGCTGATAGTATATATTTATGAGAAAAAGGTGTATATGATACATAAGCTGTGGATAATATAATAAAGATAGGTCATTCATATATATATGAATATAAATATATAAATAAAATTTGGATCCCGTATTGTGCTTCTCTCTCTCTGTAATTATATGTATAAATATATGGATCCTGAATTACTTTGCTGCCCACAGGAACTCTCAGAAAGGAAGTACATTACACTGCAAATACATCGTGTGCTCAGAGAATGTGATATTATTTCCAGAAGTACCAATAGTGATTTCAAAGGTGGCAGTGCTTGGATTGATGCAATTTAATATAACATTTTAAAAATTAATTTGGTTAGTCAATACCCTAGGTTTGGCGATCCCATAGCTATTATCATACAGCTAGGAAGCCTTTTCATTCCATCTGTATTACAGGGCTTGTCACAGTCTGCAAGCTGAATTCAATTTAAAAACATTGGGCCAGATTGTCTATTGACATCCAGACCAGTTAGATCAGACAGGGGGTGCAAAGGGACTAGGATGTGACCATAAGTAGTGGCCATAAGAGAATTCTCCAGAAGGGAATACCTCACTGGCTTAAAGCTGGTGGAGATGGGTCCTGTGACAGCCACTTCTACTCCAGTGCAGAAAACTTATTGGGGTAGGAGGGCAAGTATAAGGACAACTGCAGAGTCATACACATAGGACAGAAGAATCCCATGCACTGCTACAGGCTGGGGACCGACTGGCTAAGCAGCAGTTCTGCAGAAAAGGATCTGGGGATTACAGTGGATGAGAAGCTGGATATGAGTCAGCAGTGTGCCTTTATTGCCAAGAAGGCTAATGGCATATTGGGCTGCATTAGTAGAACATTACCAGCAGATTGAGGGAAGTGATTATTCCCCTCTATTTGACAAGGGTGAGGCCACATCTGGAGTATTGCATCCAGTTTTGTGCCCCTCATTACAGAAAGGATGTGGACAAATTTGGAGAGAGTCCAGCGGAGGGCAATGAAAATGGTTAGGGGGCTGGGGCAGATGACTTATGAAGAGAGGCTGAGGGAACTTGGCTTATTTAGTCAGCAGAAGAGAAGAGTGAGAGGGGATTTGATAGCAGCCTTCAACTACCTGAAAGGGCGGTTCAAAAAAGGATGGATCTAGGCTGTTCTCAGTGGTGGCAGATGACAGAACAAGAAGCAATGGACTCAAGTTGCAGTGCAGTGGGTCTAGGTTGGATATTAGGGACATTCCAGTACTATTCTGTGAGTACTCACTCACTTCACCACCCTCCCAGTGAAAAACTATTTCACTAGGAGGGTGGTGAAGCACTGGAATGGGTTACCTAGGGAGGTGAGGGAATCTCCATCCTCAGAGGTGTTTAAAGCCCAGCTTGACAAAACCCTGGCTGGGATGATTTAGCTGGGGTTGGTCCTGAGGTCTCTTCCAACCCTAATCTTCTATGATTCTTCTATGATTCAAAGTGCTTGAGAATGGGAAGTGGTGTCATCTGAGAGTGCTACTGCATCTATTTTTGTTTTTACTGGCCTATGGTCCATTAGAAACCCTGCACTAGTTGCATAAATTAGCTCAACCCCTCAGCTGCTCGAATTATTACTCAAGTTGGTGTAGACTGGTCCTTGGAATCAAGGAGTTGTAACTAACCTCCTGAATCTGTTCCTTGTCTCCTATGTTTAGTGGAACCCATTAAGTTTCTTTAAAAAAAATTAAGAATTACCTTTCCCGTAAGCAAGTGGAATATTAATGCTCCAGGACCATAGTAGTAACCTTTTATCTATCATAAGAAAAGCCTAAACTTTTACTTTACTGGTGAAAACTTTTGCATAACTCTACTAGTTACTTAGGCCTGGTCTACACTAGAGGAGGGGAATGGGTGTTGATCTAAGTTACACAGCTTCAGCTATGTGAAATGTAGCTGAAGTCGACATACTTAGATCTACTTTACTGCGGTGTCTTCAGTGGAGTACCAGAGTTGTCGAGAGAGTGCTTGGAGGTCAATTTATCGCGTCTTCACTAGATGCGATAAATTGACCCCTGCTGGATCAATCACTCCAGAGGTAAGTGTAGACTAGGCCTAAGTCTTTAATCA
This sequence comes from Chelonoidis abingdonii, assembly GCF_003597395.2. Taxonomy (NCBI): domain Eukaryota; kingdom Metazoa; phylum Chordata; order Testudines; family Testudinidae; genus Chelonoidis; species Chelonoidis abingdonii. Next base: position 81,409,594 of record NC_133771.1, on the reverse strand, counting down.
TGTTGGAGACCATCAATGTACCAGTGAACATTTTTGTCCCTCTCATGCAGATTGCAAAAAATGTTTTATGTTCTCTCCAATAAAATGCAAAATATTCAAGTTGTAACAAGTGCAACAGCGGTAAGAGTGGAGATAAAAGTTTCTGCCTTTGAGGACAAAATTCTGTCCTTGGATCCTTGCTCCTGAGCCCTTCAGTCACTGCATTCTGCACCATTGGAGGCTTATTAATCACAAGAACTATAATCAATAAGATGAAAGATATAGGTACGTGAAGCAAAGTGTGAATTAGAAAACATCACCCAGTTTTTACAAATCAGTACTTGCATTTCTGATTTATATGCTAAACTGTGTGAATAATCTTTTTTTAAAAAAGTGTTTATTGCTTTAGCATCCACATGTATATGCCACATACTTTTGTAATGCTGTAACTTTAAAAGCTGACATGATCCATAGACAGAGAAAGATTGTGTGGTACTAGTTAGCCACAAAAACTTTTGGCTGGCTGACTTAAAGAGAGAGAGAGAGAGAGAGAGAGAGAGAGAGTGTGTGTGTGTGTGTGTGTGTGTTAAAAGTTTGCTTTTACTCCAAATAGTTTCCTTTGCTGTGATTTTTAAGAAAACCTTTTTATTAAATTGCTCTGTTGACACAGTTTGGCATGATATGTCATAGTGCAACAAATCAACCCAAGAAAAATAAAATGGGTTTTGAAAGCTATGCTTTTAAAATCTGGCTATATGTCTGTTGTGGTTGTCATTCTTTCAGTCTGCTAGTTGAAGACAATTGTCCAATGGTTTTAAACTTGGGCTTTACAGTATATTGAGCTCCCATGTCAGCAATGACTGAAATCTCCTGTTCTGCTTGTTAAAGTTCTTTTCATTCCCAAACTGCATCAAACTTCCAAGATAGTTATGCATGCTATCCTATAAAAGCTCTATGGAACGGCCTCTTTTCTACCTGAGCAGTTTGTCAAAGTTTGGGGCCTTGGTGATGTTTCAGTTGCAAAATGAAATTGGTCATAGTAAAGTATTTCTTAAATGTATTTATTTACAAAGAATGTACAAAGTACTATGTCTCTGAATGCAGAAGGAATCCGGTAGCAAGAAACTACTTCTTTTTCTCACAGCATGAAGAGCACCCTTTTCAGTCTGCACCTCAAATCTTGCTCTAGGTTTCTTCCAGGGTCAGACACCATGCTTTCAGCTGCTGCTTCAGACTTTCTGTCTATCTCTCTGGTCCTCTGTAGTCTGCCTTGCCACGCATACACACACATTACTCAGCAAAATCTTCTGAGTTCATACCCTCCTTTTGTCCTAGGCAGGGACTTATCCTTACAATACTGTTAATTGAAGGATATGTTCATACCACTCAATCTGAATGTGGTTTTACGCAGCAACAGGTTTCAGCTATCTCATACCAGTACCTTTGCTGCTTTACAACAAGCCAATTTTCTGAGAAAACACTATTTTCTTTTTTATACATGAATTATGTACTGTTTGAATTATGAAGGAATTAACAAAATATGTACGATTGGTTGAAAAATATGAATTAAAAATTCTGGAATGAAATGAAAAAAAAAATCATTTTTGCCCTGAAGTTTTTGCAGATCTTTCCAACTTTTTTTAATTTGTTGATGATATGATTCAAGGTTTTTTTTCATTTTGAATCAATTTGAAGAATGAAATTTCGTTTTTCTTACTAATCTGTCTCCCCCCTCCACCTTTTCTTTTTCTAAGGGAAAAAAAGAGAAAGAGAGGTGGGGGAAAAGGGCGGTGGGCATTGAAAAAAATAATGTAGATTTGATTCAATTAGAATGCAAACAAAAAAGCAGTTTGAATTAATTTGTGAAAAAATTAGAAACATTCAAATATTGTTGTTTTTTTTTAAAAGTGTATAATTAGAAAAGTCTCCTTTTGGGCCAGGTAAAGGGGGGATTGGACAACATCTAGACAAAATATTTTCAACCAGCTCCACTGTGAATTTCTACTGATTTTAATGGGAGCTTAAGACACTCAGAGCCAGATTTTCAGAGGGTTTAGGCACAGAAAGAATGCAGATAGATGTTTTAATGAACTAGAGAATACCTGTATAATTTTTATGAACATAGTGCATGCCTCTGTGGTATGTTTATGATGGATTGCTTGCTATGGAATTAGATCAAAAGGGATTGTTATAGGAATCAGGCAGGAAAGGTAAAACAATGGACTAGATAAAGAGCATCCTAGCAAACACTGAAGCATAACAGGCAGGTTTAAAGCCATCAAGAGATGACTCCTTCACCCCAGCCCTTCTCTTCACCCTGTTTCCCTTATCTTTAGTAATGTCATTGACAAACACAAATTCAACTACCATCCCTGTGCTGATGATTTACAGTTCACTCTCTATTCCAGACCTGTTTCCATCTGTTCAAACTAAAATCTCTGGTATCTTCTCATGGATGTTTAGCTCTCAGCTCAAGATCACCATGGCTAAAAGAGAACTCTTGTTCTTCCCCACATGTTGTCCCTGTGACCTTTTTTCTTGATCACAGTGCAAAACAACACTGTTCTACCCATTACTCAGACCCATAGCATGGGTGTCCTCTTCAATTTGGTCCTCCAATCCAGCCTGCTTCTGTCTTGTGATTCTTTCTGAACAACATCTCTAAGATACAACCTCTCCTGTCCATTCACATAGATAACACTCTTGTCCAGACTCTAATTGTGTCTTGATTACTGTAACATCCTTCAAGATATCTAATCTTGCTTCACTTATATCTTTCAGGATACTGCTGCAAAGATCATGTTTCAAGTCTGTTGCTTTGGTCATTGCATCCTTCTTTTTGAATCCCTTCACTGGCACCCTCTTCTCTATCCTATCCTATCATTACTTGTCATCACTTTCAAGGCCCTTCACAGCCTATTCCCCATCCTATCTATTGTTCTGTCCTCACTGATTAGGAGCTCCTGGAATGACTCACAAAGATGTAGTATAAAGTTTTAAAGTAGAGTTGCACAGACGACTCTAAGTAACTGCGCTCTCCAGTCAAAAGCAAACCATGTGATGGACTATGTGACTCTGAAAGACTGGCACTGGTCATGAAATGGATTATCTACGAATACCACATCCATTCTTTTCCCCAAAACCTTTCAATTAACAATTATTAAGTTCACCACCTTGAAATACTTCCACCTTATAAATAAAATACAAGTATAGAATAAATGAAGCAGTGTCAAAAGTTTGACTGAACAACACTTCCACAGAAGGTTGATATAGTCACTTATGTTATAGTCCTTCAAATGCACTGGAAGTTGTCGTCTACTTCTTTTCTGGAAATGGTGACTTTTGGCCTCTGCAGCACAGGAAGTTGACTCATATTTGACTTGCAGAGAATATAGGAGGTTAAGTCTCTGTTATGTTATCACCATCATCATCATAATTTTGCAGATTGAGAACATGAGTGTCATGAATTTGTTTGACATGAGATGAATTTCATGTGACATTATGTGCTTTCTGGGCAGTGATCATTGTGGTCTTGTAGGGCTCAGGATAAAAGACCACAGAGACTTTGTTGCGAGGCTGAAAGTTTCTGACAAGAACTATGTCTCCCACATTAAAAGATGTAGACTTGGCCCATCTGTGCTATTTTTTCCTGACAAGCTTTGTTTCATTGACATATTAACATAGAGGTTTCATCATCCACTCTTATCTCAACTTGTGGCAGTTTTGTTCTTAGATGTCTACTGAATAAGACAATTGCTGGTGCCTGGCCAGTTGAACAGTGGGGAATGGCTTTATTAAATGCTAAGGAAAAAGGAATAACTCCTATTTTCCATCCAGCCCATCCGCTGCAGCATTTCATAGTGCTTTCTTGAATGTTCCATTGGCTTGTGGCCAGTGTAGAGAAAGCTTACTATGTTTGAAACTAAGATATTCTGCAAATTTAGTGAACCGCAACCCTTAAAAGGAAGGACCATTGTCTGTTTTAGTAACAGCAGGTATGTCATAAGCTGACAAAGTCTTGCCTAGTTTGGGTATAACATTGTTGACAGAAGTAGTGCTGACCACTTCAACTTCTGCGTAATGAGGATAGTCGTCTATTACAACCTCATTAGGAAGGTTGTAATTTTTTTTTTCATTAGGGAGATCAGAAAAGTCCATGGTAACTTCTTTCCAAGGGGATGTGGGCAGAAGAGACACAAGTAATGGAAAAGTGTGATTTTTTTCCCCCAGAACTGCTGTCTAGCATAGCCTGCAGGACTTAATTCAAGTTTCAGATTTTTTCTCTGAGCAAGGATTTTGTTTTCACCAGTCCCCGGTGACCTTCGTGAGCCAAATCAATTGTGTGATCCCAGAAAGAATATGGAATAACAAGTATTATACCTTACAGTAGAAGGTTCGCCTGTGACAGTAGGTTCACTTTTAACTTGGGCAAAAGATCAATGAACAAATTGTCTTTCAGGAGTAAAATGTTGTGAGCCATGCAGAAATTCTTTCTGTTTACCATTTCATATGGTTTTGATGACAATTTGGAGATGTGTCCGACTCTGTGGCTGTTTTTGTTTTGTCTTGTAACGAGAGAGCTTTAGGAATGGTGTGTGAGAGGAGGAGGAAGGTCATGTGAGCATCTGCTTTCTCTGTAGGGTTGTGATTTTTAGTTGTTCCAGGAATTGGGTGCCTGAAGAAGTACCCAGCAGGGTTATTCTTCCATGCAGATAGAGAACTTTATTGTCATAACCAGGTAGTTTGAGCATCCACCACTCAATGAGAGCTGGTGGGCAAAATTAAAAAAAAGATTGTTGGACATAGACTCAAGAGGTTTGTGATCTGTCAGAATCATAAAAATGGGAATACCTCTTTGCTACAGCAAGAGCTTCCCTTTCTGTCTGCGAATATCATTGTTCGGTGGGCAAAGGAGCCTTGCTGGCATAAGTGATGGTGTGAATTTTACGATGCTAGTCAATCTATGTGAAGACTGCTCCTAATCCAATAGAGCTGGCATCTACTAAAAGTTCAGTTCTCTTACTGGAATCAAAATACAACCTGACTACATCACTGGAAAGGGTTTTCCTTCATTCTTCAAGTGCATTTTGATGTTCGCCTGACAAATCCCATATTGCATCATTCCTGAGAACACCATTCAGAAGCTCTGTGATGGTGTATAACAAGGGTTGGCAACCATTCAGAAGTGATGTGCCGAGTCTTCATTTATTCACTCTAATTTAAGGTTTCGCATGCTGGTAATACATTTTAACGTTTTTAGAAAGTCTCTCTCTATAAGTCTATATTATATAACTAAACTATTGTTCTATGTAAAGTAAACAAGGTTTTTAAAATGTTTAAGAAGCTTAATTTAACATTAAATTAAAATGGAGATCTTATCAGTTTAGTAAAGTGGTTCTTAACCTGGGGTGCACGCACCCCCTGGGGGTGTGAGATGCCCTTTCTGGGGGTGTGAGACATGCAAAATGTTTTTAGAAGGCAAATCATCAAAAACACAAATTAAGCATAGGCACGTAAGTACAGCTACTTTGTTTCATCAAACCTATGTATTTATTAACATTATACATATTTTAACGATTACTGTAATATACAAACAAAGTTTTTAAAGTTTAAGTTTTTAAGCTAATTGTAGTGTAATTTTTTATAAGGGCTGCAGAGCGCTGGGACCAGGCCAGGAGCAGAGCTCTGGGCTGGCTGCCGGTACCCCAGGCTGGCAGGAGGGCTGAGCAGGGCTGGAGGCCCGGACCCCGGCTGGCAAAGGGGCCAGGCAGCTGGATCAGCAGTGAAGTGAGCAATGCCGGTGGCTGGTATCCCAGGCCGGCAGCAGGCTGAGTGGGGCCAATGGCTGGAACCCCAGCTGGCAAGGGGCCAGCGGCCAGAACCCCAGACTGGCAGCGGGCTGAGCCTCTCAGCCCACTGCCTGTCTGGGGTTCCAGCTGTGGGCTAGTGCCAGCTGGGGTCTTGGCTACCAGTCCCGCTTAGCCTGCTGCCAGCCAGGGTTTCTGTTCACCCAGGCCAGCAGTGGGCTGAGCGAGGCCAGCAGTCAGGACCCTGGATGGCAGCAGCGTGCCTGTAAAAATCTGCTCACGTGCCACCTTTGGCACATGTGCTGCCTTTGGCATATGTGCTGCAGGTTGTCAAGCCCTGCTATATAACCTTGGAATGAATCTGCCCACAGTAATTTGCAAGCTCTAGCAGGTTACTAACTTCAGTGGGTTTGGTGGGTACAGTGGCATTGTGAATGTCCTTTACTTTCTTAGGATCTAATGAGACATCATCTTTGGAGAATGTGCATTCAAAAATTTTGAATGTAGATTTATTGAACTCACATTTGTCTGGGTTTAATGTGAGATTCTGCAGTCATTCAAAAACAGCTGCTACTCAAATGTGCTCTTCAGATGTGGTGCCAAATCATTCACATTAAGAACTCCAGTGGTTTTGATATATGGTGTTTTGAAATATTTCTGTGGCTGAAGAAATGTCAAAATGGAGTTGTTTTATAGTGGCGTAGACCCACATGTGTGGTGAAGGTTGTTACGTGCCTTGATTGAAGGTGGAGCTCAAATTGATGGTATTCTGTTGGGAGGCTGAGTTTGGAGAAGAGCTTTTACTCCATCCAGATCAGCAATAATGTCATCTGCAGTGGGGATGATGTGTCATTCATGCTTGAAACCCCAATTGGGTATATGCATATTCACACAAATTCAGATTTTCCTGATAGCTTTGGTTTCTGGGCCTTTCACTCACTCGATGTCAATCTCTTCTGGGTGTGTTAATTTTTCTTCCACCAGCTTTCTGACATGGAAAGTGGTAGAACTATGGGCTGAACCATGTCATCAATGTTCAATTTACTTGCTGTTCCTTCAACTTTCCTGTTCTTTGAACAGGTCCTCATGAGACTGGAGGAGTTGATTTAGCATGCTAGGCTGTACCATTTGGGTCATCTGAATCAATCCTAACACACCCTAATCAGTGTAACTGTGTCATTAGCCACTACATACATTAGACTGGTAACAGACCTTTTCTTAAATACAAAATAAATCAAGAATACACCACACATTTGTCAGTGGGTCTGGATTTCCATAGGTATATACTTTTATTGCTGCTGGTTATAAAAGCAGTCTCTGTGACATTGATCCATTACATTAATTGATGCACCAGTGTCAGTTAAAACTTCAGTCTTGTTTACTTTGTGGTTGAACAATATGCCTGAAAGTCTTTGTTCTTTTGTGGAATATGGTGAAGACATAAGACCTGTCTTCTTCTGAGCTGTCAGCTTGAAGTGTGTTCACTTGATCTTGAAGTCTTCCTTGGAATTTTTTCTTGACCTATAGAGAGATAGTAGATCTACAGACTTGCATAATGGTTTCATTTTCTATAACTATGACACCCCTTTAACTAGGCAATAACCTTGGTGAATTTCAATATTTGAAGCACTTTCCATTTGTTATCTTTGTAGCTTGTTGTTTGGTTGGTTACTGTCTTGAGAATGCCACGCTCAATTTCTGAATGAGTCCTTGATGTGGAGTACCTATGCTGTCTCTGTACTTGTTGCCAGATTTACTTGCTCTATTTGTTGAGCCTGTGAATCGCTCAAGCAGTGTCCAGTATTCTAATAAGAGTGAGTTAGGGACCAAAGAATTTGTCTCCTTAGCTTAGCTGGTAAACATCTTTGCATTGTCCACCCTCTTAATCTCATGGTGTACATTTGTGAATTCACATGAACTTGCAAGATAACATAGGTGTGCATGGTACTCATGCATGTTTTCCCCTTCTTGGTGATGTGCTTGCCAGAACACACTTTGTTCATAGTCAATGTTTTAAAGTGGTCTAAAGTACCTTGCAACTGCTGTTTTTGCTTTCTCGTAGTCCTTACCATCCCCAGTATCAGGCAATGTTTTTAAAACATGGTGCACCTCATTTCCTGCAAAAGCATAGCAAGTTTTGTGGTAGAGTCATCTTCCTTTATTGCAATAAATAGATTTTAGAACCTTTCAAGCCATGGGTCCTATTTGGGTCTCAGAGTGGAATGAGATTCATGGACAGGAAACTCAGGGAAGTTTTTGACTCTCTTTTTTGATGTTAAGACTGCAGTACAGTAAAGTGTACTGTGTGGTTGTGGGAATTGAGGTAGACCCTTGATAGATCGGTTGTCACATAACCTTGGTTAGGAATGTTTTGTGTACACTGTTCTGGTTTTTTTTTTGCTTAGTTTCAACTTAACAGACATGTTCAGTCTCTCTGATGCAGTCCGGAGGATCTGCCCCACTCAAAATGTCTGCCACCACACTTCTGGCCTGACAGAGCAATGCACCATCTTGCAAAATGCTGATGGCAGGAGAGTGGTTTCTGCAACAATCTAACTCCCAATTGCTTCTTCATTTCAAGTGACTGCCTCCAATAGGTTACCCCTTCTGCTTAACAATCTATCCCAACTTGTATTTCGCTCAGACGCTCAGCTTCCTTCCACAAACCTGAAGAATAGATCTGTGTAGCTTGAAAACTTGTACCTTCCAACAACAGAAGTTTCTCCAATAAAAGACATTACCTCATCTATCTTATCTCTAAAAATTATTAATAACAGTTAGGCTGCTGAAAAATAGCAGTGTACCTTAGGATAACATAGGCAGCAGCTTGGGCTAGCTACCCGAGCACATATGCAGCAGGTCCAGGTGGGTTTGTAGTCAGGCAGGTAGTCCAAGCTGCCATCTGTGCTAACCCTGGCTACGCTGCAATTTTTAGTATGCTAACTCAAGCATATCTGGCAATTGTCTGTCTACCCAAGCTGGGAGGCATGCTCCCAGCTGCAGTTTAGACATACCCATAGATGATATCCTAGGCTGGCAGCCTCTCCTTCAACCATTTTTCAGCTTTGCTAAACCAGGACATCCAGCTGTATTTGGTACCTACAAAGGTACTTCTCTCCAGGAGCCTGTAAGCAGAAGCTGATTAAAGTAATTCAGAGCACTGCCTTCCAAATAGATGTATTGTCCGTTCACTGAAAGGTACACAACCAAGAAGGAAGAGGACTGAGTCCACAAAATGTTAACCCACTTGAAACTTGCCTAAAGTTCATCACCTCTCTCAAAGATTAGGTGAGCCCAGTTGCTTCAGACCTACAGAGCCCCAAGCTTTGCTGCCTTCTTTCCTCCATGTTTCTCTTCTCCATATATCTTTGATGGACTTTTCTCCTTGAGCAATTGCTGACAACCAACTCCCCTTTCCTCTCTTAGGCCTGGTCTACACTACGCGTTTAAACCGATTTTAGCAGCGTTAAACTGATTTAAAGCTGTACCCGTCCACACTACGAGGCCCTTTATATCGATATAAAGGGCTCTTTAAATCGGTTTCTGTACTCCTCCTCAATGAGAGGATTAGCGCTAAAATCGGTATTACCATATTGGATTAGGGTTAGTGTGGCCGCAAATCGACGGTATTGGCCTCCGGGCGGTATCCCACAGTGCACCACTGCTGTCCAGAGCAGTCACAATCTGAACTCGGATGCAGTGGCCAGGTAAACAGGAAAAGCCCCGCAAACTTTTGAATTTCATTTCCTGTTTGGCCCAGCGTGGAGCTCTGATTTCAGCAGGTGGCGATGCAGTCCGCAATTCCAAAAAGAGTCCAGCATGGACTGTAGGGAGATACTGATCTGATTGCTATAGGGGAGACAAATCTGTGTCTATCAGAGCTCCGCTACAGGAAAACCGAAATGCCAAGCATTTGAAAAAAATTCCGGCTACACCCAGTGCGCGTGACAAGATGTAACTGGGAAAGCCACCAGAATCAACTGGACGCTCATGGAGAGAGGGAGGGGGGTACTGAGGGACTGCCAGCTATCCCACAGTCCACAGCAGTCTCCGAAAAATATTTACTTTCTTGTCTGAGCTCCCAATGCCTGTAGATTCAAACCATTGTCTGGGCGTGGTCAGGGTATGCTCGACAATTTACTCCCTCCCACCCCCACGTTAAAAGAAAAGGGAAGAAATTGTTTCTTGCTTTTCTTTCAGTTGTCACCCTATGTCTACTGAATTCTGCTGGTTAAGGAAACGCGGATGCTTGTGGCAGTGAGAGCAGTATCCGCTCCTCTCCCTTTCCAGGTGTCAGATTGGTGTAGTTTTAGTAGGATTTAGCTACCATCCTTTAGTCAATCAGCCTGTGAGTGCCTCCCGGCTGGCCTCAGAAGGGTGGCCATGGCGCCTGGGCGGGTAAAAATAAGAATGATTCCCGATCATTCCCATAGATTGCGTACAGAACGGCTGGTAACCGTCCTCAGCATAGCAACTGGGCTTAGCTCCATCAGCCCCTCCCTTTTCTGTGTAAAGAAAAGAATTCTGTTAAGTGCCTGGATTTATCATTAGCAGCGGGATGCCGGGCTCCTCTCCCCGGCACCGCTTAATGTTCTGCCCTGGACTGTCATAGCAGCGGGAGGCTTGCCGCCCCCTCATTTATCTTCGACTAACAGGTCACTGTTCTTATTCCTGGAATTCTTTATAACTTCATGACACAAATGCGGGGACATGCCATGGTAGCCCAGGGAAGGTTGGGGAGGAGGGGAAGCACGGGTGGGGTTGTTGCAGGGGGCAACTCTTGCGTAATGCATGCAAGCTCGTTCATTTCTGATGGGACTGACATGGTGCAGCCTTACTCTCTGATACTCTGGTTCTCTGTACACTTGCCCATATTCAGGCAGGACTTGACTCTATTTTAGGATACCATAAAGACGGGATTGACTCAGGGAGTCATTTCCATTTTGCCTTTTGCTTTTTATCGTGGCGACCTCAGCAAGGCACCCAGGATAGCAGCAGGACAGATATAGAACAAAAGATAACTTCATCTCATTGCCAATTTACAAATGGCAGCAGATGGTACAGACGACTGAATAACCATCTCTTGCTATCATCAAAAGCAAGTTGATGCTCCCTGTTGCAGCGCTGCCAGTATCGCTCGGTCAGCGGTATCAGGGTTAAGACATACAGTGCAGTAAAAAAAAAAGCTGAACTGGCTCCTTGGTTTGCCGTGCATGCGCTCTGCACAGCAATCCAGGAAAAGCGGCGCGAATGATTGTTGCGTTGCTTTCCCAGAGCAAGGAATGAGGACGACATTTACCCAGAACCACCTGCGACAATGATTTTTGCCCCATCAGGCACTGGGATCTCAACCCAGAATTCCAAGGGTTGGGAGAGACTGTGGGAATTATGGGATAGCTACGGAATAGCTACCCACAGTGCAACGCTCCGGAAATCGACGCTAGCCTCGGACCATGGACGCACACCAACAAATTAATGTGCTTAGTGTGGCTGCATGCACTCGACTTTATACAATCTGTTTTACAAAACCGATTTATGTAAAATTGGAATAATCCCATAGTGTAGACGTACCCTTAGGCAGGGATTTTTCAGTGATTCATTATCCTTTTGATTTAAGGCCCCAGCCCTAGAAAAACAATCCTATCAACTGGCTGTAGCCATGCAGGCAGCTATTTCCTAATTAATGACCCACCTATTGTTCTCCTAAGGATCCTTGAAATATTTTCCCTGGAGGCTAACATACCACTAGTCATTCTTTCATTTCCTGTTTGCTCACTTTCCCTAACAACTTCTTTTGGTATAACTCCACATAGACAGAGTAATATAAATGTAATGTTCCTGTGAAAAAGGCAAATGCAGTCCTAGGACACCTTAGGCAAGATATTTCCAGTAGAAGTGTTTATACCATTATACAAGGCACTGGTGAGACCTCGTCTGGAATACTGTGTGCAGTTCTGGTCTCCCACTTTTAAGAAAGATGAATTCAGACTGGAATAGGTGCAGAGAAGGGCTACTAGGATGTTCTGAAGAATGGAAAACCTACCTTTTGAAAGGAGACTCAGAGCTTGGCTTGTTTAACCTAACCAAAAGAAGACTGAGAGGAGATATGATTGATCTCTATAAATACATCAAAGGTATAAATACCAGGAAGTAAGAGGAGTTATTTAAGGTAAGCACCAATATGCGCCATAGAACAAATGGATATAAAGTTAAAATTAGGCAAAGTTTCTAACCATCAGAGGAGTAGCAGAGAATCCTGTGGCACCTTATAGACTAACAGACATTTTGGATCATGAGCTTTCATGGGTGAATACCCACTTCGTCACCCATGAAAGCTCATGATCCAAAACGTCTGTTAGTCTATAAGGTGCCACAGGATTCTCTGTTGCTTTTACAGATTCAGACTAACACGGCTTCCCCTCTGATACTTAACATCAGAGGAGTGACATTCTGAAACAGCCTTCCAAAAGGAGCAGTGGGGACAAAAAATCTAACTGGCTTAAAGAGTGAGCTTGATAATTTAATGGAGAGGATGGTAATATGAGACTGTCTAAATGTCACTGTAAGCAATCTGTGATTGCTAGCAGTAAATATCTTCAACAACTGATAATGGGACATTAGATGGGGAGAGTTCTGAGTGACTACAGAAAATTATTTCCTATGTGTCTGGCTGATGGATCTTGTCCACATACTCAAGTTCTAACTGATTGCCATATTTGAACATAAGAACCGCCCAACTGGGTCAGACCAAAGGTCCAGCTAGTCCAGTTTCCTGTCTTCTGAAAGTGTTCAATGCCAGGTGCCCCAGAAGGAATGAACAGAACAGGTAATCATCAAGTGATCCATCCCCTGTTGACCATTCCCAGCTTCTGGCAAACAGAGGATAAAGACACTATCCCTGCCTATTTGGAGTCAGGAAGGAATTTTTCCCTGAGTCAGATCAGCAGAGACCCTGGAGGGGTTTTTTGCCTTCCTCTTCAGCATGGGTCATGGACCACTCACAGGTTTACACTAATGTAAATGGTGGATTCTCTGTAACTTGAAGTCTTTTAACCATGACTGGAAGACTTCAGTAACTCAGTTAGTGGTTATGGGTCTATTACAGGAGTGGGTGCATGAGGTTATGTGTCGTGCAACGTGCAGGAGATCAGACTAGCTGATCATGATGCTCCATTATGACCTTAAAGTCTGTAAGTCTATAAAGCAGATAAACTGAGGCACATGAAGTTTCTAAGAAATATAGTACTGATATCTCCCTGATTATCCACAAATGCACACTAAAAAGAACATAACAAAATAAGGTGGATGATAGCCTAAGGTTATGACTTTTCTAAGTGGATAAGGTAGACAAGATAAATAAACTATGTTAATATGTCCAGGAAGTCACCTTTCAAAGTGTGTTTTCTTCAAAATCCATAGCCCTGATTCTCTTCACACAATGGAGTAAATCAGGAGGAGTAACATCATGGAAATCATTGCAGTTGCATTAGTGTAAAACTGTTGTGAATAAGAGGAGAATCGTGCCCAAGATGTCTGCCAACAAGTTCTGTCTACCTTTTCCATAGGGGAAAAATGATCCATTTAGCTTTTGCAAGCACCTCTCACAGCTTCAGCTAGCTGTAATTGGCTCTAGCCAACTGTTGTTTCAAGTTGTACACATATTAGGCTCCCTTTGCCAGCTGCACAAGTTGTTCTCCTGTCCTTCTCATTAGCAGCATTTACTTATAATAACTATCTTTAAAACACACAGCGTATGTTTGAAAACCTGTGCTTTATTGGAGGTCCCCAGCTGTGTCTAGTATTCTTTTGTCTTGCTAGTTTTTATTAACTGTCCATATGCATATCTTTCTAAAACATAAGTGCTTAAATCATACTTTTGAGACCAGTTGAGCCTTTGTGCTACATGTCTCTTTGAGTACATTTTATTGACAGTCCGTTCTATATAGAGTCATAGCCAAAACTGCATTTTCCAAAGTCACTGGCTGGCCACTGGGTGCTGAAAGCACTACACTAATCCCTTATCCAAACTATCATAAACTCCCAAGTCTGCCAACTAGAAACTGTATCGACTTCTTATAAGATTTTTTTTTGTCATTTCCATTGCCAGCAGTAAATGAAAATGCTACGGAAGGAGCCCCATATTGTACCTGCACATATTTAGATCTTTAAAAAAATATATATATAGGTTTTGAACAGTTGGTGAAAGCTAGAGGATATGACGCATTCTTATTTTATCTGAATTGATTTCCCCATCTTTATCACTTTATCCTTGCTAAGACAGTTATTATTGGACCAACTGGATAGTACAGATGGGTGAAATATTTGTATTATAACTGGGCAAAAAAAAAAACAATTGGAAAAATTACAATTTCAGTGATGATTTAAATTATTTATTTGGCAGGAAAATTCAAAATGAAAAAATGTTATATAAAATCAACCTTTATAAATAAAATAAATTATTTCATTTTAACTTAAAATGTTGCAATTTGTTGGAAACTGAAACATTTTGGTTTTCCATTTTCAGCTTTTGGATTTTCTAGATTTTTTTTCTCCTTTCTCTTCATTTATTTTTTTTGCCACTGAGAAAAGTTGTAAATCAGTATGAATCTGATAAAGTACAATTTTTTTCTCACTTTCCTCTACTATTTATTTTCTCTTTTCTAGTAGAAGTGACAAGAAGTAGGGAGTAAAAATAACTTAGATGGGGAAAAAACAAACAAAAATGGAAAAATTAAAATGTTTGGTTTCCAAAAACTGAACCAAGAAGACATTTTAAATCAAAACAAAATGAGAACAATTCATTTTGCCTCATTTTAAAATTCCTTACAGAAAACTAAAAGTTTTCAACTGTACATTTTTTCCTAAAAATACTTCATAAGAAATATTTTGTTTTTGATCTAATTTGCATGATGACACCTAAACAAAGGAAGCTTCAACTAATATATAATAGTTACCCATTTATAATAAAAACCACTAGATGTTTTATCATCAGCAGTTTTATATAAACAGTCTACAACTTTCTTGCCAGATAGGTAGATTTAAAAAGTGTTGTTATTATTCCTTCTCTTAACTAGCATTATTTCTGGTTCGTCTTTCTTTTTCCCCCTGTCCTGAAAACCATTGAGTCTGCATATTGTGTTTCTGCCTTTGTTAACTGCTCTTCTTCATGGCTTCCATATTGCTAGTCTCTTTCTCTCTTATTTGCCAAGGATTTGGCCTGTACAGAATGACATGGCTAGGCTTTTTATCTAGGGAAACCAGAATGAAACTGAAAATTATTCTGACACAAAAGGAACTCCCTTAGCAATACTGCTAGATGAAGAAAAAAAAAATTAGAAGCATGTATGATGTCACCAGAGTAAATGAAACTTTTTTAAAAGCCACTGACTAGGGAATGAAAGAATCAGTCCTGTTCCTGTTGAAGTAGGTGTTCTGCGACTGAGTTCAATGGGAGCCCTAAATTACCAGCCTGATCTTTGGGACTGTCTGTATGAGTCCAGCACAACTCAGGAAGGTGGTTGCAAAGATTGTTGTACAACGACTTTTATATCTTCCAGATCCACAGCTTCTATCAATTATGTTGGCTGGTGACAGCATCTAAGATACTCATATGGAAGCTAGGAGTTGACTACATATAAGAGCTCCCTAGACACAATCCCTATGCTATGACAGAACATAGCAGAAGTGTAGCAATCACTATCCAATCCTATGGCAGTGGGGGATTTTCCCATGCTGAGAGAATCTTTGATTAGCTTCTTAAACAAGTTTACACCGTCAGAGTAGTGAAAGTCAGCAGCAGAGGAGCCAGGATTTTACTCATAGAATGGAAATATGGGAGAGAGAATATTGTGTCAAAGAATAAATTATATTAGGGTTTTTTTGTCTTACCACAGAAACAAAGTGGATTGAGGTAAAGAATGAACCAGATATAAGTCTGATCCTTATATTTCACTATAGATCTCCTGGACAAGATAAGGAGGTGGAGCATGAAATATTTTATAGATAAAAGATGCTTTTTAAGAGGGCAGTACAGTTGTCATAGGTGATTTCCTTTATCCAGACACCGACTAGCAAAATAATAATGGAAAAGCTCCAGCACAAAGCTCAGGACAGGATTTTCTCCTTACACTGTAAGTTGAACAGCCAACAAAGTCAAAGGCTATTCTGGAGATAAGGCAAGTACAGTCAGATAAAATAAGTGGAAATTGGAGAGCACCTAGGATGTAGCTATTGTAATATTGTTAGGGTTGAAATGCTGATGAATGTCCATAGAAAGGGCAGTAAGCACAATTTTTTTGGACTTTTAAAAAGCTGACTGTGAAGAAATAGGAACTTAGTTGAAAAAATTGGCTGAAATTCAACAATTCATGAGAGATCAATTGTGGAAAAGTGGAAAAGTATTCCAGGCAGCCCTCATTCCTGGTAAAATGAAAGAAAATAAAGCTAAAAGGACAATAAAAATAATGTAATCAAACACAGGTTTCTTTGGTTCTTGGAGCTATGTAGAAATGAATGCATTACAAAAAATTGAAGAAACTGAGAAGGCAGTTGGGAAATTTATAAAAAATAATTAGTTGTAGTAAAAAATTCAAAATATAGAACTCATTTAAGACGGTGGTCCCCAACATGGTGCCCGCAGGCGCCATGATGCCCGCTGGGGCATTTATGTGTGCCCACCTAGTGCTCAGCAGGAGAGAGAAGTCACGACCCCGCACCTGACGGGAACAGAGAACTCAAGCTGCAAGCCCGCCTAGTGCCCAGCAGGGGAGAGAAGCCATGGCCCCGCGTCTGCTGGGGACAGAGAACTCCAGGGCTGCAGGCTGTGGGTGCTGGTGTTCTCGGTCCCAAGCAGGCGCAGGGCCATGGCTTAAGCCGGAGAGAAGCTGCGGCCCCGCACCTGCCAGGGACAGGGAACTCCAGGGCTGCAGGCTGTGGGCGCCAATGTTCTCTGTCCTTGCGACTTCTCTCTGGATTATATATAATGTTATATTAAATATGATGTTTTTTGTATTATTTAATGTACAAATACAAAATAAGCTTTGAAAAATTGTTGTCGTCTGCCACACTTTTCTGAAAACATGAATGTGCTACTGGCCACAAAAAGGTTGGGGACCACTGATTTAAGAGAATGCTCAAATATTCTCCAAACAGAAGAATACCTAACAGAGATAATAACAAATATTCATAATAACAGCCAAATTATGTTTTCATTCAAACTATTGTCAAATCAAAATAAATCCAGTTAAGTCAGTGGAGCCTGTCCAGATTTCCACCAGGTGATATGAGAAGAGAACAGACCCTCATGATATGTAGGATGATCACTGTTACAATTAGGACTAAAAGACATGGCTATCACACTTTCTGTGAAACTGTTGGATTGGCTGTCCTCTTTTTGCCATTGTTGATCTATCTGCATAACTTGACTTGAATTAATGGCTGGAGATGAGACACTACATCATACTGAATGAGCTTTTTCCCTGCTCACTGATGTCTTGCTTTAATCTCCTCTTCTTATATGTCTTTTTTTTCCCCTCTCATGTTATGGCACTGGTGCTGAATGTTGATAAGACCGAACATGAAGCAAGCTTCAAGCATTTATTACTGCATAACATGCTTAAGTACTGATCACTTAACTCATGTTCTAATGTGTACTAGAGGCAGAGGGCAGTTTAACTACCTTGGGGAGTTTTTATGGTGTTCAGGATCACTGTAGTCATGGATTGAAGTTTCCATCTCATATTTGTAGTACTGAGAGTTCATTCACATACAAATACATAAGCAAAGAAACAGCATACTGAGCTGCAAGAAAAGAAAGCCATGTGACCTTGGCAGGGTTGACTCAGCTTGTCCTTTTGTGTGGTGCTTAGATATCATGGGGGAGGTAAAACAAGTTGAATAGAAAAGGCTAGATGGTTATATTGGGTTTCATGTAGTTTACTTGGGGTGGAGAAGAAGCGTCTTTGAGATAAGAACATTAAAAGAAAAAAAAAGTGTTGTCTGCTGTGCATGGCCCTTGCAGGACCCCATGGTGCTTTTGATAAGAGAAGGGGTTTGCCTAGTGTTTAAGCAAGATTTACTCTTCCTCCGACACTTGCTATATGGGTAAGTTTGTTGCTGCCCTCCATCTCAGAAGTGGCTATGTGTCAATGGGGCTAAATGTATATGGGCTGCTAAGTGCTTTGGGAACCTTTGGGATGAAAGGTGCTATATAAATTCAAGATATTATTGCACAACTATATCATCTAAGAAAAAGCAAACAAACCAGAGGGGAAGGAAAAGAGAAATATGGTGGAAAACCTCCATTTGGGTCCTAAGAGAACAGAATGTATATTTGAATAAAGTAACAAGTACTTAGAACGCCTGTCACACTAGCAGCTAATAACATCTAATAGTAATGTTGGAGAATATGGTTTGTCATTTTGCACTGATGTTCCCATCAGCAGGACGAGAAAGGTTACCAGCTAATGCATCTGGTTCTTTCTTAGAATGGTTGATTCTTGCTGAGTTATCAGCAGGGTAGCAAGTGCAGCAAAAGTAGAACGTATGCTTATTTAGATGAATCCACTCTTATTCATCATCCCAGATGTTGTCATGGGAAAGTATCCCTGAAATCACCTGCTGACTCTGGCTGTGATAAAAATGTAATGGATGCTCCAGAGACTATAGACATTCTTCATCTGGAAGAGCACTAATTTGACTGTATACATCACTTCTGCATTCATATATGACTATTTCATGTTCTACAAGGTCTTTTGATACTGAGACCAGCAGCATCAAACTATACTATATGCTTAGGAAAGCAGAGATACATGAGTTCCCTGGCTCAAAAGCTGACCTTCCAACAGTGATTTTAAAGTGAAAATATTGAAACCTGCTAGAAGTATTCCTATTGCTAAAAAAAGAAGGGGGTGGGGGAGATACAAATAGAGGATACGAGTTATAAAAGGATGCAGTGAGCTGCTTGCGACTTAGTGCATAAAGCAAATGTTTTTCCCCACTGAGGATACAGGTTCAATGAAGACTGTTGCCCTCTCTGCTGTTTGTTTATTGGTCCCTGCTTCTTAGAGAACACACACAATGTCACACTACAGCTCTCATGTAGAACAGTAATAATCAGGCTGATGATGAAATCAACACTAATCATTGACTTTGCTTTTCTTTATCCATCTCAAATCTTTACTGAGCTTCCTAGACAATGGCTCCATTTCATTTTACATATTTTTCTGTTTTTTTAATTGTAAAAGAAATGGTCAGATCACTTAAGGAAGCCAATGACCTAAAGTAAGCAATGACACTATATTGGAAGACTGTAGTCTTGGTGTGGGTGATGATATTACAAGTATTTTAAAATCAATTAACATGGGGAAATGTTTATATAACAGGGAAAACTACAGATTTCCTGCTCTTGAGAGGTGCAAAAAAGGGTTAGTCTTTCATTTAAAAAAAAATACTTCTTGTTTTCATACCTGATTTCATCTGCAATGTATTTGGTTGTGGGTGAAATACACTCTCTCCAAGCAATGCCCAAATAAATAGGCTTTTTGCAGAGGTTGATAGAGCCAGCATCCATTTTCTAACCCTCCTGGCTATACTGTAGCATCTCCAGGTCAGTTTTTATGACTGTCAGCATGATCCCAATACCAATGCTATTCCCACAGGACCCAGTCCTCCCTTATGGACTCACCTTCCACAAACAGGCTTATACATGCACTTAGTTGGAGCTATTTTCAGGTATGTGACCCAATGACTTTAGTGAGGATTTTTATTCTTCAAGTAAAACTTACAGAGAGGGACAAACAATGGAATATTTTTTTACCCTAAATGTAGAGAAGGAGCTTTGTGGATCTTCAGCCCCTTTCTTTGTAGAGGAGACCCAGCTAAAGGACTTCTGATCAACTCTGATTCTGCTGCTGTCAGAGGAACTGGCAATGACAATCCAGACTTCAGCTGGCTCGTAAATAGCACTGATATTTGTGCTGTTCAGCAAATTTAATATTCAGTTCCCTGATCCCCAGAAAGTTCTAGCAGTCAGCTCTGCATTTTTAATATGTTTTTCACCATAGGCAGAGATCACAACTGGAAATATTAACAATTGAAGACACCTCTTATATATTGATTCCATGTCAGTCAAGAAAATATAATGAGCAAACAGTTGCTGCAGTGGCCTACTGCTGTTTGCAATTTATATCACTGGCAGTTCGTTGGTATAGTACAGAAGAATGGTGCCCGACTGTAGCATTTTAACCTTTGATTGTCTAAGTTGTCAGCCAGCTAGTGTACTTTTTGAACAAACATTTCATGCTGTGATAAACATCACTGTCCCAAGATTTGGATTGCTACCAAAATGCAGTCTGTCATTTCTGTAAATTAAACATCTGACGTTCTCAATTTTCTACAGAGTATGCAGAAGCTGTAGCAGTGATAATAACTAAAGAACTGACTAAACAGTAGCCCCGAATAAAGCAGCATTATATTATTCAATACTACTTACAGCAAGACAACCTACATTTAACAAATAAACCTTGGTTGGATAGGTCATGCACAAATACCACCTCTAATAGACTATATAGCTTACACTTTGTGATGACTTAATTTCAGGATGTTTTAGTGTGTGTGTGTGGGGGGAGGGATTGTTTTGTTAAAGTTGGCATACATTTTTGTTTTCTGACCCATTCTAATGATTTGTTTGTGATCCTGAGAACTTCTTTCTTTGCTTTCATTCCTAGCTCCTATGTTCTGGCCATATCTGAGAAATTTCCCATTGGTGCAAAACAAAGGAATGTATAAACGTGAAGTTTGGAAATTGCCTGCCTTATTACTTGCATCCTGTTAAAAAAGAGTATGCTGTAATAATAAAAGAACATCTAGCTGCAAGCTTTAAAAAGTAATGCTGAATGGATACAGTGTTTTTAGACTCTATCTTCTATGGCATGGTTCATCTCCTTGTTACCTTGTCTTCACTTACTTATTGACTCCTCTCTCCTGTTTTGATCTTCCATTTTCCCTTTCTTTCCTCCTTTCTCTTTTTATTTTCTGCCACTCACCATCCGATTAAAGTGCTAGGGCCACGTGTAGTGCAGGTAGGTGCTATGCAAATACTACTGTACGTTGTTAATGTACCTCTGCTCAACCTATGAAACAGCCATTCTGACAGTAAGGGCATCTCTTTGGGGCATATGCTTCCCTTCTGGCCTAAAAGCATGAAAAAATAACCTGCACAAATCATGAGAATTCCTCAGTCTTTTCAGAGTAGCTGCTGTGCCATATTGCCCTTTCTGGGAGCTAGGGCCTAGAGCTGGTGGGGATGACTACAAGTTCCCCTCTCCATCCTAGTGGATGAAGACCTGGCCTCAGTTATTCAAGTCTTTGTCAATCTCAGCTGCAATACATGTGGGCATGAAACCATCAGCATCTACACAATGCTATAGTGCATCTCCTCAGCAACACAGGCTACATCAACACAGGCTACACTTCACAACTGTTGTCTACTCTCTGCACTGACTTCCCATAGAATTTAAAGGGCCTGGGGCTCAGCATGGTGGCGGGAGCATCGGGCCCTTTAAATCGCTGCTGGAGCCCAGAACTCCTACAGCCAGGCTCTGGTGGTGATTTAAAGGGCCCGGGGCTCCGGCAACTGCAGGGAGCCTAGGGACCTTTAAAGCACTGCCTGATCCTGGCTGCCAAATTTAAAGGGCCCGGTGCTCCACCATTGCAGGGAGCCCCAGGCCCTTTTCATAGATTCATAGACTCTAAGGCTGGAAGGGACCTCGAGAGGTCATCGAGTCCAGTCCCCTGCTCTCATGGCCTGACCAAATACTGTCTAGACCATCCCTGATAGACATTTATCTAACCTACTCTTAAATATCTCCAGAGATGGAGATTCCACAATCTCCCTAGGCAATTTATTCCAGTGTTTAACTACCCTGACAGTTAGGAACTTTTTCCTAATGTCCAACCTAAATCTCTCTTGCTGCAGTTTAAGCCATTGCTTCTTGTTCTATCATCAGAGCTGAAGGTAACAATTCCCATCCTCCCTGATACACCCTTTTAGATACCTGAAATCGCTATCAATGTCCCCTCAGTCTTCTACTTGCCAAACTAAAAAACCCACATATCTTTCAGCTGTCCTCATAGTTCATAGTTCTCAGACCTTAATCATTCTTTGTGCCCTTCTCTGGACCTCTCCAATCGTCCACATCTTTCCTTGAAAGCTGTGCCGAATCTGGACAGGTACTGCCCAGTAGCCTATACAGCGCAGCCAGTAGAGAGCGAAAGAATCGACTCTGTAATCCTGTTACACACACAGAAACGACTGTTAATCAGCAGCCCAGAATCATAGTTGTCTTTTTGCACAGTATCACACTGTTGACTATATTTAGACTTGTGTCCACTAACTCCTAAGTCTTTTTCTGCCGAATCCCTTCCTACAGTCCCTCCATTCTGTAATGATTAGAAATCCCTGATCTGAATCCTTCCGAGCTGAGATGCACTTTGATTTTGCTCTTATTGGAACTCATTTTCGTACTTTCAGACCATCCCATGTCCAGATCATTTTGATTATTGAACCGGTCCTCCAAAGCAGTTTGCAATCCTCCCAGTTTGGTACTATCCCCGTTGCAATAAAGCCATACTTCTATGCCAACACTAGTCATGAGAAACATTGAACAGAGCTGTCCAAAACAGACCCCTGCGGAACCCCATCTTGTTAATACCTTTCGCAGGATTGGGAACCATAATAACCTATCTGAAGTAGCAGTTACCAGCCAGTTATGCACTCCACCTTATAGTGCCCCATCTAATTGTAATTTGCCCTAGTTTATCAAAGAATAACTCGAGACTGTATCAAATGCCTTACTAAAGTCTAGGTATACCACATCCACTGCTTCTCCCTTATCCACAAGGCTCATTATCCTATCAAAGAAAGCTATCAGATTGGTTTGACACGATTTGTTCTTTAGTAGTGGCGGCAGGGCTCCAGCAGTGATTTAAAGAGCCTGGAGCTCCACGGGGGCCAGAGCCTTGGCCCTTTAATTCACCCTGACCACCTCTGCAGCTGGTAGCTCCAGGGAGATTTAAAGACTCTGAGGCTCCCAGTCACAGCTGGAGCCCCAGGACCTCTAAATCTTGAAAGGCCCAGCTGCTTCCGGTTGAGCCACGCCCCCGCTCAGGACTCCAGCGTACCGGTAAGTCCTTTAAGTTACTTTCACCCCTGTCTAGGACCAGGAGAAAGATGAAGGAAATTTTTGGTCCTCTACTTAGTGGTGAAGGAGAGCTAATAACCAATGTTATCAAGAAGGCTGTTGAGTTTAATGCTTGTTTTGCATCAGTCTTCATTAAGAAGGTTAGTGGTAACCAAGTATTCAACACAATTAATATTAACAACAAAGGGGAAGGAAAAGAAGCCAAAAATAAAGAAAGAACAGCTTAAATAATATTTAGATAAACTAGATGAACTACGAAGTGGGTATTCACCCATGAAAGCTCATGCTCCAAAAGGTCTGTTAGTTTATAAGGTGCCACAGGATTCTTTGCTGCTTTTACAAGGTGGACGCACAACTGGTTGAAAGACCATACTCAAAGAACAGTTATCATTGGTTCTCTGTCTCGGAAGGGGATATCAAGTGAGGCACTGTAGGGGTCAGTTCTGATCTGGCACTATTCAGTTCTTTCCCTTAATGACTTGGGTAATGGAGTAGAGAGTATGATTATAAAATTTGCAAATGATACCAAAGGGGGAGGATTTCAAGCATTTTGGATAACATTTACAATTAAAAATGACCTTGACAAATTGGTCTGAATTCAACAAGATGAAATTCAATAAAGATAAGTGCAAAGTAATTCACTTAAGAAGGAAAAATACAATGCACAACTGCAAAATGGGGTCAAATGGGCTACATGGCAGTGCTGCAGAAAAGGATTGGGAGGTTATAGTGGATCACAAATTGAATAGGAGTCAACAATGTGATGAAGTTGCGAAAAAGGCTAATACTATTCTGGTAGTGTTAACAAGTATCATATGCATGACACGAGATAAGTTTGTCCTTTCCACTTGGCACTGGTGAGGCCTCAGCTAGAGTAGTGTATCCAGTTGTGAGAAAGATGTAGACAAATTGGAGAGCAACACAGATAATAAAATGTTTAGAAAACCTGACCTATGAAGAAAAAATAAATCCACCGAACATGTTTAGTCTTGTGAAAAGTGGAGTAAGGAGTTGTGAACATGATAGGTCTTCAGATATATTAAGGATTGTTACAAAGAGGAGTCTGATCAATTGGTCTCCATGTCCAACTTTGTCTCTTCCTTATCTTTTACACTATTTTCTTTTGATTGTATTGCTTTCAGTGGTAAAGACATCTTATTATCCACACTTTTTCTTAAACATTTTAAGAAATTGCTGTAATTTTGTCTCCTTTCTTTTCTTATTCCTTGCTCTCTGTTCTGGTACAGAAAAAGTTCTGCCAAAAATGAGTATGTTAAATGCGTGTTTTAAGAATATAGGTAGTATGGTCTAGGGG
This sequence comes from Chelonoidis abingdonii, assembly GCF_003597395.2. NCBI lineage: Eukaryota > Metazoa > Chordata > Testudines > Testudinidae > Chelonoidis > Chelonoidis abingdonii. The sequence goes on along the minus strand of NC_133771.1, from coordinate 81,385,292 downwards.
ATAGTGCACAGGAAAGAGCAAGGAGAACTGGGCTCTGTTCTTGAATCAGCAACTGATTTGATGTGTGATGTTTTGCGAGTGAATTGACCTCTGCGATCCATTTCCTAGTCTGTAAATTAAGGTTAATTATGTTTGCCCCCTTATAATCATTTTGATATCTATAGGTACAGAGTGCTAAGAATTGTCACAAATCTGTGGCTAACTAGGACATCATGGAGGACAGCTTTAGTATTCCAGCTGAAGCAATTAATGTGCTTTAGGTCTGAGGGTTAGGAGAGTAATTCATCACTAAGTTCCAGTGGTGAGGGCATGTTGTGCGAGGAGCTTCATTCCTTGCCCCTGATCATGCTGTGAATATTGCATGTGCTGTAGAAATCTGTACATCAACTGACGTCTTTCGAAAACAGCTTTGTTTGCCTGTGGAGGAACCATGCTGAATCCAGGTTTCCAACAAGCCAGCATAGGTCAAATAAAGTCAAAGCAGAATGACAAACAAATATATCCTGCTGATTGACTCAGAGAGGGAACGCTGGACCTTCTAAAACAACTCATCCATAGTGGGAATGTGGTATAGGTCACAGAATGACTATGTAACCCTTCTGCCCCTCTGAGTTGGCAGCAACAAGGGCCAGGTTCAGTATCCAGGGGTTCCGTTTCAATAACACAAGGCATAACCGGCTCGAGCCCCCACCCAGTGACCTGGGACACTTACATACCATACCCTCCTGGGCGCCTCTAGGAGGCAATACTTCCCCTCTCGCAAGCACGGAGTCTGAGTGTAGCGAAATCTTTTTAATAAAGGAAGGAATCAATGCGGCATCCCATTGGAGAAACACCACAAACAGAGTTATAACACAAACCATAACCACCCCCCCAAGTACATTTGGCAATGTCCTTTTCCCCTTAGGGTCTTAAGTCCAATCACTCCAAAGTCCAACAACCCAAAAGTCTCTGGTCAATGCCACCACAGAATTCAAGAGTCTATCTGTAGAGGCCCCTCCCCCCAGCCTGGGTGAAAGGGGCACCTTACGTGGTCCAGGGCCAACTGCCCTGCCTCTCCGTGGGTTCTGCTTCCGCCTTCTCCACGAACTGCTCCGCCTTACCAGCCGCTCCACTCTGCTCCTCCGGCCGTCCTCACAAACTGCTCCGCTCCACCAGCTGCCTCGTGAGCTGCTCCAGTTGTCCCAGCAAACTGCTCGGCTCCGCTCGCTCTGTGGGCTGCTCCACACGCCCCACAGCTACTCCGCTCTGCCAGCCGCTCCACTCCACCAGCTGTCCTGTGGTCCGCTCCAGCCATCCCCATAAACTGCTCCACTCCGCCAGCTGCTCTGTTCCACAGTATAGCTTCAGGCTCCCCCACTAGTTAGCACAGTACTCAGTGCTCCCAGCTCAGTAATTTCAGCTCTTTTGTGATTTCAGCTCTTAGTGATCTCAGCACATAGTAGGGGAGCCCAGTGCTATTGCACCATTAGCCCAAAGTGAGTTCAGCTCAGCAACCTGTATCTAGAGTCTTAAGGGAATAAAAAATCAACTCTGACATTCCACAGTGGAGAGAGGAGGGGGTGCAACTGGTGCTTCTAGCTCCACAAGGAGCCTGCACCACCAGGCACAAATACCTGTCCCCAACCTTTCTCTCTTCACAGGGTTTTGGAACCCATGTCCCTTGTCTAGCAAGTACCACCCAACTGAGGTTGAGTCATTTCTGTCACAAAGCAGTCCCACAGCTCGGCAGTCTGGGATGGGGCAGGCGTGCCTATGCAAATATTTGAGATTTCGCATTCCAGACATTCTTTCCACACTTCCCATAATTCACCACCAGATGTCAGGGTACAGCTCATCCTGACTCTGCTTACAACTAAAACAGATTGCTTTGTAGATACAATAGACGTGTTGTTGGACCATAGTCACCAACCTCAAATACAAGTTTTGCTATTTTGATTTTGACCACTGACATTATTGAAACAAGGATTCATTGTACCAGATCAGAATATGATTAATGACTCTTTGATTGAGAGGATTTTCTTTAGTACATAAATTAATTCTGGCTTCCAACGTTACTTCTGTGCACTTGTTTATCAGATGAGAAAGATCTCTTAGTCAATTTTTGAAACCCCTCCTTTTCAGCCATGAAGCCTAGATGCTCAGGAGGGTTTGGTTACATACAGGACTATTACTCTTACTATTGAGGATATCAGTTGCTGTGCTCTTTACTAAGACATCATGTGTATGATTTTTAAAAGTGCCTAAGTGCCTTAGGAGTACAAATCCCATTAATCTTCAATGGGGACTTGTTTTTTAGATTAGGAATATAGGGTGGGGTTTTCAAAAGCAGTGACCATGACAGGTAGTTTCATGTAGTATGAGTAGGGCTCTACTAAATTCATGATTCATTTTGGTCAATTTCAGTCATAGGATTGAATAATAAGTTTTATGATTTCAGCTATTTAAATCTAAAATGTCACAGTATTGTAATTGTAGGAGTCCTGACCCAAAAAGGAGTTGTTGGGGGAGGTAGCAAGATTATTGTGGGGGGAGTTGCAGTACTGCTACCCTTATGTCTGCGCTGCTGCTGGTGGCAGTGCTGCCTTTAGAGCTGGGCAGCTGGAAAGCTACAGCTGCTGGGCAGGACCCCAACTCTGAAGGCAGAGCCACCACCAGCAGCAGCGCAGAAGTAAGGATGGCATGGTATGGTATTGCCACTTTTACTTCTGCGCTGCTGCTGGCAAGGCTGCCCAGCTCTGAAGGCAGCGCAGAAGTAAGGGTGGCAATACTGTAACCCTCCTAAAATAACCTTCCGACCTCCTTGCAACTCCCTTTTGGGTCAGCACCCCCGATTTCAGAAATGCTGGTCTCCCCCACGAAATCTGTATAAGCACACAGAAGACCAGATTTCATGGGAGGAATGAGTTTTCATAGTGTAAAATATTTTTGTAGTCTGGGCTGAATTGGGAAAGAGAGAGTCTGTTCAAGTAGAATGTGAATGTATTAAGGGAGAGGAAAACTGAAGGGGAGGGAGCTAGATAGGGAAGAGGATAGAAGGCACACTGGCTGGACGCACAGCATGGCTTCCGTTGGCTGATGGGATACAAGTGTATTGTAGGGCAGAGAGTATGATGAGAACTACATTGGGTGAGGCTGGTGAGGCAGGATAGCTGAAGGACTGCAGCTTCGTATGAAGGGAACCAATGTCAGTGCAGCAAGTGAGTAAAAAAAGAGATCAGTCTTAGTGTCAGAGTGTGCGCAATGTCAGGAGGTTAGGAATGCTGCTGCTGTTCCTCATGTGGAATGAAGGAGCACAGTCAGCTGGCCCAATGGAAAGAAAGCAGTCAGGGGGCTGGAATTCCCTAACATAACCCTGCATCCTCAGTTGTAGCTCGTGCTCTTGGTTTTTGGAACCACTTAGTGTCTTAAGTATTTTCATAGTCTGCACCAGGGGTAGGCAACCTACGGCACACGTGCCGAAGGCGGAACACGAGCTGATTTTCAGTGGCACTCACACTGCCCAGGTCCTTCCCACCAGTCTGAAGAGCTCTGCATTTTAATCTCATTTTAAATGAAGCTTCTTAAGTATTTTAAAAACCTTATTTACTTTACATACAACAACAGTTTAGTTATATATTATAGACTTATAGAAAGAGACCTTCTGAAAATGTTAAAATGTATTACTGGCACGCGAAACCTTAATTTAGAGTGAATAAATGAAGACTCAGCACAGCACTTCTGAAAGATTGCTGACCCCTGGTCTATACACAACTGGCTCTTGGCTTCAACTGGGGAGGAGCACAAATCAATAAAGGACTATGTTACAAAGGAAAAAGGACTCTGTCTATTCTAAACAGAAGAGACACTCCACCTTCTGTGGTGTGAGTACATTGAAGGGGACTTAATTCACAGGTGTAAGTTAGGGTTGCTGCTCTCTGCCCTAGTATACGCTTGTATCCCATCAACCAACGAAAACCCTGCTGCACATTCAGTCAATGTGTCTATTTCATGTGGATCTTAATGTACGCCACTTAACACACACTGTAGGATGTTTTTCCTCTGTGTGTGTGTGTGTGTTTTTCTTAGTATCCCCATCAGAATCTTTACAGCCTCTTTCCTTTTAATGAATAAAAAATGTACACTCAAACTATGGTATGTTAGAGAAGAAAAAAGTACTAGGGAGAACATTTCCTCTTAGATTGGTTTGATCTCTTTCAAGAATAATACTGATAGAGAAGACAGTAAATTACTTAATGAGTTCTGACCGGGGCAGTTACACAAAAATTCTTCATTAGGCAGACTTCTCCTTTCATAACTCCTATTTTGTCGAGGTACATATCTGATGTGAGGAAATTATGTATCTTTGCCAGTCTGATTATGTTCTGCAGTCACATAATTTTGTGTTATGTTGCACATATTATAAAGCCTTTTGTTAATTGTTTGCTTTTTCTACATCATGGATTAAAGTAATTTACAATATCAGAAATTAATTGAAGGTCTGAACAGTTTTGTGATCAAACACTGACCATCAGCCGAGAGCGAGAGCACGTTTACTATTTAAAACAAAATAGCTTGGGCAGCTAATGAAGAAGCAACTCATTTTTAACTGAAAGTACTCCAAAGTTTTTTCTACCCACATACAGTATCTCTGTTTTGTAGTTGCACTAGATCTTCTAATTAGTATCACAGAAATTAACTCCTTCTGACCTCATTATAAGTTAGAGAATTTTTATTTAAAGTCCACATCGATTACAGATGAGGAAAACAAACTGTGAAAGATTTGGGTAGAATGAATATTTTGTTCTTCATGCTGCGTGTTGATATACATACCACCATGCTGTTCTTATCACTCCTGGAGGCTCTACCCAAAAGTATTGGGAATGCTAATTGAATGACTGACCACATGACATCAATATGTAACAGTTCAAAGTATCTGCTGGTAATCTTAAAATAAACTTTTCAGTAAAATGTCATCTGGATCATCCTCAATATTTAGGAGTATATTAATCAATAAAAACAACTATAATGTGTATTTCATTTTCTAGCACTGAAGGAGTGATAGTCCACTATAAGTAACAAATTTATTTCAAAAGGAGGGATGACTTCAGTGTTTACTAACAATAGATAATATTGCTGTGGCTGAATGAAGAGTTCTGATGTGAATCGGAACCTACCGTATTGTAGTTACATAATCAAACTTTATATTTCTGATTTTGGATTTAGTGGCAAGACCTGGGACTTTATCCAAAAAACACCCCAAGAGAGGAAAGATTCTAGGCTATTGACCGTCCTTAAAGAATCCCCAAATCTGGCCTCCATTCCAATAATGAAGGCAGCATCATAGCAAGTGTCTTACAAAATAGTCATCACAGACTCTACAAGCCAGACTTCAACCCTCACCCCTCATATCTGTTTCCCAATCATTCCCTACAAATGACAAGCTGCTTGACTTTCTCCTATCCTAATTGCCATCTACCCAGATCCAGAAAGGTTCTTAGGCACCTAACCCTCAAACTCAAACACCCTGAGTCACAGTTTTAGGCTCTACTGTGATCTACAAAACTCCTGGGCAGCTGCTGTCCAATCCTGTAAGTGCCTAAACTCACCTGGCACCTACATTTTTGCAGTAGAAGTTCCCTCGGCACCTATGCTCCTGCCTCTGATTATGTGCCCTATTGCCCAGATGTAGGCATCTGGACACCATTCTCCCTCAGAATCAGGGGAAAATATGTGCATATCTGTCTAAGTTGTGTCAGAGGTCACCTACTGGGTTAGGTCCCATTCAAATTCTGGCTGATGGAGGTGATTATAATTTTTAGCCTAGTGGTTAGAGAACGCACATGGGTTTTGGCAGACCCAGGTTCAATTCCATACCTCTGCTGAGCATTGCCAAACTTAAGTCCTTTTGTGGATCCAGGCCTAGAACACCAATCTTTCCTTAAAGGATATTGGGCCTAATCCAATGTCCATGAAAACCAATATGAGGACTTCAGTGCTAATGTTTTGGATTGTGTTCCCAGATACTGGCACTTTTCTCCATTGTTTTTCATTGTTTTGGTGCTATTATTTAAATCCATTTCACATTTTAATTTTTCTGAACAATTCAGGATTAGTTTTAGCCAGTTCCCATTGTTCAAAACATTGTGTTATTCTTCCAGTAGTGTCCCTATGTTTGCTCTACTTCAGGAGCACTTGCATCCTATGCACCTTGGATTGGAAATTTTTGAAAGCAATGTTCGTCTGGCCTGAGCATGGAGTCTAGATATTCTTGTGCCCCATACTGAGGACAAATAAAGCTTCACATGCAAACAAAAATGCAAGAAATTCTGCTTGAGGGGTGAATTGGGACATCAGTCTTTAAGGGATGTATTTCTTAATCTTTGGACGCTTACCTAATTCATCTCGCTTCATGCCTGGCATTAATGACTCCCAATTATTCATCATCTGATATTACATAGCTCCAGTTGGACTCTCAATCCTAACCTGGACATTCTTTGACTCAGCCCTGGTCCTCATTGTGGGGGCGGGGGGCAGAAATAATCTAAGTTACACAACTTCAGCTAAGTGAATAACATAGCTGAAGTCAACTGTGACAAAGTTCCTCCTCTACCTTGGTGGGTCCTGCACTTATTGGCAGATTTGCTCACCTTAATGATCTTCCTCACAGTCTGGATCAACTCCTCCTGTGTCTGATCAGGAGTTGGGAGGTTTAGGGGGGACCCAGACCTGCCCTCTACTCCAGATTCCAGCCCAGGGCCCTGTGGATTGTAGCTGTCTATAGTGCATCTTGTAACAGCTGCATGACAGCTACAACTCCCTAGGCTACTTCCCCATGGCCTCCTCCAAACACCTTCTTTATCCTCACCACAGGACCTTCCTCCTGGTCTCTGATAATGCTTGTACTCCTTAGTCCTCCAGTGGCACATCCTCTCATTCTCAGCGCCTTGTGCCTCTTGCTCCCAGCTCCTCACATGCACTTCCTCTCCTCTAGCTTCTCTTCATCTGATTGGAGCGAGCTCCTTTTTAAACCCAGGTGCCCTGATTAGCCTGCCTTGATTGGCTGCAGATGATCTAATCAGCCTGTTTGCCTTAATTGGTTTTAGCAGGTTCCTGATTACTCTAGTGCAGCCCCTGCTCTGGTCACTCAGCGAACAGAAACCTGCTTCTTCAGTGGCTAGTAGATCTCTATTCCTCTGCTGTAGAGGGAAGGAGGGAGAGGGCTGCTGCTGCTGTTCCTGCTGAGCCCTGGGCCCTCGCTGCTGCTGCTGCTGCTCCTCCCTTGGCTGGGCCAGACACCACCACTTCCATCTCCGCCTCCCCACTTCTCTGCTACCCTCTAGTTGGCTAGCTGCTGATCCCCTCACCCCCCCCCACTCTTGACTGCTGCTGTTGCTCCACCTTCAGCCCCGGGGTGGCGGGGGGGAAGGCTGCTGAAGGTCTGCTTTCCAGAGAAGGAGGGGAGTGAGGGACCCTAGCTCTTGTTGCTGAGGACACCACCATCTGAGCAGGGTCCCTCCTGCCTGGACACCAGACCACCACCACCTGGAGCTGCTGGGACTACTGTGGCTGTTGCTGGGGAGCTGTTGGAGCCCCGAGGAGGAGGAGGAGGTGAGGACCACCTGCTGCTGGGAGACCACGTGCAGACCACTGTGGAAGGGGCTTTTCTGGACTGAGTCTTTTTTGAACTGTGCTCTTGTGGGGGTTTGCACTGTGTTTTTTGGGACACCAAGGGTGTCGTGTGGAGCCTGCCCCCGGTCCATCCGTGTCCCCCTTCGCCCCCACCACCATTGTTGCCCCCTCGACCACCCCTGCTGGCTGTTTTCCTTCTGCTTTGGCCTCCTGCCTCTGGGACTGAGCTGCTCACCTGGCTCACCATGCGCACTTCCATCATTTGGGCCTGCAGCAGCAGCTCACCATTGACTTTTTGGCACAAGTGCTCGTAAGCACACACACCCTGCCCCCCTCCCCCTGGACTGACCCCTTTCCTTTGCCTCATTTTTCTGCCCCACCTATTTCCCTCTGTGTCCCTGATAGTTCTGCCCCAGCCCTGCAGCTGCCCCTGTGGTCCCTCTACCTGTTCCCAGCTCACCCTTCCCCGCCCCCCACCTTGTGCTCCCCCAGCCCTGATTGGTCCCTCCCCTCGTGTGCCCGCCCCCCCGCTCCCCTCCCCCTGGATTGCTCCTTGGCCCAGCAAGGAGGAGTGTCCGGGACACCCGAGTCCCGGCACGGTGCCGGCCCTGTCATCACTGGCACCCCTGGCTGCCCAGCACCCGAAGCTGCCCCTCCTCCTCCTTCTCGGTCCCCCACTGTGGAGGAGGGTGCGGCGGGGATACCACCATATGTGGGAGAGGGCTCGCCGCAGGGGGAATCCTCCCTCGCTTCTGCTGTCCCACCACTGCCTCCCTGAGTCCCTGAGCCATTGCCCTTGCCCCCCGTCCCAACCTCTGTTGGCCAGCCCCTGGATGATTCCATGGAGGGCTGGTCCTTAGTGCAGGAGAAGCGGGGCAAGCGGAAGGCTTGAGCCTCCTTACATCCTTCGGATTCGGAGGCCCCCCGGAAGAGCAGGAAGGGGGGCTCCGATGACGAGCCTTCCGCCTTGCCCTCGATGACTCCCGTCCTGCGGTGCCGGCTGGGGACATCATGGCATCACAGGAAAGTGACGCTGCCCCACGTCCGGGGTCCCTCCCTGTGAAAGCCCCCAAGAGAGCCTCTCTCACCCGCTTCCCACTCGAGGCCTCTGCGAGCGCTGATGTGGGTATCACATCGGGTGCTAGCGGGGAGGGCCCTGGGGTGGTGGATGGTGCTCTCCTTTACCATCTATGAGGAGATCGAGGCCCTGGGTCTGACCCCAGTCATGCAGGGGGAGGACGACACTCTGCTAGCGAGCCTCAATCTGGGCAACCTCACCACGGTCCCCCTGTCCCCAAGTTCCCTTCCTCTACCTGCTGCTTTTGCTCCCACCTCTGGGGGTCCCCTGGATTCTTCCACCAACCCGGCTGCGGCTGGCACCCTGTTGATGGCCGCTGAGCCCATTGGGGCGACAGCCAGTGCCCTGCTGCCGAGACCCGGTTCCCAGGGGGTGTCCTTCTTGGGTGTGGAGGACCTGCCCTCCTTCCTAGGCGGGGACCCCATTGATGAACATCTATCTCTGGACGCCGAGGATGCCACACGTGCCACAGTGGCTGAGCCCCGCATCGTTAGGGGTCCCCTTCCCACTTCCCAGATCCCTGAGCCTGGCCAGGAGGAGCCACTGTCCAGTGGCTCAACAATAGAGGCTCAGGATCCTGCCTCTACCCCCTTCCCTGATTCTTTCCCTGATCCCCGCCCTACTCCTGTTAGCCCTGTCCTTGTCTCCCCCACCTCCTGTGATGTCAGTGCTGCCCCTGGGAATACCCCCCAGGGAGCGGCTTCAGTAGTTTTTCCTTGTCCCGACCTACCGGGGGCTGTTGTTCTCCTTCCGCCAGGGAGCTGGGGGGGTCGCGTGGCATCGGTTCATTGGACGCCACGTCGGGGATCTGCCCCCTGCCTGCCCACCTCGGTGGGCCACGGGGCTGTGACGGGGTGCCACTGGGGGACAGTCATCAATCAGTGACCCTACCCCCCCATGCGCTGAGGGAGGAGCTGCGGGAGTTTCTTGAGGACATCCGTGGCTTCCATAATAAAGTCCAGCTTGCGCTCCGGCAGTGGGGGGATTTCCATCAGATCCTCTGGACCGCGAGGGCCCTCATGGGGGAGGGTAAGAGGACCGGGAAGCAGGCCGCCGCGGCCTACCAGCGGGTCCGCCTCTTCCGTGACTCTTTACTCACTTACGGGGCAGGTCACGGATTGCTGCGCGGCTTGCCGGAGGCTGTGGGCGTGTCTGCCGGCGAGGATCCCCCCCAGCCCTCCTCATGGCGCCGATCATCTTTGCCACTTTAAACTCCCGGGGCTGTAGGATGGGTCTCCACAGGAGCCAGGTGCTCTCCTTCCTCCAGGAGGCGGGGTAATCTGTGGTTTTGCTGCAGGAGATCCATACGGATCTGGTCGCTGAAGCTAGCTGGCGGCTGGAGTGGGGGAACGGGGCCTACTTTAGCCACTTCTCGGTTTGCGCGGCTGGAGTGGTGACCCTGTTCTCCCCTGACCTATGGCCCGAGGTGTTGGGGGTCGCCGAGGCTGTGCCGGACCGCCTGCTGCACCTCCGGGTCCGCATGGAGAGGCTTGTGGTTAATCTCGTCAATGTTTACGCCCGACATCGGGCCCAGAGAGGTTGCGTTTTTATCAGCAGGAGTCCGCCTTCCTCGGCTCCCTGGATTCTCGTGAGTGGCTGGTCCTGGGGGGGGAACTTTAACACCATCCTCGAGGAACGGCACCGATCGGGGACCATGCAGTGCCCGGCCGCTGTGGACATCCTCCGGAAGATCTTCGAACGCCACTCCCTAGTGGACGTCTGGCACAACCACCACCCGGACGACGTCTCAACATTCACCTTCGTCTGGGTGGAGGCCCATCGGTCACGCCACTCCTAGCTGGACCGTATTTACCTGTCGCGTTTCCACCTTTCATGGGCCCACTCCTCCAGCGTTCGGCCGGCCCCCTTTTCGGATCACCACCTTGCTACCGTGATGGTCTCACTCTGCGCGGAGAGGCCGGGGCCGGCCTATTGGCACTTTAATAATAGTTTGCTGGAGGATGCGGGCTTCATGGCATCCTTCCGGGAGTTCTGGCTGGCCTGGCGAGGGCAGAGGCGTGCCTTTTCCTCGGCGCGGCAGTGGTGGGATCTGGGGAAGGTGCGCACCCGGCTCTTCTGCCGTGACTACACTCAGGGCGCCAGCCAATGGAGGGATGTAGCGATAGAGCAGTTGGAGCGGGAGGTCTTGGAGCTGGAGAGGCGTCTGGCCGCCAGCCCCGAGGATCCATCCCTCTGCGGAGCGTGCTGGGAGAAGCGGGAGGAGCTCCGGGCCCTCGAAGGCCATCGGGCCCGGGGTGCTTTTGTTTGATCCCGCATCCACCTCATTCGGGAGACAGATCGCAGCTCCCGCTTCTTCTACGCCCTGGAGAAAAGGAGGGGGGCTAAGAAGCACGTCACCTGCCTCACGGATCTGGCGGAGATGTGCGAGAGGGCCAGGGCCTTCTACGTGACTCTTTTCTCCCCGGATCCGACCGATCCTAATGCTTGCAGAGTGCTCTGGGACGGACTCCCGACGGTCAGCACCGGCTACCGGGACCAGCTGGAGCTGCCTCTCACTCTGGCCGAGTTCTCGGAAGCCCTCCGTCACATGCCCATCAATAAATCTCCAGGCATGGACGGGCTGACCGTGGAGTTCTACCATGTGTTTTGGGATGTCCTCGGCCCAGACCTGGTCACCGTCTGGGCCGAGTCTTTGTAGAGCGGGGTCCTTCTTCTCTCGTGCAGGCGAGCCGTGCTCACCTTATTGCCGAAGACGGGGGACCTCCGCAACTTACGGAATTGGCATCCCATCTCGCTCCTCAGCATGGACTTCAAAATTGTTGCGAAGGCCATCTCGATGCGGCTAGGGTCCGTGCTGGCGGACATGGTCCATCCTGACCAGATCTAGACTGTCCCGGGCCGCACAATCTTTAATGACTTGTATCTGGTCCAGGACCTTCTGGAATTAGGGTGTAGGGATGGTCTGTCGTTCGCCCTCTTGTCCCTGGATCAGGAGAAGGCGTTCGACAGGGTGGCTCACGGGTATCTCCTGAGCACTCTGCGAGCATTTGGCTTCGGACCCCGCTTTGTGGGTTTTCTCCAGGTGCTGTACACTTCTGCAGAGTGTCTGGTCAGGCTCAACTGGACCCTGACCAAGCCGGTCAGCTTCGGGCGGGGAGTACGGCAAGGGTGCCCCCTCTCAGGCCAGCTGTACGCTCTGGTAATCGAGCCCTTCCTCTGTTTCCTCCGCAGGAGGTTGACAGGGTTGGTGATTCGGGAGCTGGAGCTGCGGCTGGTCCTGTCGGTGTACGCTGATGATGTGCTTCTCGTGGTCCAGGACCCGGGCGATTTGACGTGGGTGGAGGCTTGCCAGGCTGTGTACTCGGCGGCCTCCTCTGCCTGGGTCAACTGGGTCAAGAGCTCAGGCCCGGTGGTCAGGGACAGGTGGCAGGCGAGCTCCCTCCCACCCACGCTTCAGGCCATCCAGTGGAGCGCGGGTCCACTGCTCTATCTCGGTGTTTACCTTTCTGCCATGCATCCGTCTCTGCCAGAGAACTGGCACGGTTTGGAGGGCAGAGTGGCGGGGCGGCTCCGGAAATGGATAAGACTACTCCGGTGCCTCTCCCTTCAGGGGAGGGCACTGGTGCTTAATCAACTGATCCTGCCCATGTTCTGGTACCGGCTCAACACCCTGGTCCTGGCCCCGGATTTCCTGGCCAACCTCAGGACAGCTATTCTGAGTTCTTTTGGCCAGGAATGCACTGGATCTCTGCAGGGGTCCTCCACCTGCCCCCTGGAGGAGGGGGGACAGGGCCTACACACTCAGGTCCATGTCTTCCGCCTCCAGGCCCTGCAGAGACTTCTGTATGGTGCAGGTAGTCCAGCGTGGAGCGTATTGGCGCACGCCTTCCTCCGCCGCTTCCGAGGGCTCCGATATGACCCGCAGCTCTTTTACCTCCATCCGAGAGGTCTTCCGCGAGACCTCTCCGGGCTGCTGGTCTTCTACCAAGACCTCCTCCTGACCTGGAAGCTCTTTTCCACGACCAGGTCCATGGTGGCCACCGTGGGGGTTGATCTCCTCACAGAGCCCCTGCTACACAATCCCCAGCTTCGTGTGCAGGTGGCGGAGTCCCCCGCAGTGCCCCAGAGGCTGGTCTTAGAAGTCACTAGGGTCGGAGACCTCCTGGACTACAACCAGGGAGGCTGGCTGGATCCCCTGATACTCGCTCAGCGCATGGGGCTCTCCAGCCCTCGTGCTCCCCAGCACGTACTTCAGGAGGTGAAGGCCGCTTTACAGCCCGCTGTTCGGGCCTACCTTAACCTTGTCCTGCGAGAGGGCATGCCCTGCCCACCCTCCACCCCTGGCCCCGTGAACATTTTTATTGCCCCCCCCCGTGAACATTTTTATTGCCCCCCCCCGCCCTTTCACTGTGAGCCGGCTGCACGATCTGCAGCCGGTTCTGTTCCAGACCGCTCCAAGGAAACATCTGTACACGCTCGTGCTCCACACTCTTCACTACCTCACCCTTGTGTACCCAAATGGCGGGACCTCCTGCCACCTCTCGAGGGTGAGAAGCCCCGGTGGGCCAGCTTATACTTTGCCCTGGTTCCAAGGCCCGCCGGGGATGTCAGTTGGTGGCTCCTTCATAGGGCCATGAGCATGAGCGTGTACTTGGCGTGGTTTACCCCTGTCCCCAACACCTGCCCTTTTTGTTGCGTGAAGGAGACCCTGGCAAACATTTATTTAGAGTGCGCCAGATTGCAGCCCCTTTTCCGGCTCCTCTTGACTATCTTATTGTGTTTTTGGTTGCACTTTTCCCCTCACCTGCTTATCTATGCATTCCCCATCCGTGGCCCCACAAAGTCACGGGATCTGCTTATCAACCTCCTCTTGGCCCTGGCCAAACTAGCCATCTATAAAACCAGGGAGAGGAGCAGAAATAGGCCCACTGGATTTCCTGCGACTGTGGGGCCTATTTCTGCTCCTCCGTCTGTTCACGCGTCCGGGCAGAGTTCCTCTGGGCTGCATCCACTGGCTCTCTTGACGCCTTCGAGGAGCAGTGGGCGTTGTCCAGGGTTCTGTGCTCAGTGTCCCCATTAGGTTCTCTTCATTTAACTCTATGACCTCACTCCCGATCCTGTTTTTTCATTAGTTGTCCCACAAAATCATTTGGAGTCGCAGACCTGTGGATCCTCCTCTTAGGCTGGGGGAAGGTCCTTTAGAAGTGGGCAGGTCCTTTAGAAGTGGACCAGACTCCTGTACCCCACTGGTCTGGTTCTGTCACACAACATACTTAGATCGACTTACCATGGTGTCTTCACCATGGTGAGTTGATTGCTGCTGCACCCCCGTCGACTCTGCCTGCGCCTCTCATGTCACTGGAGTACAGGAGTCGATGGGAGAGTTCTCAGGAGTTGATTTATTGTATCTAGACTAGATACGATAAATCGATGCCGCTGGATTGATCACTGCCCACTGATCCGGAAGGTAGTGTAGAGACAACTAAGCGGGGATATGATAGAGGTTTATAAAACAATGACTGGTGTGGAGAAAGTAGATAAGGAAGTGCTATTTACTTTTTCTCATAACACAAGAACTAAGGGTCATCAAATGAAATAAATAGGCAGCAGGTTTAAAACAAACAAAAGGAAGCATTTTTTTCTCACAAAGCACAGTGAAGCTATGGAACTCCTTTCCAGAGGATGTTGTGAAGGCCAAGACTATAATAGGGTTCAAAAAAGACCTAGCTAAATTCATGGAGGATAGGTCCATCAATGACTTTTAGCCAGGATGGGTAGGGATGGTGTCCCTAACCCCTGTTTGCCAGAAGCTGGGAATGGGTGACAGGGAGTGGATCAATTGATGATTACAGGCGAGTCTCATCTTATGTGCATTTAACTTGCTTGAATTCAGCTTTGCGCGGTCCAGAAAAACAAAAACAAAAAACAAAAAAAGAGAAAAATAACAATTTAAATACTGTACCTGTAGTGCGGGAGACTCCGCCCGCCATTACACTTAATGTAATTTTGACTATATGGGATTTTCGCTTTACATGCTGACAGTGGAACGTAACCCCAGCGTAAGATGAAACTCGCCTGTACCTATTCTGCTCATTCCCTCTGGGGCACCTGGCATTAGCCACTGTTGGAAGACAAGATACCAGGATAGATAGACCTTTGGTCTGACTCAGTGTGCACCATTCTTATGTTCTTAAGCAAACCACTGAGAGAGTCTCTCAGACTGTTTGTTTCATATGTGGACAAATCCAAAGGATGTACAAGTTACACTCAAACACTCTCAGAGTGGATTGCTGGATGCATCATCCTTTGTTATGAGGCTGGCAACATTCTAGGGTGCTAACCAATTCCACAAGATCCCACTCTCTATCTGTGGAGCTACTGAAAGGTGTTCCAGCAGCTGAGATTTGTAAAGCTGCAACCTGGACCTCACTACGTACTTTCTCCAAGCACTATGCCTTGGTTCATGCTTTCAGATGGGATGCTGTGGTTGGAAGTGCAGTTCTGTCTTCAGTGTTAGGTCTGACTCCAAAGTTTTCTCCTCTCTCCAGGAATATTGCTCAGGAGTAACATGGGGAACACCCGTAGGTACACTACTCAAAGAAGAAAGAGAGGTTACTCACCTTGTGCAGTAATTGGAATTCTTCTAGACTGATCCTCCTATGGGTGCTTCTCTATCACCCTCCTTCTCTTCTGCTTTGGAATTTTGTCTCATAGGATTGTGCTGTAGAGGAGGAATGGAGGTGGTTGGCATGTGCAGCTCCATGTATTCTCAGTATGAGGAGCGAGGGTGTCGGGGCACATGTGTGGGCCATACAGGCACTGCTACAGAAAATCTCTGATTAAAGGTGAACAAATGCCCCTGAAGTGGAGCACTTATAGGGAGATGCACCTTGAAGAACTCCAGTTACTGCTCAAGGTGAGTAACCTCTCCTTCAAGGCAGACCTAAAGAAAGATCCAGACATATTCTTTCTCTATCCCCCTCTAGTGGGACAGATTGGCCCCACATTGGTACAGCAGGGGTTAATCCTTCCCTCCTAGCAGAAGAAGCCCCACCCCTGGGGCTCTGCTGCGCATACTCCACCTGGAAATCAGGTATAAAAGCCTGTAGAGCTGCTCAGTCAGGGTAGATTGCCGGAGGGGAAGGCAGCTTGTCACTCTCTCTAGCAGAAGAGAAGCCTGCACCCCAGGACGCAGCAGCCAGACACACCCAGACACGCTGCAGAAGGGAAGCAGAGGATGTTGCAGATCAGGCTGAATCTGAGGACTAGGTAAGAAGTGACCAAGCAAGTCCTTAAAGGGGAACGGTGCTGAGACTGTTCAGGCCGGCGAGTTTTGGAAGGATCCCCGCTGGGCCATTGGTGAGGAGAACTCACCACCAACAGGGCCCTGGGTCGGGACCCAGTGCAGGGGGCAGGACCGGGTCCCCTTACCTCAGCCACCCAGCTCTGAGAGTGGGTTGGTTGGACTCGGGCCTCTACGCCGCATCACCCCACTAGAGGAAGGGAATTAGATGGACTCTGGCCATTGGGCCACGCTGCCCTAGAGGTGCATTGTAGGGATTTCGACTGCTAAGCTGAATTATCCCTCTAGGGAAGGGGAAGTAGATGTACCCTGGCCCTTGAGCCACACTGTGCTAACTAAAGAGGAGTTTAGAACATGTACTTGGGCATAGAGAGGCTGTGCTACATCCCACCCACTTGACTTAAGGGGCTGTCAAGGTACTAGCCCCACCACACTCCCCCAGAGGAGTTTCTACATTTTGGCTCTCCATTTATTATAATATTTTTCAAAGTTTAAAATCTTCAGACAAATTAAAAATCTAACATAACATGAAGAATTTAAGATAATAGACATGAAATTGGGAATAAAGTATACACAGTGCTACACACTAAGCTTTTGTTGGAGCATCTATCCACTCTTATGAAAATCTCCTCTTAGTCATATTTTTAAACAAAAGATTTTAGTTTCTTGAGTAGGGAAATTTATAGAACCTGTTCTTCAGCTGATGTACATCAGCATAGGTCTATTGACTTCAGTGGACCTGTCATGATTTACAGCAACTGAGGATATGGGTATATATTTATAATGTTGCTTTTATAACAAAATATGGTGAATTCTGTGATTCTCAGTAAATATAAAGTACATTAAAGACAAAAGTATGGTCATTAATAGACATTGCAGAGAAAGTTAATATTCCAAGGTGATGGACAAATTAGAAATACCAACAAAAATAGATAAATGGACATACATGTAAGTGGTACTTGTAAATTTATTCAATATATTTTAATAATAATGTTTTGTGGTTAAGTGAGACTGTCACTTATGAAATGGCAGAGTAGTATGTCTGTATTTACTTGGCAGTTCTGTTTTTCAAAGTGAATTTTTTCACAAGTTTATTTTTGATAATTTAGTATCATATAACTAATCAAGGATGATTAAATCAGTTACTGACTGATAGTTTTTTATTTCCTGGGACAATACAGCTATAGAAATATACTGCCCGACGGTGGAAATGGTATGCTTTTATCAAAAACTTTTTATAAGCTACCTACTTCCCAGCCTGTATTTTATAATGTTATTAGACACACAGCATTTTTTTATTTCTTGAAACTCAATTTACTTAAACACTATGATCTTGCTCAACAAAGCTATGGGGTGTGTCTCCTTATATCCTTATGTTTAATCATCAGATTTTATAGCTTCTCTCAGCCTCAAGGTCATAAGTTCATTTGATGTGTTACCCATTCAACAGATATCTGCCACATTTTCAGTGAAAGATCAAGTGGTTTCAGAAACTTCTTTCCTAACCAGGACCAGTGCTAGAGTTTTTCGCGCACTAGGTGCACGGCCATTTCGTCGCCCCAAGCACCGCTCCCGTGGCTCTGGTGGAGCTGCCGCAGCCATTTCTGCGGAGGGTCTGTTGGTCCATGGCTCCTGTGGAGATGCCGCAGCCGTGCCTGCAGGAGGTCCACCGGAGCCGCGTGGGACCAGCAGACCCTCCGCAGGCATGCCTGCAGCAGCTCCACCGGAGCCGCAAACCAACGGACCCTCCGCAGGCACGACTGTGGCAGGTCCACCGGAGCCCTCTCCCCCCCATCAAAATGCCACCCCCTCAAAATCCTGGCGCCCTAGGCAATTGCCTAGTTTGCCTCAATGGAAGTGCCGGCCCTGCTCCTAACACCAACACTCCTTAGGGTATGCGGACGCACATCTATTTTTTTTTTTTGAAGTTTTTCAAGGAAATTATATTTCATTGTATAGTTTATGTCCTGATCTAGTCAAGCATTTAAACATGTACTTGGCTTTAAGTACATTATTCATAGGCTTACAGTTAAGCACATATTTAAGTACTTTGCTGGATCAGGGCCCAAATGAGTCCCATGTGCTGAATAAGCTTGTGTGTGGCTCAAACGAATACACTGTTTGCCTGATAGTTATTTTAAATACAATACTGGACAGTGAAATGGAAGACAAAACTGCTTCAATATAATTCAGATAGGGCCTAATCCTGCTACAGTGCTGGATACCTGCAGTATTTGTCAAGTTAAACTGGAGTTTGAGATGCTTAGTGTGCTCACTATTGGGCCTGTAGCAAGCATTAGTTATCTCACATTTTGATTTCTGTCCAGAAATGTGGTGGAGGAGGCGGGTGGTTAAGGAGAATGGCTGTGAAGTTCTGTGTGTTTGCATGCAGCCATAACAGGGTCAGCCATGTGGAATCTAACACATCATCCTCTTAATTCCCTCATGAATTCTGACCCAGTCCCAAGTGCTGGTAGATGCATTTTTTCCCTGAAACAGGAACTGCAGATAGGTAGTCATATATTGGGGAAGTGTATGTTTTCCTGGGCCACATTGTTAGCTGACCAGCCCGCTCCACTCAGAGATGTGCTATATATCATTGTATGTCATTGCCTGGGTTAATGTTGTACTTTTCTAATACACAGTTTAAAATAGAGTAATTTTATTTTATCAAGAAAGTTTATTGCTATCATAGCATTATATCAAACAATGTGTATTTAAAATAATAAAGGTAAACACATGATTAGGGACAATTAGGAATTAGTATGCAAACACTATTCCTCAATACAGTTATGTACATCAATCCATACTTCAATCACTTCCTTACATCAATCCATACTGTGAATCACCCCCACATTTATAAGTAGTCATGTCATTCATATGTACGTTGCACGGCAATCAACCCCTCCCAACACTCACCAAGTACTGAAGCCCCCCACAATCAATTAGCTGCATCCTACCTCACACGAATATTCATAAAGTTTGGTGCTATTACCCCTCTCACATTGGGCCATGCAAGTCCATATTGTGGGAACAAAAAGCACCCCTGACTTCTGTTGCCCAGCTGCATCCAGCTCCAGCTGTAGTAGGTGCACTTTCTGGCTTATCTTATCAATTCAATTGCCCCTCAGTGCTGTAGATCCAGTCAAGAAATAATGGCTCACCTCTGGCTTCACAAATGTTGTGAAGCACACAGCAAGCCACAGTAATGCAGACAGCACTGATGACTCTGGAATCCAAACAGGTCTATAGACACTTCCAGTGGGTTTTCAATCTGGTCCAGTATGGCCTGTATAACGATGGAGTAGTACCCTTTGTGGTTTATCCACTTGTTCTCCTTGAGAAAGGCAAACTATGGGCACTTGAGTCTTATAAACGGCCCCAGTGTGGTATGGAAACCACACTCTCTCAAAGTCAGGAGTTACCTCAGGGATGTCTTTTATGCCTTCCACCTTGGAGTAAACCACATGCCTGATTGCCTCAGAAACCGCTGCCTCCACTTTACCCACAGTCGATTTTCTTACACCAAATTAGTTGGCAATGGACTATAGCAGTCCGAGGTAGCCAGCTTCAAAACAGACATAGCAATTTGCTTCTGGACAGGGTTGGCTGCCCTTATGCATGTGTCTTTACTCTGGAGGGTTGGGGCAAACTGTTCACAGAGCTCCAGAAATGTAGCTTTTTTTATGCAAAAGTTCTGGACCCACTGCTGGTCATCCTAAGTCTGCGTGATGATGTGGTCCCATCAGTATGTGCTTGTGGCCCTGCTTCAGAAGTATCGGTCTACATGGGGAGCATCAGCAGCTGTACCATGTGTCGTGAGCAGCATGAGACAGTTTGGCTGCCAGGTCTGTGTCCTCCACTTGCTCCTACTCCATCATAAGCTTTGTCAGATGCCTTTGCTAGACTGGAAAACTGAAATGTCCACCAGCATGTCATGGCAGCTCTGTCTGTTTCCTGACACAAGAGAGAGAGAGTGCAAGCAAGAGACGTTGTTCTCCATATTTTTGGTTGCATGCAGATCAAAATGATGATGTATTGGTGGGCTGTTCAAACTTCCTATAATGAGCAGGATGGCCAGTCAATTTTTCCCACCGAGTACAACACTCAGCGGTCTAGAGCAGCCACATTTTGGGAAGGCACTAGGGAGTCTAGGATATGGTGGGTTTGACTTGGGTCTGCATGGTGCAGTCTCAGCAATAGTGCTCCACATTTGAACCCAGGCTAGAAAATTCTTAATGTGAGCTTAACAATCAGTGTATATACTCAAACCCTGGTTCTCTAAGCAAGGGTCAGATGACTCGAGTCCCACTAACGCTGTGCTTACATAGCTGTATAAATATACCTTAAAGGCCCTGTTTCAAAAGTACGGCTTTTAATTATCTTCCTGCTTACAATATGCACTTAAATGTTTTGATATTAAGGTCCCAAATCACTCTTCCCTTTGTTGACCATAGGCCAAACTTATATTAGGTCTAAGGCCAGCTGGGGAACCAAACTCACAGATGCTTTAAAAATCTGTCAAATAATTGTAGGATGAGAAAAATGTCAGTTTGCCAAATACATAAAACAAATTCTAACATACTGTCCTGTTGTTTAGCTTAGTGAGTGATTTTTTGCAAGGAATATACTAACCTCAAGACTAACAGATGCAAAGTTGACAAATTTAATGTATTTACTGGGAATAGCCATAGATGCAAATGACACAAGCAATGAATAAGCACCAAACGCTGATCTTGCAGCCTGCAGTTTATGAAATATGATGGGAAGTTTGGAAATGTGCTAAAAATAAGGATAGTTTTTTATGGAAAGGAAAAAACAACTAAAAGTGCAAGTGTAAACAAGGTGCCTATAATAAAGTCAAGTTGTAGGAAATGAATCAAGTAAGACTGCACAGGGACTGGGCTATCATATTTGTGATTGACTGCAAGCTTTAGTTCCACAGACTTGGTAAAGTATGGGGTTTTTTTTTTGTTATGTGCTGTACTAACAATTAATTAATAAATACCAATCAACCTTGAGTACTCAAGGTCTCTCTCTAATTACTAAAAAGACACACCTTGTGTACTGACCTGCTTTGTAAAGAGCTTTAAGATCTTTCCAAAGTGCTATATAAGAGTTAGGTGTTATTATTATTTATTATTGATCAGCTGAGTGCAGTAGTGTGTGCCTGTAATCCCAGCTACTTGGGAAACTGAGGCTGGCAGATTGCTCAGGGGTTCTGGGCTGCGGTGTGCTATGCCAATTGGGTGTCCAGTGCCACTGACAGCCTGGCCAATGGGTGGCTGCAGGACTGGCTAAAACAACAAGAATGACATGTTGTGATCGACCCTCTCGCTGTGAGAGCTGATGGATTACTTGACCAAGGTGATTATTGATACCATGGCAATCAGAATAATAGTGTGTCATTTCCATTTTGCACCGATGTCAACAATGACTCAAGGTGCAAAGCAACTGTCAGTGATGCCCTCTGAGCCAGATTCTGCCAGGCCCTGGTGCTGACTGCTTGCCAGGTTTCCACAAAGGCATATGTAGGCACAGACATGCAGCCCCGTACTATGGGCCATTCCTCAATTGCATGGCCTAGATCTCTATAAGTGTGTAACTGTAATCATACAGTTTTAATACTATTGACCACAATGTATTTGGTCTGTTGGTTAAAAGTAATGTTTTGTTATCTCATACATTATCATTCCAATAAAGAACACTTTCACTTGGAGCTGGAATTTGATAGCAATTTGAGACGGAATTTTCTCACTGAAGAGCAATGAATCAAAGCATTACATTATAATTAAAAGCCTCACCAGAGGAAAACACAAGCCACAGCATGGTTAGAACTAAAATATTTGCAAAGGGTTAAAGGATTTGACATGTAAAAAAAAATTGCCCTTTGGGATGAAGAAATTACTTCCTAGGGGTGGTAATGATCTTAGCTAAGAACTTCAGTACTTTGTCCAAATGTTGTTCAGATTTTGAAATGTCAAGTTTATTGTTATACACTATTTTCTTGGCTTCAGTCAATATATATTACAAATACACAGGTAATCATGCATCATGAGGCCCCACAAAATCCCATTATTCTCAATATTTCAATGTTTATTTTCACAGTATTGAAATAAATGGCTGCTGATAAACACTTATTTCAACACTCTGTGTGTATCATCAGCCCTTCCTTTCAATGTTTTGTATCTCATCAGATCTTTTTATTTTTATTTTTGAAAAAAATTCTGTCAAATGAAAAGCACATATGATAGCTCTGCTTCAGATAGCACATTAATCTTGAGTAGCTAGGAGATAAATTGTAACTGTATATTATGGCATCGTGACATCATATCCCTAGATGTTTGAAGATAAATACCAGTTCCAAGATATGAAATATCCATACATCTCCATGTTCTGTATTATAACGGTACAGATTTGTATTTACTTTTTGTTCAGTTCTTTCCAAATGCTGCTTTACTCTCTCCCTCTCTTATATGAAAGTTATTTTCTTTTTTTCTGCTCACTCTTCTTCATTCCTTATTATTCTTTTATTTTCATTCTCTGATTTTTTACTTTTTCTCCTTATTCTTGTCCTTTTTCTCTCCTTCCCTCCAAATGACCTCGCTGATTGATTCTGCCTCTTTTGAAGCATTTTCCTATGTATCTCATTCAGATGTCTCTGTTCTCATATCACACGATTCCAAGTTATATAACTGCTTAACATTGAGGTGAATTCAATAGAAGTAGCATATGCTAACACTTCAAAAGCCAGCTGAAGAAATGCAATATCTTCCTAGTGCTTGACTTGAGATAGTCATTACACAGAAGGCTTGATTATCAATCATTTGAGAGTTTTCTAAAAAGTGAGAAGATAGGAGTGCCTTAAATACGTGGCTCACAAATGATGACTCAGTGTTAAGGACAATAGTTCTAGTCATTCAGCAGTTTTTTTTCCAATACATCATCAAGACGTCATTATATGTTAAAGAGTTTCTTGATAAAGGATTTGTCTATATAACTTGTAACATTAACTGGAACTACAGTCTATATGAGCAGGCTTTCATGTACAGTCATATGCTAATTTCCACTGTTACCTGACTATACTGAAATAGCTGTCTAACTTTCAGTCTTTAGCTGTTACTATTAGGCATAAGGCAAGCTTTAGAGAAAACTAATATTTTTTTCTCATTAGGTTAGTATTTTCTTATAGATATTTAAGGTTATTAATATTGCCTCTTTGCATATAACTTGTGCAAAAGTAGATATTTCTTGCTAGAGGAAAGAAAATGGAAGAGTGTAGATTTCCAGGGCAGGTTAATTAATTTTTTATTATGATACAAATACATGTCCATGTGACCTGTGTGATGGGTTGGATCACAGAAATTCCCTTGGGATCTGCCACCCGATGTGCCAAGACTACTTCTACTCCTGCTTTCTTTGCCAGCTTGTGATCCCAGCACTGTGTCTTGCTGAGCCAGACACACCCATCTGCTCCAACAAAGACCCAGGGTCTGAATTTACTTGCTCCAAAGCTGCAGGTTTACCTGAAAGCAGCTCACAGAAGTGTGCTTGTCTTGTAACACTCAGATGCCCAACTCCCAATGGAGTCTAAACCCAAATAAATCTGTTTTACCCTGTATAAAGCTTATACAGGGTAAACTCATAAATTGTTCACCCTCTATAACGCTGATAGAGAGATATGCACAGTTGTTTGCTCCCCCAAGTATTAATACATACTCTGAGTTAGTTAATAAGTAAAAAGTGATTTTATTAAATACAGAAAGTAGGATTTAAGTGGTTCCAAGTAGTAACAGACAGAACAAAGTAAGTCACCAAGCAAAAATAAAATAAAATGTGCAAATTTATGTCTAATCAAATTGAATAGAGATAAGATCCTCACCAGTTCCAGAATGCTCCCTTTTCAGACTAATCTCCTTTTAGCCTGGGTCCAGCAAACACTCACACTCCTGTAGCTACTCTCCTTTGTTCCAGTTATTTCAAGTATCCTGGTGGGAGGAGAGGCTCCCTCTTTAGCCAGCTGAAGACAAAATGGAGGGGTCTCTCAGGGGTTTCTCTTGTGGGTGGAGGCCCCCTCCTCACTCCTATGCAAAGTCCAGCTCCAAGATGGAGTTTAGGAGTCACCTGGACAAGTCACATGTCCATGCATGACTCACAGTGTTTACACGCTACCTTGAATGTCCCAAAGTAGACGTCTTATGTGGATTGGAGCATTCCAAGATCCATTTTCCTTTAAGTGTTTCTTGATTAAGTTCTTAATTTCAACATTCCTTTTTCCAGAAACTGACCAAATGCTCTATTAAGGTTATTTAGAAATCAAGCCAATACACAGACAACATTCATAACATCTAATACAAAAATGACACATACATACAAATAGGATTACTACATTCAGTAGATCATAACTTTCACGGAGACATGTTACATGGCATATGTAGCAGAAAACACTTTCTAAGCATGTTTCCATAGAGCCTTATGGGAGGTACTGTCACAACCTGGTTCAAAGTCCTTTAAAGTTAATGGGAGTTCTGCCATTGACTTGAACACATCAAAGTTAGGCCAACACTAAGCATTTCTGTAAATCCAATTCTTGAGATGTGTGAGACATTCATTAATATTGTGACAGACACAGACCAGTGTGGTACAGGAGTCTGGTCCTATTGGTATCCCACTTCTAAAGGACCTCCCCCCAGCCTAACGGGAGAATCCACAGGTCTAGAACACCAAGTAATTACGTGGGACAACTAATGAAAAAACAGGATCGGGAGTGAGGTCACAGGGCTAAACTAAGGGAACCGGATGGGGACACCGAGCAGAGAACCCCGGCCAACGCCCACTGCTCCTCAAAGGCATCAAGGGAGCCAGTGGACGCTGCCCAGAGGAACTCCGCCCAGATGCGTGAACAGACGGAGGAACGGAAATAGACCCTACAGTCACAGGAAATCCCGTCGGCTAACCTCCTCTCCCTGGTGCTGTAGATGGCTAGTTTGGCCAGGGCCAAGAGGAGGTTGAGAAGGAGATCCCGCGACTTTGTGGGGCCACGGATGGGGAGTGCATAGACAAAAAGGTGAGGGGAAAAGTGCAACCAGAAACGCAAGAAGATATTCAGGAGGAGCCAGAACA
>NC_133771.1:81354001-81360116 GCF_003597395.2 Chelonoidis abingdonii | reverse complement strand
GCTGCTGGAGGACTAAGGAGTACAAGCATTATCAGACACCAGGAGGAAGATCCTGTGGTGAGGATAAAGAAGGTGTTTGGAGGAGGCCATGGGGAAGTAGCCCAGGGATTTGTAGCTGTCATACAGCTGTTACAAGAGGCACTACTTTGTCACAACATTTTTATAAGAAATAATAACCAAAAAAAAAAAAACCTTAGACGTACCTGGATTGCCAAACAAACATTTGCTAGAGTCCATCTTGGGATAAGGCAGTGGGCGCAGAGCCTGAGAGCAAGAAGTCTGGTAAATTTTGGACTGATTTCTTCCTCCAAATTGCACATATCTTCAGGTTTACCCAAGACTGGAATGAGATAGTAGGGACAATTTTGGGATTCCTTTGACTCCGCAAAACCACTGGAGTCACACAGTCTGAAGACACAGTAGGCCAATTAATAGCAGAGAAGATACCAAACTTGGGGCTTTCCACTTCACTCAGATGATGTGACACAAGATGAAGAGAACTGCTTGGAAACTGGGAGCCAGAAAAAAGGGATTGGTGATATGGGGAAATGAGCTATTTTAGCTTAGTGGTTTGATCATTGGCCTGCTATACCCAGGGTTGTGAGTTCAATCCCTGCGGGGGCCATTTAGAGAACTAGGGTAAAAATCTGTCTGGGGATGTGTCCTGCTTTGAACAGGGGATTGGACTCAATGACCTCCTGAGGTTCCTTCCAACTCTGATATTCTATGAAGGGCAAAGGAGAAGGATCTGATTGGGTCCTGAAGAGACAACAAAACTAGAGAAAAAGAGAGAGGAGACATTTACCTAAACATGCTAATATTCTCACTAAGCTGAACCTTAAAATGTATTGAACCTTGCCGCTTCTCAGTACTTAATAGCCTTTTTTCAGAGCTTTTCGGTAGTCTCATCTGCCATTAACTTTAGTTGGAATTATGGGTGCACAATAATCATGCCTCTTAAGTGACTTAAATCTTCATTGGAGACACATCTTACAATTGTACAATTATATCAATTGGGATTTTTAATTAATTTGCTATAGGAGATTGATATTAACCTATTTACTGATGCTCCCCTTTAAAAGAACATTCTGATTAGTAGAACTGCCAAAATTCAGGGATTTTGGTTCACCAGAAGTTTTGATGTTTTTGAATTTGCTAACAGCCCCCAGAGTCCCAGCAGGCTGTCTGCTGTGAGGCTTACCTTGGAACACCAATGGAAGCCTGCCTGTGTTTTGACAAAAGTTTAGTCTAATTATACTAAATATTTTGCTTCAGTTAGTCAGCATTTTCTGAAGAAATGTAGTTTTGCTGGAAAAAAATCTGATTGATGGGAATGATATATAATGTGGTATCCGTGAAATTAAATTAAACTAAGTTATTCAATACATATATAGACAAGAGTAGTATACATTGGTTGGATTTTGTGAATACGGCATATTTGCAAGTACTGACAAACTTCATCTGGGGCAAACTCTCTGCATTCTTGCCAGATGGGCTCAGTTTTTCAAGGTGAGAATCGCAAAATGATGAATGTTTATGACTTTCTTCCTAGTGTAAATATGACATTTTCAGTCAAAATATTTTCTGATGCAAACTAAGTTTTCATCCTGCTAAAATTGTCTTTACTGGGTGCCAACATTTTGAAGTTAGAATAACACGTTTTACTTCTTTGCAAACCCGTGAAAATGTAACTCCTCATTTTTGAGGGATTTGGTGAATATGCTGTTGTGATCCACCTGTGTGTCTGTCTCTGGTTTTTCACTCCCATTTTTTTTCTAAATTTGAAAGTCTCCCAGCTCTGGAGGATCCATGAATGCCCCTCAATGTTTCAGTTCCTCTGTGCAGAGGGTAGGAAGGCAAAGTGCAAGTGGAGTCTTGACACACTCTGTGAATGAGGGAGGTAGGCTTTGTGTGAGGAAGAGAACACTGGAAGTGATTGGAGAAAGTGGCCTCTAGGCCAGAGTAATTAGAGTGGGGCAGACACAGGTCTAATCTAATACCCACTTTTGGGCATTCACTAGACTGTTGTGAGGTAACCAGCAGCTGGATCCCATGTGTTTTAAGTGTTCAGAGTCTGAACATAGTCAATTTCACTGCTGCTCCTAGCTTGCGGTCACTAGGTACACTCTTTTGTGCCTCTATCCAATATCGAGCATTCTCACCTGAGGCCTTAGATTTTGTGATGCAACTGCCTTACCCCTGAAACTACTGTTGACCTCTTAGACTTTTCCATAGTTTATACACCCCCTCTCCCAGAACTCCAGCTGTGTGGACACTCTAGGGCCATAGGTTATTTTTTCAGGGACACAGGATATGAGTAGGGCATAATACAGATAGACAGACTTTGCACAGGATTCTAAAACACCATTCCTCTTTACTTAATAGCACGACAAAATACAGATTATTAAAAGACAACAAATATCCTGAACACAGTGCCCCTTGTTCTAGCTCACTCTTTGCTTGGGAGTCCTTGGGGAACCATCTGAGTTCAAGCAGGTAGGTTCACCAGCTCCTCGATCATCTTCCTTCTGCCTGAGTTGGTAGAAATGGTCAGACATTCCAACTAACTTAGCTCCTACACTTTTTTAACTTTCCACTTCCTCTGTCAGGTGAGTCCTGAATCAATCTGCTCAGGTGGTGACAGGCCTCTACCCGGTAACTTCATTGCCTTTCCTCTGACAAACCAGTTCTTCTAGATGGAAATTGTCTAGGATGTTTGTATTTGAACAGAGGACTCTCCTGATTCAACAATCATCCGTTGCTAAAAAATTTAGTAAGAGAACCTAAGAGGTGTCACTGTGGCTAAACAACAAAGAAAAAGAAGCAATGAGAGGCAAAAAAGCATCCTTTAAAAAGTGGAAGTTAGATACAATTGAGGAAAATAGAAAGGAGCATAAACTGTGGCAAATTAAGTGTAAAAATATAATTAGGAAGCCCAAAAAAGAATGAAGAACAGCTAGCCAAAGACTGAAAAAGTAATGACAATTTTTTTTAAGTACATCAGAAATGGGAAAACTGCTAAACAACCAGTTGAGCCACTGGATGATCAAGATGCTAAAGGAGCACTCAAGGATGATAAGGCCATAGTGGATGAACTAAATGAATTCTTTGAATCAGTCTTCACAGCTGAGGATGTGAGGGAAATTCCCAAACCTGAGCCATTCTTTTTAGGTGACAAATCTGAGGAAATGTCCCAGATTGAGGTGTCTTGAGAGGAGGTTTTGGAACAAATTGAAAAAACAAAACAGTAATAAGTAACCATGACAGATGGTATTCACCCAAGAGTTCTGACAGAACTCAAATGTGAAAATGCATAACTACTAACTGTAGTCTATAACATATTTTTTTTTTAAAATGGCTCCTGATGTGATCCCCGCCACAGTCTGGTAACCCTGATTTCAGTACTGGGAAAACTGGCTGAAACTATAGTAAAGAACAAAATTGTCAGACACATAGATAATCATAATTTCTCGGGAAAGAGTCAACATGGTTTTTGTAAAGGGAAATCATGCCTCATCAATCTACTACATTTCTAGAAGGGGGTCAATGAGCAGGTGGACAAGGGGATATAGTGGACTTAGATTTTCAGAAAGTCTTTGACAAGGCTGCTCACCAAAGGCTCTTAAGCAAAGTAAGTAGTCATGGGATAAAAGGAAAGGTCCTCTCAAGGATTGATAACTGGTTAAAAGATAGGAAACAAAGGGTAGGAATAAATGGTCAGTTTTCAGAACAGAGAGAGGTAAATAGTGTCTGTACTGGGCCCATTCCTATTCAACATATTCGTAGATGATCTGGAATAAAGGGGTAAATAGTGAGGTGGCAAAATTTGCAGGTGATACAAAACTATTCAAGATAGTTAAGTCCCAAGCAGACTGCAAAGAGCTACAAAAGGATCTCACAAAACTGAGTGACTGGGCAACAAAATGGCAGATGAAATTCAATCTTGATAAATGCAAAGTAATGCACAATGGAAAACATAATCCCAACCATACATAT
This sequence comes from Chelonoidis abingdonii, assembly GCF_003597395.2. Classification (NCBI taxonomy): domain Eukaryota; kingdom Metazoa; phylum Chordata; order Testudines; family Testudinidae; genus Chelonoidis; species Chelonoidis abingdonii. Next base: position 81,356,120 of record NC_133771.1, on the reverse strand, counting down.
AAAATGATGGTTTCTAAATTATCCGTTACCACTCAAGAAAGAGATCTTGGAGTAATTGTGGATAGTTCTCTGAAAACAACCACACAATGTACAGTGGCAGTCAAAAACGAACATAATGTTGGACATCATTAAGAAATGGATAGATAATAAGACAGTGTGGCAGGGTCAGGCCAGATGGCTACAGGAGAGTGATAGAAGGCAGATATATTAGCCTCAGATTAAGCAAGTCCCTTTTCCCTGGGTAAGGTAACAGGGGCTGTTCCAGAACAATCAGGAACTTGCTGGAACCAATTAAGGCAAGCTAATTAGGACACCTGGATCCGATTAAGAAACTGCTAGACTCCATTAAGACAGGCAGGCTAATCAGGGCACCTGGTTTAAACACGACCTCACTTCAGTCAGTAAGGGAAGCGCAAGGAGCTGAGAGTGAGAAGATGTGCTGCTGGAGAACTGAGGAGTACAAACACTATCTGGAATCAAGTGGATAAAGAAGGTGTTGGGAGGAGGCAATGGGGAAGTAGCCCAGGGAGTTGTAGCTGTCGTGCAGCTGTTCCAGGAGGCACTCTAGATAGTTGCAGTCCGCAGGATCGTGGGCTGGAACCCAGAGTACAAGGGGGGCCTGGGTTCCCCCCATCTCCCCAACTCCTTATTGGATACAGGATGAATTGACCTGGGCTGTAGGTCCCACCAGAGGGGAAAGTCTCTAGCCTGTTCCCTGACCCACTAGGTGAATCAGCAGAGACTGTGGGGATAGTTCTCTTTCCTTTTCCCCATGCTGGCCAGTGATGAGGTTAGCCGAGTGAATGGCAGGTTTGAGCACGAGCAAAAGTGGCCAAACTGAGGGCTGCTGTGAATCTCTGAGGTGAACAAATCCGCCAATAAGTGCAGGACCCACCAAGGCAGAGAAGGAACTTTGTCACAACAGAAAATATCATATTGCCTCTATATAAATCCATGGTACACCCACATCTTGAATACTGCATGCAGATGTGTTCCCCTCATCTCAAAAAATGATATATTGGAACTGGAATAGGTCCAGAAAAGGGCAACAAAAATTATTAGGGGTATGAAACAGCTTCCAGATGAGAAGAGATTAATAAGACTGGGACTTTTCAGCTTGGAAAAGAGATGACTAAGGGAGATATGATTGAGGTCTATAAAATCATGACTGGTGTGGAGAAAGTAAATAAAGAAGTGTTATTTACTCCTTCTCATAACATAAGAACTAGGGATCACCAAATGAAATTAATAGGCAGCATCTTTAAAACAAAAAAAAGGAAGTATTTCTTCACACAATGCACAGTCAACCTGTAGAACTCCTTGCCAGCGGATGTTGTGAAGGCCAAGAATATTACAGAGTTCAAAAAAGAACTAAACACATTTATGGAGGATAGGTCCATCAATGACTATTAGCCAGGATGTCTAGGGATGGTGTCCCTAGTCTCTGTTTGCCAGAATCTGGAAATGAGCAACAAGGAATGGATCATTTGATGATTATCTGTTCTGTTCATTCCCTCTGAAGCACCTGACATTGGCCACTGTTGGAAGACATTATACTGGGCTAGATGGAACTTTGGTCTGACACAATATGACTGTTCCTATGTTCTTATGTCAGCCCTGTATCACTACCTCTTGGAATTTCAGTCCAACACAGTGGTAAAAGGACAACAGAGAAGGCAAAAGGTTCCACATTTAAAATGTAGTTTGCAACTTGATAAAGATATACACAGAGAGCTCATAACCAAACACTGACAGATTCCCCATGTCATCACAATATATTATTAATAGAAACATTATATTATTACAATTGCATCACTAATATTTATTGACTAAATCTCATGACTGAAGTATTGGTACAGAGGGGGATAGTTTGTTCTGGAAGAACACACAGGGCAAAATGGAGGAGATTTTGCATTATACATCAAGAATAGACACATGTTCTGGTGTCCAGAAGGAGGTGAGAGGCAGACCAGTAGTAGGGGGAGAAAAACAGGGACAATGTCATAGTAGGAGTTGACTATAGACCACCATATCAGGAAGAGGAGGCGTGTCATGGTACAAATTCCCCACTTTGAACCTTAGCGTCCAAAAGATGGGGTACCAGCATGAATTCCTCTAA
>NC_133771.1:81282180-81353277 GCF_003597395.2 Chelonoidis abingdonii | reverse complement strand
GGAGATTGGAGAGAAACCTGGTTGCACGTCTGGTCCCTCTGAGCCCCCAGAGTGAACAACAACCAAAAACTAACAGCACACACAGAAACTTCCCTCCCTCAAGATTTGAAAGTATCCTGTCTCTTGATTGGTCCTCTGGTCAGGTGACAGCCAGGCTTACTGAACTTGTTAACCCTTTACAGTCAAAGAGATATAAAATACTTCTGTGCTATTAACTTTTCTTATCTGTTTATGACAAGGTGGATGACACATTCCCAGATCAAATAACAGAAATATCCAAAACACAAGACCTGGTAGTAATGGGAGACTTCAACTACCAAAAAATTTGTTCATAAAGTAATTCAGAAAAATACAAAATATCCAGTTAGTTCTTGGAATCTACAGGAGACAACTTTTTGTTTCAGAAGTTGGAGGAAGAAACCAGGACAGTCACTTTAGACTTGATTGTGACTAACAGGTACAAATTGGTTGTGACACTGAAGGTTGAAGGCAATTTGGGTGAAATTGGTCATGAAATGATAGCGTTCATGATTCTAAGGAAAGGAAGGAGTGAAAGCAGCAGAATAAGGACAATGGACTTCAGAAATATCCATTTCCCTGCTTTAAAGAAAGCAGATTTTAAGAAACTCAGAGAACTAGTAGGTAAGGTCCCCTGGGAAGAAAATCTGAGGACAAAATTGTTTAGGAGGCTTATTAGAGATAAAAGGTGGGTGAAGCATTAACTTTATTTGGACCAAATTCTGTTGGGAAGAGAGACAAGTTTTCTAGCTCTTCTTCAGATTCTCAGAGAGATAATATTAAAGACACAAGATCAAATTATTTCAGTGCAAAGGCAAGGTAGAAAGAACAGTAAAAGGCCAATGTGGCTGCATCATGAACTCTTTAATGACCTGATAATCAAAAAGGAGTCCTACAAAATGCGAAAACATGGAGGAATTGTGAAGGATGAGTACAAAATAATAGCATTATCAGAACTTAGCGAGGGATATAAAAGACAGTAAAAAGAAGTTCCATAAATACGTAAATACATTTGGAGTAAAAGTAAGGTAAAGGAAAGTGTCCATCCTCTACTTAGTGGGAGAGGAGAGAAAATAATGAATGACTTCAAGAAGCCCAAGATGTTTAATATCTAACTCATTTAATATTAACAATAAGGGGTAAGAAAGGCAAAGGAAATCACTTATTAAAGAATATTTAGATAAGTTGATGTCAGATGAAATTCACCTTAGGGTAATTAAAGAACTTTCTGAAGCCAAGTGAGGTCCCAGGGCACAAGAGAAGGGAAAACATAGTATCTATCTTTCAAAAGAGGATCCATGGAATTATGAACAGGTCAGTGTAACTTCAATACCCGGGAAGATAATGGAACAAATTATTAATCAATTTATTAGCACCTAGGATATATCTTCACTGTATCTTCACCATCACCTTCTGCACCCTCAGGCTTGAGAGTCTGAGCTGCAACATCTACAGAGCTATTTTTAGTACGTTAGTTTAAGCACAACCAAGAGAAGTCAGTGGACCTGGGCTGAGAGGCATAAAGGCCGGAGCTGCCTCTGATCACCTTCAGTTCCTTCCTGCAACCTGTGATAGTTGTTGGAAGTCCTTTTCCTGGCTTCTGCAAGTTTTTTCATCAAACATCTTAACAGTGCCCATTATATTTTCTGTGCAGTTTAGTTAGTGTAGTTTAAAAATATGTATGGTTTTTGTGTAGCTCTGGCACCCAGTCTGGGCACTAGCCCCAGTAGGTGAAATATGCTGTGCTCTCTCGGTTTCAAGCCCTACCACTCTTGTGGTAAGGCAATGGCTAATAGTGACCCTCACCCTGCTGCCTTAAGTTCTTGGAGGAGGCTCATGTGAGTGACATGCATAGCATTTGTAAGGGTTTTAAGCCCTATTCCAGGAGAGACAGGGCAGACAGACTTAACTATCTGCTGCTGGAATCAGCACAACATCCTCTATCTGAGTCATCTATCTTGGTCTGCGTACCTTGGCATCAGTTAGTGGTGCACCACCAACTTTACCAGTGCTGAGAGGTGGATCAGTGTCACTGGTACCATAGAAGAGGCACCATATATCAGACTTGGTACAAGGGTCTTTGAAAGAGCTTATCTAAAGACTCAGGGAGAGTGCTCAAAGAAGCAGTACTGTCCAGAGCACATCTCTAGGTAATGGAGTTTGTTGACTCCAGAGCCCATGACGGGCCTGTTGAGATCGACTCCCAAAACATTGTCATCTAGATCACCTCTCGCCCTGGTACTGCAGAATGCTTTCCTGGTATTGTCTACTCCTGGGGCATTTGCAGCTGTGAAAGAGTTGTTGCATCTCTCAGTACTACCATCACTATCAATTCAGGAGTTGTGCCTGGCACTGGCCTCTAAGTTACTGACCTTAGCAGCTTCACCTCTGCACCAGGCAGATCCAGCAGTTTCAGACATCAGTTTACCTTTTAAGATGGTACCATCTAGGGGAAAGCCATAGATCTTCCCAGCTCTCCTTTCTTCACAGTATGAATCTACCTCACCAATACCAATGGGTATGTGATAGTTTCAAGAAGAAGATTCTTCAACATACCCTGATGTGAGCTCCTCAGTGTCCCAGCCTAGCCATTCTCGCCATCAATAGTATATTACCTGCACACCTTGATTTCAGCCTCAATATCAACAGACGGCTTACTTGCCCAATGCCCAGTTGGAGACCAGAGCCATACCAATGACCCTTTTGGAGCTTGTTGACATTTCCCCCTCATTTGACAGTGTCCCTGCATCCACCTTATCCAGCTCCATCAACGGGCTGTAAGGAACATCAACACTGCAAGCATCTTAGTCTTGGTACCAAACCCAACACTTGGTAGATTTAGGGCCCCTTCCATGAGCATCCACAAGATGAGTGGGAACTGGACCAGATGCCAGTAACATTGCTATCTTCTTCCTCTTTCCCTGAGGAGCCAGTTGTGGGGGATTCTATTTCTTCACCACCTGAGGATTTTAAGAAACATCAGGAGTTATTGAGGAAGATGCCTTTGGCCCTAGACATCAACCAGAGAAGTCCCAGGAAACATTCCAAAAGTTTGTGGCTATTTTTATATCTGTGGTCCCACTAGCTCTCCCTATTAATGATGTTATTTTAAAGCCCAGTAAGGTTCTTTGGCAGACCTCACCTTCCCTTACACTTACTCCAAAAAGACTGGAGAGGAGGTACTATGTCCCCTGACAGTGGTTTGTTCATTTCTATAATCTTCTCCCTTAGGGTTCCCTGGTATTATGAGAATGTAAAAGGGATAGAGTCACCAGGCATCAAACCTAAAGAACAAGAGGCCAAAAAGCTGGACTTATATAAGAAGAATCTTTATTCCACAAGCAGGTTACAGCTTCATATTGCAAACCAGAAAACTTTGCTGAGGTGGTATGATTTCACCTTGTGGGATATAGTTTTCACCTTCAAAGACAAGCTCCCAGGTGATGTGAAACAAGAATTTCAGTCATTAATCGAGGAGGTCAAGTTGGTTGCTGATCTGCATACAGAAGATTCTGATGCTTACAGCATGGCCTGTGCCATCACAATGAGGTGCTCGTTGTGGTTACAGTCTTCTGGCATCCCTCCAAAGTTTCACCAAACACTCCAGGACCTCCCATTTGAAGGGCCATCACTCTTCTTGGCAAAAGTTAATGAAACTCTAGATATCTCAAGGACTCTAGAGCAACCTTAAAATCTCTGGGTATTTGCATCCCAGCAGTGAAGTGGAAGGTCTTTCATCCTCACCAGTCCCAGAAATTCCAGGGGTTTGCCTCTCGAGTCCAGGACTTGACAAAGAAGAAAAGCAGAAGTTACAAAATATGTCCACCACCACTGTGCTTCTGCACTGCCGATTGATCAAGACAGGTGACATCCTCCACGAGCTCATTTTGATGGTTGGCTCAACAGCCGACTACCAGTTCTAAGTGTGCCATCTTCCCCAATTTTTGCAAGTCACCTATTCCACTTCTGTCATGCTTCTGTCCACATTACACATCTGAGCACAACAGAAGTGGAATATACACACAAATTTATTTCTAACATTCTCATCTTTTAAAAAAAAGCTGATGGCCTCCCCTCACCCTTAGAGCATCGAGCAGCCTGTTCTCTGTTACACCTTTTGATTAAGGTAATGTTTTTAGTAGACATTACATCGGCCAAGAGAGTGGGGGAACTGGGGACTCTATTATTGGATTCTCCATATATGGTTTTCTACAGGAGAACGTCTACATTCATCATCCCCCAAGATTTCTTATGAAAGTGGTCTCCACTTTTCATATTAACCAAGCAGTTTTCTTACTGATCTTCTTCCCAAAACTGCATGGTAATAAGGTGGAGGAGAGACTGCACACTTTGGATTTTAGAAGAGATTTACTGTTTTATCTGGCACTGACTGTCATAGCTTCGACTCAATTATTCATTTAATTTGCAGACAGAATGAATGGCAATTCTGTTTCTACACAAAGGATTTCATCTTGGACATCCAGTTGTATTTGGCTATGTTACCAGCAGGATAATGTGAAGCCCACGGATAGAGTGTTGGGTCATTAGACTAGGTCTCTGAGGCTTTTCTGGCTAAAGTTTCCATACTGGACATTTGCAAAGCAGCAACGTGGTCATCACGTCACACATTTGCCTCTCACTACTCCATCTCTCAAAAATCTATAGACAATGCAAAATGTGGACATGTGGTCCTCCAGTCCCTGTTCAAACAGACTCCTAACCAGTTGGGACTGCTCGTGAGTCACCCCACATTGGAATGGACGTGTGTAACACATCAGCACTACTCAGCAGTGGTCAGACCTCAGTTGTAATACTATGTCCAGTTCTGGGTGTCACACTGTAAGAAAACTGTGGACCATTGGAGAGAGTTGAGAGGAGAGCAACAAAAATGATAAAAGGTTTAGAAAACCTGACTTGTGAAAAAAGGTTAAAAAAACCTGGGTGTATTTAGTCTTAAGAAAAGAAGACTGAGGGGGAACCTGATAACAGCCTAAGAATATGTTAAGTGCTTTTACAAATCAATTATTCTTCATCTCCACTGAAGATAGGGCAAGAAGTGATGGGTTGAATCTGCAGTATGGGAGCTTTAGGTTAGATATTAGGAAAGTCCTTCTAACTATAAGAATAGTTGTGACCAGTAGCATGTTGTGACATTTTTAGTAACACATGCAATGACTTTTTAGTGAACAAATTTTGCACTAAACTTTCCATCCTAATGAAGAATTCATGTCACTATTTCTGTTCTATTATGGACAATTCAATTCTACACTTGCATGCCTTACATGGTCCAACCTTTTTAGTTCCATTTCACAAAATGGTGTTCTACATGCAACATGATCTTGGTGTATTCAAGGTCATACTATATAGACGACTCCATTTTGTTCTACTATATGTGTCTGGATGTGGCCCAGAGATTGACAGTTAATTTTTTTGTGAATTCTGGGGCATGCAGTGCATGCACCACATATATAGATGGCATGCCACTGATTGTGATGCTTATTCAGGGACCCAGGACCATGGGTCGCCTTGTTACTCCTCTGCCTACAGCATGACCAAGTCTTTCTTGTGGTGGCTAGACATCAGTTCCCTGACACTGCCAGCCCTTCAGCCACTCAAGCACTCTCTTCAGGCCTCGGCCAGCCCCTACATTGTTTCGCAAGTTAATACTTAGTCCACCCCTGTCCCCAAACTCCTCAGAACTGTCCCCCTGTAATATCCACCCCCTGTCACTGGACACTCTCTGTAATTACCAGATTCACTATTCTCAAGGAAACAAAACACACCAGTTTGTTTGATTCAAATGAGGATTCAGGCTTTGCTTAATCCTACAGCAATGAGTTGTATTTATAATACAATATGGATACATTTATTAACAAAAACAGAGATTGAAATATTCAAATGAGTAATGAGCAAAACTACTGGAAGCAGAATTGGTTACATATATAAAACTAAACATAAAACACAATCCTAAGTCTACACTTATTAATGGTTGCATTTCCTATTTAACAGAGCAGATACTCTCCCAAGTCTTGAACAGGGCTGCTAGTATTCAGACAGGATCAAGGTTTTTTATGAATACCCTCCCCCAACACATCTTCAGTAAATGGATGCTAAAGTGTTTTTTTTACTTCACCTTATATTTCCCAAACTCATTTTGTCCCCCAGAGGCAGGATGGCCACTATACTTCCCGTCTTGAATGCTGGCTCCCAGGAGTCTTCCCATAATCCTGTTTGTTTCATATCCCCCATTGACTTTTTTTCCTATTGACTTGCACATGTAAAATGCAGCTTCTACTATGTGGGTTTTACAATGCTTAATTTACCTCAGAGACAGGGATAGGTGACTAAACATAGTTTGGCAAAAAAAACCTGTCAACTATGCCTGGTTACACAGTTTAAAACATTTGTGTACGTATCCCTACACACCAACCATAAATACATTGCACAATGCTTATGATGACCGGTATGATATAAGCTTTCATATGATACCTCACACAATGCTCTTTATAGATAAATACTAAGACAGCAATGTGTTAGGTGTAGTGTGTTTGTCAAGTGTGACCGACATAACTGTTACAGAACAATTGGAGTTGAGGAATTCGTAATTACTGGAATAGACTTCCGAGGGAGGTTGTAGAATCCCCATCACTGGAGGTTAGGGTGACCAGATGTCCCAATTTTATCGGGATAGTCCTGATTTGGGGGTCTTTTTCTTATACAGGCTCCTATTACTCCTCATTCCCGTCCCAATTTTTCAAACTTGCTGTCTGGTCACCCTACTGGAGGTGCCAAAGAACAGGTTGGACAAATACCTGTCAGGGATGGTCTAGGTACACTTGTTTCTGCCTCAGGGCAGTGCGCTGGACTTGATGACCTCTCGAGGTCTCTTCCAGGCCTACATTTCTATGATTCTATGTTATATATGAGGCATTATTAAGGATGGCCAGCATTTCACATTATAAGACTCTGTTTTCAATTGCTTTTAAGTTTGACAAACTTGAAGTGTTTGGGCAGAAAGTTTTCTCACTGGGTGTCTGCCTCAATCTGAATGTTTTTGGAAACTTTCAGCCCAATAATTCAGCTGTTTCTGAGAATGAGATTAGGAAATAATATTTTTTTCTGTTAAATTCTGGAAGCTTTTCTTTTGAGAAACTCTAGTGCCCTCATGCTTTGAAGCTTGGATTTGAAGTTTGGTAGGTAAGTGTGTAAGGGATGTGGCTTGGGTTGTCCCTGTGAAAATCTGCCAGAGTTATAAATCTTTGAAAAAAATTAATTTGTACATGATTATTAGAGATTTCTTAGAACTCAGATGATTCTGTCCTCTTTGAGCATGCTTGAGCCTCTCACAACTTCTAGTGCTGATCAGACTGCAGGTGCACCATTTCTGCAGTGTGACTGACCTTGCTCTGTCCTCTCAAAGCTCCTTCCTGTGAAGACTAGATTGTCCATGTGCCATCCCCAATGACTGACTGTTCCAACCTCTAGGGCTGTAATTGTTGCTGCCAGTTGCGAGGCACTGAATGAGGCAGGGGTCCTGTGGAAAAATAGTATGTGATCATGTAATTAAAGACTGTATCATAATGCAAACACACAATAGTGTCAAATTAATGTTGTATTTCCTAACTTTTGAGTTCTTGACTTTGCACCTTAATAATGTTCTTTTAACAGTTTTTTATATATTAAATTTTAAATAACTTTCATTCTTAACCTACTTCTGGCTGCCAGCCAGTCTGTACGGTTGATGCACTGTGACTGGGAATGCAGGAAGGTTATTTTTCAGCTCTCTTACAGCAAAATGTTTGTCCTACAGTGTTATTCCTTTCAAATGGCTTCAAGCATGCTCATACTGCTAAACTCTTGACTTCCTATTCTGATTGGTTCTGTTGTGATATTTGTGAGTGTGATCCAAGCCTATAGCAGTACTACTGCAATGCAATACAATTTTATCAAATCAAAGTAAGTGCTCACCTTGGAGGTCAGTTCAGTTAAAAACACTGATATGATAAATCTTTGTTTTCTACTCTATCCTTTCATGAATCTCCCTGTTTTGCATGTATCATTTGGAACTGCTGAATGGTAGTCCTGTAATAAATAAACAAACACGCTATTGTTCCTAGGCTTCAATTTAGTCTGAACAAAAATCTATATACTCATTTATAAACCCAGGGGCAGATTGGGCATAGGATTCCCAGTCAGTCCTGTACTGCTGTCTCTTCCAGGTTGTGCAGGGTTTTTTTTACTGGTGAATCAAAGGCCCACAATAGGTACAGGTATATAGAAGGAAAAAGCCCAGGCAGCTTATACCCCATTCACAAGCTGTGGCTTAGCAAACCAATCACACAATACTACCAGAGAATCATTGAAGTAAACAGACCATGAACAGTACATTGTCTGAAAATTCATTCCACAAATTTAGTAAGCACTTATAAAGAATGAAGATATCTGAACAATTCTCTAACCACACAAGGGGCGAAATACATACTGGATATATCAAACAGCTCTATAAGTGACTCAGAATAAAAGCTGATTTTGCGACCTTCTAGCTTTCTTCACTAAATCAAAGAAAATATTCTGGTTATCTCTCAGCCACATTCAAACTAACTAAAAGATCCTTTCCCTATAAGCAAAAGAATGAGGTTGCATACAATGGTACAATATCACCATTATTAGGTTCAGTACACTCTATTGAATGTCTATATCAAATCTTTATTTCATAAGAGAAATTATATAAAAGCAAACTTCAAAAATCTTTTTCTATTACTGAAGTCAATCAGGATCTGCTGCTGCAGTGCATTAGGCTTCAGACAAAGCATAGAAGTAGGTAAGAAAACCTATCAAGTATATAGCTACAAGCTGTGGCTGAACAGCAGTTAAACTCAATGGAGAAAAACATACATAATATTCTAATGGTGGTGGGTCTTTTTTTTTAACTCTCTAGACAGCAAAAATGAAGAAAAAATATGAGAGAAAAAAACCCACAGTAAAATCCATTTAACCACCCTTTTTCTACCCTTTTTCCATTGAGGTCCCATTACCCACTTTTTGTAGGACTTAGACCTTACATAGTAAGTTCTTTAGGGAAAGGACTCTTTTTTCACGTGACTGTACAGCACAGCATACATTGTTGGTTATAACTAATAACACATACCAAAATGAATATTTTACATATGAGGAGAACTTTAATGAAATTTACATATGACACCTATATGCCTCAGTGCACATTCATTAATCCAGTTAACAAGTATGCACCTATTGTGTCTTGAATAGAAATGGAAACATTTTGCCTGAGGACTTTTGATTAAGGATGCTTTGATAAGGAGATTAGAAAACCATATATCCCTTAAACCCAGTCTTAAATCAAGAATCGTGCCTGCATATTTATACCTGTCTCTGGAAATTTCCATTACATGTGTCTGACGAAGTGGGTATTCATCCACAAAAGCTTATGCTCCAATACATCTGTTAGTCTTTAAGATGCCACAGAACTCAAGGTTATTTGAGTGAGTTGAAGTGAATATTTCCATACTTTGTAATGTTTACCTCTTTTTCTTTAAGTGCAACCAGTACGAATTTCCAGGCTTTTTGATCCCTATGCTGTTCTTAAGTTGCAATTCTCAGAGGCATCTAAGGAAGGTAGGTGCCCATCTTGCACTGAAATTTGAGTGCTTCACCTTTTAATCCTAATGTGTATAGCTTGGAAGCTCAGTTATGCCAGACTTGGAGTCTTGTCATGGTTGATCCATGGTTGTGATGGTAGGTCCATCAATATCCATGCAAGCATTGTACTTCACATTCTGAACTTCATGGAGGCAATACTGAGCACCACAGAATCCATGGTCCCAATTCAGCAAAACACTTATCTGCTTAGCTTTAAGTATGTGAGTAGTCCTATTGCATTGCTTGGATGAGTTGATTATTTTGGCCCCAGTTTTGCAAGCACTTATGTACATGGCCTAGAACTTTCAAAAACACTTAGGGAAGATATAAGCCCAAATTCCATTGAAACTCATTGGGAGTAGGATACCTAACTCAGTTAGACTTCTCAGAAACTCCCAGCTTCACGTAACTTTGCAAAATTTCCATTCAATTTAATGGAATTATTCCTATGTGCACAGTTGTGCATGTGAATTTGTGATGGTGGATTAGAGCCTTATTAATTAATTGATAGATAAAAGGCACTTTAGCATATTGTCATGGGCCCTGATTCAGAATGGTGTTTAAGCATGGTCTCATTGTATGAGTGAGCACATTGAAATTAGTGGGAATATTTATGCATGTGAAAATTTACAATATTGAAGCCTAATTAACTAGCCTGCCTCATTCCACTCTTTGATGGGGTGGTTTTTTTTAGCACTGGAGAGCTCAATTAAAGCACCTGGTGACAACTACAGTCATGTCTGGCTCAATTAAGAATGAGACTCAGCTGAGGGGGAGCTAGGTGGCTAATATAAAGGAAGGGTTTAGGGGTAGAAGGCAAAAGGAAGCCTGGGGAAACAGTGGATCGTCCCTCAACAAAAATATTCTACCAATAGAGTAAGAGAAAGAGACTGAGAAACCGTAGGGGTGGAGCAAGTCCCTGCAATGAGCCTTGATAAAGGGATACACACTGGCTCTCAAGGGAGACAGTAATGGGGGGCTTTGCTTGCTACCAGAGCCCAAGAGGACTCTGTAGAACCTGGAAAGGGGTGGGGGAAAAGACCTAGTCACAGGCCAAGGTAGGAAAAAATTCAGGAAAGCAGCAAGAGGTTGGAGAGAGCAAACCTTGGCTGCTCACTACTGTATTCCTGGACTGGAATCCACAGCAGAAAGAGGACTTGGACTCCCTACCAGCCACCATGGACAGTGAAGTGTAACCCCCTGATACAAGGGCCAGGTACTATTGGAAGCCCTAAAAAAAGGGCATAAGGACCACTGGGCCCACAGCTGGGGGGCCTCTGATGGAGGATACTAACCCCACACCTGCAACAAGGGTTAAAGAGCTGCTCTGCTGGCTCTGCCACATCTGAAAGGCATGCATAGTCTGGAGAAGGGGCTTAAAAGCTCATTTGTGGGCAGACCAGGAAAGCGAACAAGACCATCAACCCTCAGCTCCTGAGACAAGGGCTAAATGAAGGCAGGTGCTTCCCAGAGGACCAATGCCGGGAGGCCCCTTCCTGATTCTTCCTGAGAGGGAGTCATTCCCTTCTCTCTTATAAATTCAATTTATTTGCATTAGTTCCCCCTTGCTTTTTGTTCATGGAATACCCTAGAAGGGGAGAGATTTGAAGCGGCCTGGCCAGAGGGCCAAATCACAGGAAGAGGCAGAGCAGCTGCTGAAGAGAGCCCCCCCGTGAAGAGAGTGCTGCTATGCTATGCCCAGCCACAAGGAGGCACGAGTGGTAATTTGATCCTTTCACAGCGCCAAAGACCTGCTCAACTATACATATACAATGATGAGGTCTAAATTAGCTGTTACCACTCAAGAAAGACATCTTGGAATCATTGTGGATAGTTCTCTGAAAACATCCACTCATTGAGCAGTGGGAGTCAAAAAAGCAAAGAGAATGTTGGGCATCATTAAGGGAGAGATAGATAGTAAGACAGGAAATATCATATTGCCTTGTAGTGAGGTGGACTGGCCCTCCTCAAACATAGAGGAAGAGGGTGACTCCACCCCCTTGCCCAGGCTGAGTGACTTTGTGTCTTGTCCAGCTCTGAACCAGAGCCTGGGCTCATTAACTGTCTGCAGCCCCACCTGAGTGCAGGGTTGAGCTGAGTGATGCTGTGTCCGGCCCCACTCTGAACCAGAGCTTGGAATCATTAACTACGTGCAGCCCCACCTTAGTTCAGGTTGGAGCTGAGAGACTTTGCTTACTGCCCAGCCTTGAACCAGAGCCTGGGTTACGTGCTTATTTGCAGCTCCACCTGAGTGCAGGCATGAGCCATACTTTGACAGGCCTCACTGATTCCCCCCACAGCAAGTGAGGTCCAGAGACTGAGTGAGACGGACTGTCCCTCTCATGATCCAGGTGACGAGGTACTCCGCCTTCAACCAACTACATGCCTCTATATAAATCCATGGTACACCCACATCTTGAATACTGCATGCAAATTTGGTCACCACATCTCAAAAAGATATATTGGAATTGGAAAGCATTCAGAAAAGAGCAACACAAATGATGAGGGATATGGAAAAGGAGAGATTAACAAGACTGGGACTTTTCAGCTTGGAAAAAAGACGAATAAGGGGAGGATATGATATGATATAATCATGATTAGTATGGAGAAAGTAAATAAGGAAGTGTTATTCACTCCTTCTCATAACAAAAGAACTAGGGATCACCAAATGAAATTAATAGGCAGCAGGTTTAAAACAAACAAAAGGAAGTATTTTTCCACACAACGCAGAGTCAACCTGTGGAATTCCTTGCCAGAGGATGTTGTGAAGGCCAAGACTATAACAGGGTTCAAAAAGAACCAAATAAGTTCGTGGAGGATAGGTCCATCAATGGCTATTAGCCAGGATGGCCAGGGATGGTGTCCCTAGCCTTTGTTTGCCGGAAGGTCGGAACAGGAAACAGGGTGTGGATCACTTGATGATTACCTGTTCTGTACATTCCCTCTGGGACACTTGGCATTGGCCACTGTCGGAAGACAGGATACTGGGTTAGATGGACATTTGGTCTGACCCAGTATGGCAGTTCTTGTGTTCAATGGACAATTGTTTGGGGAATTTGTTAACCTGGAAAGAATGGGACTGAATGTAACTTGGACAAAAGACTGAGTCACAAACAGAGTGTCGAGGCAGCTGAGGACAGAATACAATTTTTAATTTTGATCACTTGGCTGGATATAAACACGACAATATATACTTCCCAATCTACAGCAAAATGCATACAGATATTAACAGAAGTTTCCTATAAAGATTCAGAACTGAATAAGACCTTTATGTGGTAACCTGATGTATAGTTATTACTTTGTGTTCAGAGTCTTATTGTTGCATTCATAGGGGGTTTTTATTATTTATTTATTTCTAAGTCCAGAAGGGACTATTATGTGATCTAATATCACCATTTGAATAACCCAGGCCAGAGAATTTCACCCAGTAACTTCTGCGTGAACCCCATAACATTTATTTGAGCTAGAAAGACATCCAATCTTGATTTAAAATCCTAGAAGTGATGGACTCCTGTGGGTTTGGGAACAGAAGAGGCCCACTGCTCCTCCTGCATGTTGTAAGAGGTGACTAAATCGGGGCTTCCTGGAGAGGAATGGGTTCTGCCAGGTTAGAAATTTGCCCAAGATACACCATATGATGAGAAAGTTAACCACGTCCATACCAGATTGGTCACAACTTGAGTTAATAATGACCATACCAACCATGCCCATTTCCCACCAGGGCAGATGCGACAAGTATACTACTGGAGTAACCCCAACAAAGAAGATTCGTGGAAGAGATAATATCACCATAGCCACATGGAATGTAAGGACATTGAGAAAAATAGGGAGGCTGAAAGAACTCACATATGAAATGGAACAATACACCTGGCACGTCCTAGGAATCTCTGAGGTCAGATGGAAGAACTTTGGAGAGGCACTAATGGAAGAAGGCCATGTTCTCTATTATGCTGAAGAGGACAAACATGTCAACGGCGTTGGATTTCTTGTGCATAAAGATATCAAAAATTCAGACCTAGGATGTCACTCAATATCCAGCAGGCTTATTTCCATCCATCTAAAGGCAGTACTGTTCTATATCACAGTGGTACAAGTCTACGCCCCTACAACAGACTATGACAATGAGCAAAGTGAACATTTTTACAATCAGCTCCAAGACATCATTGATAAGGTACACAAGAAATATATCCTGATTGTACAGGGAAATTGGAATGCTAAAGTGGTTACTGACGCACAGGCAGATTGGTGAGATTATTGTGGCCTTTTTTGTAATGTGGTAACCAGTGAGAGAGGACTGAGACTTTTGGAGTTTGCCAGCTATAACAATCTGGTTCTTGCAAACACATTAGGAGCACATAAAGAATCCAGACGATCAATGTGGCATGCATCTGATGGTTTACATCACAGTCTGACTACATCATGGTGAAAAACCTATTTTGTTTTGGGATCAACAGAGCTAAAACAAAAAGCTTCCCCAGTGCTGATACTGATCAGTGATCATGACCTTGTGATGCTAAAGTTTTGGCTGCAGCTAAGGAAAATCATTAGGCCAGAGTTCACCAGAATCAACTTTGACTTAGAAAAACTTTGAATCAAAGCATTACAGAGTCATTCCAAGCAACGATCAGCAGAAAATTTGCTCCACTGTTTGCTCTAGAGGAAGATGTAGAAACAATGACCAACAATTTCAATGCTGTAATGAATGAGATAGCAATGGACATTGTTGGGAAATACCAGAAGAAGACAAAACTCTGGGTCACGAATGAAATACCACATTAAATGAGTAACATTAGAAGAGAACTCAAGAGAGACAAGAACAGCACTGAAGGAGCTGATAAATACAGAGCGATTGGCAGAAAGATCAAGAAAGGAATGAAGGCAACCAAGGAGATATGGATCACAAAACAATGCTCTAAAATTGAAGAGTGTATCAATAATAAACATAGCAAATGAGCCTTCCAGATTGTAAAAGATCTGTTGAAGAAAAGATGGACCGAAGCTAATGCAATTCAAGACACAGAAGGGAACAGAAGAAAAGGACACTGTCAGTAGGTGGACAAATAACTGCTCTGATCTATATAGTCATCAGACAAATGGAGATCCTAGTGTCCTAGGCAGCCCAGATTTAACAGAGGAGGATGACTTTCCAATACTGCGTGAAGAAGTGGAAACAGCTGTGAAATCACTCAAGAATGGAAAGGCTACAGGTATCGACAACATCCAGATTAACTGATGAAATTCAGAGGAGAAATAGTAATAGATATAGTCACCAAGATCTGCAATAAGATCTGGTCAGACCAGTGAGTGGCCTGTCACATGGACACAGTCATTAATCATCACTCTGCCAAAGAAAGGCAACCTGCAATTGTGTCAAAATTACTGGACCATAAGCTTAATTTGCCATCCCAGCAAAGTGATGTTAAAAGTCATATTGAACAGATTGAAGCCACAAGCAGACAATATCATCACTGAAGAATAGGCTGGCTTTCATGCTGGAAGAAGTATCACAGAACAGATATTCAACCTTCATGTTCTATGTGAGAAGTACTTACAACACCAGCAGGACATCTACCACGTCTTTGTTGACTTCAAGAAGGCATTTGACAGAGTATGGCACAAAGCTCTCTAGGCAGCCGTGAAGAAGTATAATGTTGGTCAGAAGCTTATTCTTACCATTAAACAACTGTATGCCAAGGCCAGTAGTGCAGTTCTCATCAATGCCACAATAGGAAAGTGGTTTTGTACCATGTTGGAGTCTGGCAAGGCTGCCTTCTTTCACCCACACTATTCAACATCTACTTAGATCACATAATGACTGCTGCCCTAGAAGATCACATACGCACACTCAGCATTGGGGGAAAAAGAATCTCAAATCTTCAGTTTGCTGATGACATTGATGGCCTGGCAAGTAGTGAAGATGAATTTGCCAATCTTGTGAAACAATTGGATGAAACCTCCGCAAAATATGGTATGAAAATCAGTGCAGAGTAAAGCAAGCTAATGACAAATAAACATGACGGGATCATCTCACATATCACTGTCAATGGACAAGAGCTAGAGACAGTGAAACAATTCAAGTATTTGGGGACAATCATCACTGATGAAGGATCAAAGGCAGAAATTCCGACAAGAACTGCACAAACAACTGCAACAGTGGCAGAGCTAAACCCAATATGGAGGACAAACATCTCCCTGGAATCCAAACAGAAACTGCTGCACACGCTGATCATCTCCATTTTTCTGTATGTGTGCGAGGCATGGACCTTTACAGCAGAACTTGACTGAAAATACTGGTAGTAGAGATGAGATACTTCCGTAAAATCCTGGGTATCTCCTATTTGGACCATGTCACTAATGAAGAGGTCTGCAACATCATCCAACACACTGAGTCATATGAAGACTTCCTGATGACCATGAAGAAGCACAAGTTGAAGTGGTACACCCATGTAACAAGATCATCTGGCCTATCCAAGACCATCCTACAAGGGACAGCGAGGTGGAAGAGAAGAAGAGGTAGACAGAAGAAGGGATGGATTGACAACATAAAGGAGTGGACTTTGCAGAAACTCAAGCACTGACACACAATTGTCAGGGGTCGAGACGATTGATCAATGGTGGTGCACCAACGACCAATGCAGTTATGGGAGTGACGATGATGAAGTGATGGAGAATCTACCATGTCACTACGAAACTTGTTCCAAGGGTTAATTACCCTCACTTAATAACAAACATTTCTGATTTGAATTTGCCCTAGTCTTCAGCTTCCAACCACTAGGTCATATGCCTTCTTCTGCTAAACTAAAAAGATGTCTGCTGTCAGAAATTCCCTTTTCCAAGTAGCTACTTGTAGCCTGCGATTGAGCCACTTCTATATCTTCTCTTTGGAAAAACTAAACAAGTTGAGTTTCTTGCTCTATGTTGTGCTTTCCAGATTTCAAATGATTCTTAGAGCTCTGAAAATAACTCTTTCCAATTTTTCAACATCCTTTTGAAAGTACGGAAACTGGATGCAGTAATGAAAAGTAATTCAGTATCACACAATGGGAAAACCTACCCTTTTGGTTGCCCTCCCCCACCCCCACTGCGCTTCTGTCTTCCCTGTCTTTTTTGTGTGTCTTTTGTTCTTCTTGCTGCATTTCCTTTCCTACACCACCTTCCAAATCCCTGCCATGGATTTCATTCCCACACCATGTGTCATTCCTTACCTTAAAATTACCAGGGATGGAATAGCTAATGATTACATTAAAACATCATTATGGGGCTTTGAAGGTCATGCCCCAATTAAATTAACAGGTGGTAAATGAATTTTCTGCTTAGATTCATTATTTCAGCTTGCCTACAATTTCAGGAAGATACCATTTCACCTGTTTATACTTGGCTGACATTTGAAAGAGATCTTAACATTCTTCAAGGCTGCTTATTTTTTTAATATAAGAAATGTTAGATTCTGCACAATCTAAATATGTTTTGCAGGCCACATAAATATAGCATGTGGGTAGGATCTGGTCTATGGATATGATTTTGACATTTCTGTTCTAGATGAAACTTTTTTCAGGTAGACTGGTTATGTTTTGGCCTTATAATGAAGTCATTTTTAAATGTGTATCTCTGTAATATTAAATTCAGTTAATAATATTGTCCCTTTAGTTATGACATTTTAATTATAGCTCAGGATAATCCCTCTGTCAAAACTGTGTAATTAAACTGGTGGAAAGGGATCAGTGCATTGTAAAGGTCCCTATTGGAAGGCTGCAGTCAGTCAGTGGTGTATGGTGTAATTGACTAGTTCTGAATTTTAAATCTTTAATTAGTATAAGTGATAATTAAGAGTTTAAAATATACTGAAAACATCAATACTTGTGTTTATCTGTAGAGATTTGATCAATGGCATTGCTTTGTCAAAATTTAAAAAGAAAGATTAATACCTTAATTTTACAAGGAAAATAGCTTTAGATCTCAAACACAACAGACATCCTTAAAATATACTGGTTTGGCTTTGACTGGATAATGTTGTCATAGAATTTGTGGAAGTCTCTCAGCACAGGGAATACTTTGGTAACTTGTTTTAGTTAAAATTGTTAGGGATGGACCACTGGTTCAGGTTTTCACATACTGGCAATTTTCCAGCAACCAATCCCGCATCTCTGCTCACTTGCTGAAAACAACTGTAATTATGAACAATATTTAGAGATGAGCCTGATTCTAATCTGTGGCTCTGACTCAAACTTCAAGCCAGATTCTCAACTGATGTAAACTGGCATAGCTTCGTTGGCTTCAGTGAGATATGGGAGTACTTAGCACTGCAGAAACAAGCCTTAATTGCAGAACCAAAACTCGAAGGCACAGATGTTCGATATCACTACAAACTCTGCCAAGTCTGGAGGTATCCAGATTGTCTACAAACTTATGTGTGAACCCTGGGTTTGGAGGCAGTGTTCAAGCCCCCTTCTAGTCTTAGTCTATTGACTTTTTTATATTTCTTTCTGGTTTGATCTAAAATATTTACAGAAATTGAGTAGTTTCTTTATTGAAACATGTAGGCTTACAGCCAAGTCTGTAGTCACAGGGGAAGACGAGACAGGAAGCATACAAATACAATGGATCAGCTGTGGGTCTGCTGTTGAAAGGCCAAGTGATGAAGAGGCCTCACAAAGCAGCTCTGTACCCCTGCCCGCTATGTAGCTAAATGCTGACAGCTCTCCCCACAGCAAGATGGACAAGAGGTTTGGTGGAAAAGTGTAGAAAGGGGCTGGCTTCTCGGTCTAGAACTGTGTTCTTCCCCTTCTCAGTGGTTCAAAAGTGGCTGCAGCTCTGTCCAATAGGCTGTAGTAGCTGCTGTGAAACACTTGTGCAGGCACTCTACAGCATGACGAGGTCATTTCCCATTAATTCAGGCTTTGCAAAGGGGACCAAGATGTAGTGCATAAGAACAAACATAATATTTATAGAACAATTGAACCAGGCTTGCTTTCTCTTTTGACTTGCCTTTTTATGTAAAAACTCATAGTAATTCATATTGATTACAGTGAACAGCCCAGGTCCACGGTAAATCTTGTGGAAAATAAAAACCAATTATTCATACACAACATCTAGTTACATAACTGCAATTGCTCATTGGATTTTACTGAAGTACACTTGCCCTCTGTCTGTCCATTAGAATTAATATTCAGCTTCAGCATGTTCTTCCTGAAAAGATTAAATGAACAAAAGTTACCATAAGTCATAGCACTCTGACAAGTTGGCCCCATTCTAACTTGTGGCTACTGGTTATAAGTGAGCATTTAAATGAATGAATTGCCAGCATGTTCACAGAATCCCTGAGGCAATTCCTGGTAATAAGAGTCAAAACTTTGTCATTCTAACCTCTTCTCTTCCTCCTTCCATAGTAATATCTTTTGTAAACCAGTAATTCTTGGATTGATGATATAACATGGAAATGGTCAGGTGTCAACCTCAAATTTCCTGCTTTGGAGTGGGGCCACAGAAGTCACATTCCATCATCTTAATGGTGGTGACAGCCTTCTTTTCCATTTTCTCTTCATGTGTCCTCTGTGTGCTCTTTGTGTTATACTCCATGCAGCATGGAAAACTCTGTGCTGTGGCTTTTAAAGAATTGTGGCTGTGAGTTCAAAGGACTCAGAAGGTGTGTGTAGAAAGCCTTAACCATGTTTGACTATAGCCTTTCCAGAAGGTTAAGACTCTAACTGGAAGTTGAAGCTAGACAAATCAAAACTGAAAGTAAAGTGCATGTTTTTAACAGTGAAGATAACTAACCATTGAGCTTACCAGGGGATGTGGTAGATTCTCCATCACATGAGGTCTGTGGAGCAAGACTGGATGTATTTCTAACTATATGTTCTAATTCAACCACAGACTTATTGATTCACAGATATGTAAGGCTACAAGGGACTATTAGCTCACCTAGTTTGATTTCCTCTATAACACAGGGCATGGCCTTCCAAGTTATTGGCCTTGATGTAGAAATTACTGACTGAGGAATTCTGTGTCCTCTGTTATATGGTAGGTGAGAGTAGATGATCATAATAGTCTTTTCTGTCCTTAATCTATTAAACAATAACAAAACACTATCAAAAGACATAGGAACTTTCTGTCTTATGTGATGGGCCCCTCCTACTTATACTGTGCCCAGTATAAAGAACTGAAATTCTCTGCAATAGGGAGGGAAACTGTCAGAACTGTAACAACATCAGCATTAAGGAAATTACCACAGAGAGGACTGAACTACTACTATGTCTTATTATATATACCAGGGTTTCTCAAAAAGGGGTTGCTGCTTCTGTAGGGAAAGTCCCTGGAGGGCCGGCCAGTGTGTTTTTCTGCCCTGTCCGCAGGTCCGACCGATCGTGGCTCCCACTGGCCGTGGATCGCTGCTCTGGGTCAATGGGAGCTGCTGGAAGTGGCTTGGGCCGAGGGACTTACTGGCTGCTGCCCAGAGCAGTGATCCGCAGCCAGTGGGAGCTGCAGTCAGTCAGGCCTGCGGACAGGGCAGGTAAACACACTGGCCTAGCCCACCAGGGACTTTCCCTGCAGAAGCGGTGACCCATGTTTGGGAAACCTTAATATATACTGTGTGTCAGAACTAGTGAACAACTAGCTGTTTAATAGTGTTGCTCCTGGGACTAAAGAAAGGTTAACAGGTTATTGGTTGTTTGAGCATTACGAACCTATTATGTGTGATGTCAACTCCATTGGAAGCTGCACTTACAGAACTGGGTCCTAATTTTAGACCGTACCTCCTTGTTTGTTAGTTCCTTTCTCATACTTTTCTTTAGCTGTTATTTCCTCTCTTTTTCAAGTATATAATTAAAAAATACAAAAACCCTGCTGCTGAAAACTTGTTCAGTACGCACACAGCCAGAAAAAGGCTGATAATAAACATATTTTAATAAAAATTGTGGTCTGTCACAGTTATATTGCTAAATATTTAGAGAACAATTGATTTTTAACTCATGTATTTTAATATTTCTGAGAAAATATCTTCTAGCCCCCAGCAAATAATGGTCTATGTTGGTTG
This sequence comes from Chelonoidis abingdonii, assembly GCF_003597395.2. Classification (NCBI taxonomy): domain Eukaryota; kingdom Metazoa; phylum Chordata; order Testudines; family Testudinidae; genus Chelonoidis; species Chelonoidis abingdonii. The sequence goes on along the minus strand of NC_133771.1, from coordinate 81,332,567 downwards.
TTCCCCCTTTATTAGATAAGAAAATTAGATTTAACTCTAGGGGCAGATGCATTTTCAGTCGTTTATTAATAGAAAGATAAGCCAGCTATACTCTCTGGAAAGTTCTTTGCCTACCTCATGCTTCTCAGTGTAAATTCAAACTGCATCAGTGGTGCAAAAAATGTTGGAACATAATTTAGAAATCTTGATTAACCCATGCTCTTGAAAATATTCAGTATATATGATCAATGTAGCTTTTCCATTGTAAAAATTCAGATCCAACTTTTTAAAAAATATATACTTTTCCCTCCTCATATTTACTATTAAAAATAAGGTCAACATCCAGGGAAAACTATTTCCCTGCTCTCTCGCTTGTTTTTCATATCCCAAGTATGTGAGTATGGTCACATCTATTGACATTGACTCGCAATGGTAGCCACTCGGTAATGTTATGAAACTGATTCAAATTCATTTTGAGAATTTTTTGGAACATACGATTTGTCTAGTCAGCTGTCCTGCCTCCACAGTAACTTAGAAATGTTGGCAGAACAGTGGGAGCACTTGTGGTCTACCTCTTCTGTGTGTAAATAGAAGACTTCAATCTCTAGTGTTTGTTTCAGCAATTTTACAAGTTCTAAAGCCTAGCTTGTATGACGTGGACTGCTTGCCCAAGTAAGGGAAATAAGAGCCCTCCAATTTATGCCAATTTATCCAGTTGTCCAGATGTAAGTCTGAGCCCAGAGAGACTTCCATCAATCCAGCACGCATTGCAGTCAATAGAAAGATTCTCAGTGACTTGAGTGGGCCTTGGACGGAGATAGCGTAAGCAGGCACTGTGCCTACACACCCTACCCCTCCTCCTGGAGCCAGTAGATTAAAAGCAGGGAAGGTCATAGCCTTTTTTCAGCTTTCCACACTTGCTGACCAGTGCAGCTGAACCTTCACTGATGGTTCCTGAAACTTTCTGATGGTATTGGCCACCCACTGATCACAATACCCCCCCCCCCCTTCCTCAGGGGATGAATGTGACTCAGAGGTATGTATCTAATTGATGGTGCCTCACGGGGATATTCCTAGGGCGGAGCAACTCTATCATCTGTTGCTTAGTTCTGGCTAAAGTCATCATCTAACCCTACATCAATTTTTGGGAAAATAATGTTATCAAGATTGTACTTTTAAATAAACTGGCTTGAAATATATGTATTCTTCTTTCATTCTCAAAAGGCACCAAAGGTTTGTGTTAACACTTGCTCTCTCAAAAATACTCTAGAGAGCTAGAGAGCAATAACCTGCCAGAGACCAGCTGTGATAGATCCAGGCCAGTTGGGTACAGCAGAATAGCAGAAGGCAGATATGGCCACTGGATTAACAGTTTTCTGTTCCCTAACTGACCAGGGCAAGGGCTGCTTCAGGCTAATGAGAACACCTGACTCTAATTAACCTGAAAGAGTCAGGTGAGGCCATTAAGCTAATGTGACCACCTGACTCTAATTAAGGCCCCACTGATACTATAAAAAGGGCTCACTCCAGTCAAGCAGAAGAGAGCCAGGGAGCCAGAGGAGAGGAAGTGCGGCTGAAGGGCTGGTTAATGGAGACACCCTCAAACCATCGGTAGGGGAGCCCTAAGGTAAGAGTGAAAAAGAAGAGCTGTGGGGAAGTGGCCCAGGGAAATGTAGCAAACTCTGGCAGTGAAAGTTTGGCTGTCAACAGCTGCTACCATTAGGGTCCCTGGACTGGAACTCGGAGCAGAGGGCGGGCCCGGGTTCCCCCCAACCCACCACTACAGGAACATCTCCTGGGAGGGGAAGTCAGGCCCCTGTCAGGACAGGAGGCTGAACAGAGACTGTGGGAGTTTTTTCACCAACCTCCTTGCAGGCCTATGATGAAAAGGGCTTAGTACACTGTAACCCTGGCCCTAGAGAGAGAAGGGCTATGTGGAGGGTCACGGTGAGCTACTGAGGCTAGCATAAACCACCTAGAAGCACAGGATCCACGGGGGCGAGGGCAGAACTCTGCCACACAGCATATACCTGCAGGTATTTCGGATCCTGCAGACCTTTGTTGTAAAATGTATGCTTATTTTAGTGGTGTAGTACATAGAAACTCAGGTGGATGTGGGGAGAGAATATTACCATAAAATTACAGACTGCAGAAATAGCTTTATGATAATCATATAGCCACTATTTCAGAGTAAGGTCCCTAAAATTCCTCCTTATTTCATATTCTTCCTTCCTATCCCCTTTGTTAAGCAATCTGCATATCTGTTTTAATGTTTCCAATCATTATGAGCATGTGGTAAACTTCTGACTGCAGCATAGTTGGGTTGACACATTTGGTTGCTAGGAAAATAATAACAGCATGAGACAGACATAATTATACAAGTAATTCAGAAAGCATAATTGGTATAACCCCCCTTAGAGGTTCTTACTTTAAAGACTTTCTCAAACAAAGCTGCTTATATTATCCACAATAAAAGGTTATTGCAAAGATGGGCATTGGTGTAAGTCCCAGATTGATTGTATTTTCATGAAGTTCTATGTGGTTATCACCATAGTCCACTCAAATTCATCACATGTCTTTGCTCTTGAGGCTCTTCCCGTTGTTTTGGACCAACCACAGCCAGAATATTGATGTAACTTTATGGAATGGTGCTCTTTGGTTCATGCATTTGTCTGAAAAACAAAGCTGGGCTTCGGAGTACATTGTCTTCCTGCTATTTCTAAGAACTTCCTTCCCTCCCTCCCAGTGATTGGGGGAGGAAGGAATCTTCAATACCATTGCCCTGACCTTTTCTTCCTGGCCAAAAACCTTCATAAGGAGCTGTAAATCACAAAGTCTGTCTTTTATAAGCTGTATGGACCTTTTAAGGTTCCTTGAGACTAAATATCAGTGAGCCAGGTCAGAACCAGCACCCCCTTATGGAAGGCATCAAGCATGTATGTTGTGGCTTTCATTTTTCCCATGGACTGTAAAGCAGGATGTATAGGGTGTGATGTTTGTGCGTTAAACTCTTAAGGGATAAACGGTCTTAGGTTTAACTGATTAGACAGCTTAGTGTAAAGGAATATTTTAATATCTGTACTACTGAGGTATTTCTTTTTACCTGTCTTGTAGAATGATATTGAAATGAATGTCTCCTGTTCGTATTTAGCTTTTTTCATCTGTAAATGACAAGTTTTTTTTCCCAGAACATTGTATTTTCCCTCCAAAACTCTGCTGCTCTGATAATATATGTATAAATCCTTTTTTCCTTATAGTATATCATTGAATCACGGGACTGTACAGCTGCTGGGTTAAAAGTAAGGGGCTGGAGTAGAGAGTTATGGTCCAGTGACTGGAAAACAGCTATAGGAACAAAGAAGTTCTGACTGCTAATCTTGGCTCTGATACTAACAACAGGGCCCCGATAGAATTTAAAGGGACAGTTTTCAAAGGGCTGAAGGCTATGGCTCCCTCTCTGCAAGTGCAGTTTTGCCAGCTCAGCAGTCCAGAAGAAGAAACCTTTGAGTTGTCAGATTGGGAGAGAAGATTTGCGTTGAACTTCTTATACTTTGTTGTTAATTTGAGTTAATAAAACTAAATCTCAGGAGTGGAGTGAGTTTTGACTCTACATTGTGCATGGAGTGTGTTTGAGAGCAGGTTTAGAAAGGCAGCTGCTCACTCGATGTGTCAATTAATTTGTGTGTGTGCAGGGGGCAGTTCTGACCAGTTGTAATTTCTCACAGCAGCAGAACTGCCCCCTGCACAGAACTGTGGTACCCACAGCAGCAGAACTGCCATTTTGATTCCCCTAATAAGAAGAAATCTAAGTGGCATTTGTAGAGCTTTCTATGGATCATCCATTGTAAGGAGCACTGGTTTCTTTGACAGGAAGGAATTACTCAGATAGTGGTTTTAGAAGAGTAACAGAAAGAAAAAGCAAGCTTTTAAATTTGGCATCATAGAGAACCTTAATTGAGCATGAGTTTTTGCTCTAATCATAAGTATAAAGATTTTTTTTTTAGATCAAAAGTAATAGAATGGCCTGCAAGCTCAAAGCCCTTTCTATTATTAAAACCAAAAGAGTAACTCTGTTCAGCAGAGCTGGTCATGTGTGAAAGGACAGTTTGGAACACAGAGGGATGTTATAAACCAAATTGCTTTTGACATTGACAATATTATTAAAGATCCCTCTAGTATTGCCAGTTAATGTTATAATCATTCCAGTTCCACACATTTAAATTATTTTTTTAAATGATAGCACAGATATTCTGTGCTTTGCTTTACAGAGTTTCAGTCTTTGTTTTACTACCCTGAATTCAAAATAACGGTCTGCATAGATGTGGAATAATGACCAAATAAGGTTTATATTTAAGTCTGTGTTTGCTGAAATCTGATGAGTTCTCTAATGCCCTGAACTGAAAAACAGACTCATTTGAATAAAAGCACTTGAGGTGCCAACTCATAATTTTCTACAAAATTTCTGTCCTGATTTTTGTGAAACCATTGCAGACATGTTTAATATATCTATTTTTACTGGTTAATTACTACTCATTTGGAAGTGCACTTACAGTCAGTCTATCTTATAAAAAATTCTGTAAGTCTAGTTAAATAATTTAAGGAATATTCCTGTTTGTTGAGTTTCACTCAAAGTACTGGATATGTGCACTCCTATGCATTGTACTTTGGGTATAAATTATAGATCCCGTTACAACTGAATTGCAGACTTCATCATTCTGCTAGGGTAGCTCTTAGGAAGGTAATAATATTTTTACATGCATGAATAACATACAAGATCTATGTTTACTGATTTGTTTTTTATCAGGTATATTACTAATTGTTATCAAAGATATTCTATATAGTGTAAATGCTCTGAAATGATGCTATAGTGGTGTAAAATAAGTATTTTGGCTTAATGATGTTGCATTTGAATGGACTTTCCCTTAATTTAATTTAGTGGTATTGGATGGTTCAAGGGTTAGTAGGTTATATGACATTAGCTCAAAGGTAGCCCAAGTCAGGTTGTCACAAAATTATGAACCATCAATTTTTTGGCTGTCTACAAAGAAAATTGTTCTCTCTAATTGTTATTTATATGATCCCTATTCTTGTAGTACCTGAGCAACTTGAAATCTTTAATGTAGTTATCATTGCAACACTTACTTTGTGTGAAGGAAGTACTGTTCTCCATATTTTGAAGATGAGGAAGTGAGGCTCAGAGAGGTTAAGTGGCTTGCCCAAACTCCTACAAGAAATGTGTGGCAGACCAAGAACTTGAATTCAGTTCTCACATGTCCTAAGTGTAGTGCCCTAACCACTGAGCAATCCATCCTCCTTGTCTCTGTCTCGGAATGGAGAAAAATGTCTGCATGACGCTACTACCATATCAAGCAGGGGTGGCTCCATGCACCAGCACGTCAAGTGCGTGCTTGGGGCAGCAAGCCGCGGGGGGTGTTCTGCCGATCGCCATGAGGGCGGCAGGCAGGACCAACTCTAGTCTTTTTACTACCTCAAGCAGAAAAAAAATTTGGCCGCCATCCTCCCTTTTTTTGGTGGCTTTTACACATTTGCACATCACCTGATTTCTCTTGTTTTCCACTCTGCTCAGCAATGGCTGCCAATGGCTCTTTAACCTCATTCCAAGGGCATCTCTTAGACTCAAAAGAAAGACTGGGCTTGTATTTGTTACTTGGTTTATTGGGGGCTGTCAAGGTCTTATTCCCACTTTGAACTTTAGCGTCCAGAAAGTGGGGACCTGCATGTACCCCTCTAAACTTAATTTCTAGCTTAGATTTGATAATGCTGCCACCAACCAAAATATAGTGTTTGGTACACTTTCTGTTCCCCAAAAACCTTCCCTGGGGAACCCAAGACCCAAATCCCTTGGGTATTAAAACAAAGAGGAATAAACCATCCCCCTCCTTCCTTCCCCCCACTAGCCCTGGTGAGTTTACTGTGATTCAAACTCCTTGAATCTTAAACAGAGAGGAATTCACTCCCCCCCTCCTTTCCCCACACATCCCTGGTGAGTTCAGACCCAGTCCCCTTGGGTCTTACACAAGGAAAAAAAAAATCAATCAGGTTCTTAAAAAGAAAAGCTTTTAATTAAAGAAAGAAAAAGTAAAAATTATCTCTGTAAAATCAAGATGGAAAATGTTTACAGGGTTTCAGCTTTACATAGACCAGAGGGACTCCCTCCCCCCTAGCCTAAGTATAAGTTACAGCAAACAGAGGTAAAATATCCTTCCAGCAAAATGCACATTTGCAAATAAAGAAAACAAACAAAAGTCTAATCCACCTTCTATGTAGTACTTACGGTTTTGAACCTGAGAGACTGTTTCAAAAAGATTAGAGAAAACTGATTGCATGTCTGGCCCCTCTTAACTCCAAGAGAGAACAAAGAACAACCCAAAAAGCACAAACAAAGACTTCCTTCTACCAAGATTTGAAAGTATCTTGTCCCCGATTGGTCCTTTGGTCAGATGTCAGTCAGGTTCACTGAGCTTGTTAACCCTTTACAGGTAAAAGAGACATTAACCCTTAACTATCTGTTTATGACACTTAGGGATTCCCAGCATTGTGTTAGCTTTTTTTGACTGCCGCTGCTCATTGAGTTGATGTTTTCAGAGAACTATCCACAATGGCTCCAAGATCTTTCTTGAGTGGTAAAAGCTAATTTAGATCCCATCATTTTATATGTATAGTTGAGATTATGTTTTGCAATGTGCATTACTTTGCATTTATCAACATTGAATTTCATCTGCCATTTTGTTGCCCAGTCACCCAGTTTTGTGACATTCCTTTGTAACTCTTCACAGTTAAGTCCAACACAGGCTATCTTGAGTAGTTAGAAATGTACCTCATTTTCCTTCCATGGGTGAGAGGGATGTCCTTCATTAGGGTGGGCTGCAGCACCTTACTACCCTCTGATGCCGCAGTTATTGGGATAGCTTCATTATTGGGATATCAACTTGTGACTTATGTGGAAGCAAAATGTTCTCTAAAGCTAAATTGAAACAGCTTCTACATGAGTGAGCAATAGTCCACATGCACACAGCTGCTTAGTCATGTACAGCCTCTTTAAAATAAAAAAGCAGACAGACAAGTGATGGAAATGAGTATGGCCATCTTCCAGGAATAGTGGTCCACATGGTTCAGGAATGAGGGGACTTGATCTGTTCCCTGTACCAACTTATTTGTCCCAAATTGAAGAAGCAAGTTCTTAAAAATGGAAAGACTGAAATGTAACTAATCCAGAATGAACAACAAAACTGCCTGTTTGGTACTTTGGCTGTTGTCTAGTTTTGAGATGCCCTTTTTCATTAACTGTATTAGCTTTCTATTAACTGAACTGTTTCATTATTAAAGTAGTTTAATGTAAAGTGAAAAGTGGAGTTCCAAGTCCTGATGCTGTCTGATGGAATTAAAGGGGAGTTTTGCCTTTGACCTTAATGAGAGTGGGATAGGACCTTAGAGATGATGACAATGACAATTATTCCTGAAACAGCTTGCAACAACTATTGTTCTACAACAAAACAAACAAATAGCATCACTTGCCAATGTTGTAGCCATCCCATCTTTGTGTGCTTAGGTATTTTATTCTGAAGTTCTTTTTTTTTTTTTTGAAAACCCAATAAAATGCTCATCTAGTCATCTTGTGGCTCAAGCCATTTTATTTCCATTGTCATGTCATAACTACCAGTTTTTCAAGTGTCCTCTCTAAATTTGCACCCCTGGGATGCACTGATTGGTGCACCTTGGAGAGGAATCTTCTGGTGGTAGTGCCCATTAGAACATTTACTATCAGCATTTAAGCATTTTCTGAGAGAGACTAGAAAACAAGCTGTGGCACAACCTGCCACTTCAATTCCTTCCAACCACAGCAGCAGATGGATGGATGTGAACCTCCCCAGATCCCTTCATAATATGCAGAGACCATCCTGAAGAACTCAGTTTTCAAGTTAGGAACCTTCATTTGTTTTCTAGACTATTGCCTCAAGACTTTTTCTGCTGTGAGTGTTGTCTTACCCACTAACACTCCTGCTTGTGGTTTGACAAGATGCTAACTCAGGCACAATGACAAAGTATGCCTTACTGGTACCCTGGCAATATGTAGCCATAGCATCAGCACTTGATTCTGACTTTAACTCTTGAGGGATCATTTCAAGGAACACTTTCGGTGCTGGTAGAAGTAATGATCTTCATCTCGGGTATCTAAAAGGATGTCATCAGGAGGAGGGAGAAAACTTGTTCACCTTAGCCTTTAATGATAGAACAAGAAGTAATGGGCTTAAACTGCAGCAAGGAAGATTTAGGTTGGACATTAGGAAAAAGTTCCTAACTGTCAGAGTAATTAAACACTGGAATAAATTGCCTAGTGAGGTTATGGAATCTCCATCTCTGGAGATATTTAAGAGTAGGTTAGATAAATGTCTCTCAGGGATGGTCTAGACAGTATTTGGTCCTGCCATGAGTGCAGGGGACTGGACTCGATGACCTCTCGAGGTCCCTTCCAGTCCTAGAGTCTATAAATCAATTGTAGTTGCTTCCATAATATGTCTAACCTAGTGGATCAGTCCATCTAGTCTACTAACCAACTTCCTACACTGGCCAATAACAACTTCATTTAAGGAAGGATTAAAACCTTTTTCAAAATGTTCTAGGCAAAAGTATGATCTGGCACCCAGGCAACCTCCATTGTCATTAATGTCCATAAGGATACACCAAACAAACAAAGCTGAATTTAGTTCACTCTACCATGCAGTACTCCACTATTGCTGCTTTGCTTTTTTCTGTAGTGCTGGTTACCCTATTTCTGAAAAGATTTTGTGGAACTGGAGTGTGTTCAGCCAAGGCTGACAAATGATTAAGGACATGGAAATTCTCATTTGAAGAGAGATTGAAAAGACTGGGATTGTTTACCTTAGAAATGAATAAAATGTCCTTGATAAAATTACACAAAATAATGAATGGTATTGAGAAAGTACACTAGGAGTCTTTGTTCTCCCTGAGTCATAACAGTAAATCAAGTGAACAGTCAAACGAATTAAAAGTGGTAGATTCAAAAATGATGATAGAAATACTTTTCACACAATGCATAATTAACCTGTGGAGCTCAGTGTTACAGGCTATTTTTGCAGCCAAGAATTTAGCAAGTTACAAACATATGGATAACAAAATTGTCTAGAATTATAGTAATTAGTACTAAAATTTTTGAGGAGATATTGAACTTCATGTTTCAGATTTTAAACCAATTTCTAAAGTATTTAATAGGAGACTTTATCTGCCCCATATTCTACAATCTGTCAAATGCATGGTTTATTGTACCTTCACAGAAGCACCTGATGCTGCCCCTTGTCAGCCACTGGACTAGGACAATGGGTCTGATCTGGTATTGCAGTGTCTGTTTCCTGTGTCTTCAGCTTTATTATCACAATCCTAGCCCATGGACATTAGTCTCACCCACTTTCTTTAATAGCTCCTAAAAACAAAAAGGAAAAATAAAACACTAAAAGCTTGAGTACAAGTCGTTATTCTTCATCAATATTGCACTTCTTAAATAAAATTCTTCTACCTAGGTTTTTCTTGTTCCCCTTCCTACGTGTATGGCTGTGTCTGCGTACATGAATGTTATCACAAAGCTCTTGTTGTTTAACAAAGACACTAACTTCAATTTTTTGGTTGGTCGGTTTATTTTAGCTTCTCTTCTACCATGTCTACACCTAGAGGCTTCCCCTTGCAGCCAGTGCAAATGTTTTGTACCATGAATAAACTTGTGCAACATGTGCTATTGATAGCTTTGTAGAAGTGAAATACACAGAGTTTTGTTTTCTGGCATCTTCCTAACTATCAGTGCCGTGAACAGCACCATCGTCAAGTCCCCAAACCGGCCCTAAAGAAGTATATACTAATCCTCAGCCACTTAGCTTCAAGGAAAAGTAACATTTGTAATTCTAAATAGCCTTGACTCCCTCCTTTGGTGATTGAATTGTTGGAATAAGGAGGCAAACTGCCAAACATCTCTCCAGGGTAGTTGTTTCCCTTTCAGCTATATCATTTTAATTTACATGGAAATTATCAATACTTTAAAATGGTACTTGTCCATCAAGCTTGTTTATTTCCCATCTCCCCCGATGTACTGCAATACAAATACAAATCAGTGATTGGCTGGACTAACATAATTGACTCCTGTAAATTCTATCATATTGCATGTCTCAACTTCCTCATCCTGCTGTAACTGACCCAGGTCCAGCTGTTAGTGACAGCTCAGATGTCAGTCATCAGTAAATTGAATTGAATCTCACTCCATTATTTTAGTTATGCTCTACTGCATAAATTAGAGGGTGTTGGAGGCTGACCTGTGTGTAATTATATTACACAAACACATATTTATATTTTTTATATCTAGAGGCTTATAGAAGCAGGTAGATAAAGATATATAATGTCTATAGTGATAAATTACACACGCTACATTAACAGTGTTCTTTTTAAGGGTCCAAAGAACTTAAAATTTAGGAAATGATAGTTCCCCTTGTCCTTCCAGGCCTAATGTGTTTCACCTTCTCTCCTTATGCCTAGTCTTAATTGAAGTGCTGAGTGCTCTCAATTTTCATTGATTTCAGTGGAAAGTGCCCACTTCTGTGGTGTACAGGTTCATGTTCTGACTCAGGATATAGAACGTGATCCTGCAAGGTGATGACTACTCTGGCCAGGATCCATCAAAGCACTGAGGTATTTACTTATCTTCCATTGTAGTCAATGGAAGTTATATCATGCTTAATTTTAAACGTGTGCTTCAGGTCTGGATTTGGAAAACACTGAACTGAACTGTTCAGTGAAACTGAAACAGTTGCTGGAATGCTTTCATAAATGCTTTCCTAAAGGAGGCTGGAGGGCTCACCTTTCAGAATAGGAAAGGAATATAGGAACTGCCATAACAGATCAGACCAGAATTGGCAAGTGCTTCAAAGGATGGTGCGGAATCTGCGCAATGGACAGTTATGAAATGTTGAACTTAATTTATATTCCAATCTCATCTGTAGTGACTCAGCTGCAGCTTCTTTTGAACCATTTCTTATAATTAGGACTAAAATGAGTAGCTTCTCCTGTTGTTCTATAGGAGTAGATATTCAAAGCAGCTTTTGTTTGTTTAAAGTAGTGATATAATTCTCTATTAAATCTCATAGGATGGTTTTAAAAACCTGCAGAAAGGTGATTCTATTTTTTTTTATAGGCCTTCCCTTCTCTGGCAGTATCCCTTATGGAGAAGCATGAGTGGAGAGAGGTTGGTAATAGTGAAACAAAATAGTTAACTCGGGGGGTGCTCCCTTATTTATTATGTGTGTGGGAGATATTTCTCCTCCATTTTTGGAGATGTTGAGCCTCCATTTATCCTCCTCCACAGTTGGTCAATTTATCCTTCTCCACAGTTGGCGAGTTAAGAGGAAACCCACCTGACACATGGAGTAGGGAAGATACTGAATATGCTCAGTGCCTTCTTGACTCCTTTCAATATACAGCAGAGGGAGAGAGTAATCAAGCATTACATTTCTGCATAGGACACAAGGCTGGCTGGCTGCATAGGCATATGCAACCTCCCTTGAAAAAGCCTTTCAATCAGGATATCAGCAGGTTCTCTAAGGTGGGGAGGACCACCTGGGCCATATAGCTCCATGAAGATCATATACCTTAGCTCACATGTTACTCAAACCATTCATAGTTTGTGTGAACAACTGGTGTCAGCTTCAAGATGTCATAGCTTTTTTTCTTTTTGTTCATCTTTCCCCATTTCAGTGTGGGTCACTTAACTATCCATCCATTCACTCTCCTGAAACACAGCATGGAAAATATGACATGGATTAATACAATGCAATTTTGTGGGGGAGGAGGCAAAAATAGTTGTTGAAAACTTGGGGATAAAGTGGTTTTGACTGTTCTATTTCAAAAGTACACACACCTTTAAAAAATGAAAATGCCTTATGGCAAGCTGAAGGAATGATACAACGCTCTATCGATGATAGCAACCAAATCCCTTAAAATGACTTAAAAAAATTATTCGAGAGAGTGGCATAACTACATGCCACATTTGCAGTTTTGCATCATATGCTACATAGGCAGCTTGTAGCTGGTTGACAGAGTACAGGAACATAGCTAGTAAATATATGTAGCAGTATTTGATTTATTCAAATTAAACCAACCAGGAGGACGTTTGGACCTCTGGCAAAAGGCATGCTTCATATAGTTAAATTTTAAACAGTTATATTTTAAACAGGTTAGCTGCTAGACTTTAACATTGACAGCCAGATTTAATACAGCTCACCTGAGCTGTGGATGCCACTGAAGCTCGAATGCATAATGCAAAGCAAATCTGATGTAGAGGTAAAATGTATCTCTGTGAAACGTAGCCAATGGAGCTATGACAATTTCCCCGGGCTAAGAAGGCTTGCAAAAGTAGTGTTTGGTGAAAATGTGTCACAGAAATGGTAGGAAAAAATTGAAATCACTTTGATGCTCCCTTTTTTCTTTTCTCCTCCATTTTCTGTTATTCCACTCTAAAAGAATTTAAAAAAATTTAAAAGAGGAAGGAAAGAGAACAAAAAGTCCCCCACTTCTCCCTCCCCCTCCAAAAAATAATCACTTTTGGATTTAGCCAAAGAAAGCAATTTAAAAAAAAAGGCCAGTTTATAATAGAAAAAATAACCTTTTTGTCTAGCTCTTGTGGAACATAATATTCTTCAACTTGTAAAAGGGGGATGTGCTCATTTAAGGAGCAGAATATCTTCATAGTTTTAGAATATTTTAATGATTACTTGGCTTGACATTCATAATCACAGAATTTTCATCATCGTACTTTTGAATATAGTATATTTTTAAGGATGACATGGATTGAACATCATATGAGAGAGACAAACCAACATGGCTGCTTTAAAGGATATTTATTCCTCTCTAACCTATTAGACCATTTTTGGCATATCAACAAAATAACAGCTAAAAGAAGAGCCCTACACCCTAAGGAATAGTTAACCTGACGAGGGGCAGGCGGTACACAAGCATCTTGCAGTCTCTGGACTTTCTTTTAGGGGAGAAATTTTACAATAAGCCAGAGATCAGTGACCTGCGGCACTAATTTTTAGTGGCACTCTGCTGCCAGCTGGCGTCCCAGCTGCCGGCCCCACTCAGCCCGCTGCCGGCCTGGGATACCTGCCACCAGCCCCGCTCAGCTCGCAGCTGGTCTGGGGTTCCAGCCACCAGCCCCATGCCAACCAGGGTCCTGACCATCAGCCCCGCTCAGCCCGCTGCCAGCCTGGGATACCAGCCATCGGCCCCGCTCACCTTGCTGCACTATTATTTACTTTACATACAACAATAATTTAGTTATATAATATAAACTAATAGAGAGAGACCTTCTAGAAACATTAAAATGTATTACTGGTACATAAAACTTTAAATTACAGTGAATAAATGAAGACTCGGCACACCACTTCTGAAAGGTTGCTGACTCCTGCAATAGGCTCTATGCTAATGAAGACTTCTCAGAAGATTGAAAATAATTGCATATCTGGGTATCCTGATCATGCTCCTTCCCTGGCTAGCACAGCCCAGTTTGACTGGACTGGGACTGACTATTTTTTTTCCAGGTTATAGCCGTACTTCTGTTCAACAATGGCAGAACCTAGCCCTGTGAGGCTACTGTAGCCCCTGTGAGACTTCAGCTGAGCAGTTAAGGGAAGCAGAGAAGATTGCAGCCAGCTTTAAAATATCAGCTAATATTCTTCACCAAAATAGCTACTATTAGGTGAGCTTGCTCTGTTCTTACAGTGAGACATTGTCAAATTTCTCTCTCTTCCAGAGTACTGTGTGCAGATATGTTCATAGATGTTGTTCTAAAAAGACATGAAATACTTTCACCATGTTTATAACTAAATTAAAAAAAGACATCCATATTAAAATTTCTTAATGTGATGCAAGGAAACAAGAGGTTTTTCATAGATCATACACTGATACCACATGTCATATAATCACAATATACTACAAGGAAATCTAGAAACTTGTCAAAGAAGCAATGAAACACACATTACAATATTACACAGTCAATAAAGTAATTTAACAAACAGTGCTGCATCAGGCAAAAGGTATCTGTACACTCCCTTGGTCATCCAAAGTTTGGCTAAAACTGTATTATCCAGCTGCTTGTTACTAAACAATATACAGCAGCGTAAAACTATGCCAAAGCTCAGCTTCTGTAGTTAAAGGAAACAAGTTATCTCTCATGGAAGGTCAGATGAAAGAGAATTTAGCTAAATTCATGCTTGTATATTATAATTACAGATAAATAATAATACATTTACAATTCTGCAGAATTTACTAATTCACCTTATTTTCAGGCAGCATTCAGAATCACCTTACTAGAGGTGAGACGGCAGCAAAAATGCATATTGTTAAAGTGGACAACTATCAAAAAAGTACTCATATTCATAGGTGCTCACTCCGTGGGTGCTCTGGGGCCCAAACATACCCCCCCCCCCCAAAAAAGCGGTACTCAGTATCCACAGGACTGGATTGATCTTTTGTGGGTCCCGGCGCCTGGACCGTCACCCAATGTCCATACTCCACCCCAAGGCTCCACCTGCCGCTCTGTCCCAAGGCCCTGCCCCAGCTCAGCCTCTTCCCCCCCGAAGGCTCTGCCCACTGCTTGCATGAAGAGGAAGGAGCAGAGAGGAGCATCCATCTGCAAAAATGAAAGTCAGCACCTGTGCCCATATCTTCCTTCTGATTCCATCAGGTACCTACTCATTTGTAGTGTCCCAGTCTAGAATGGGAGCTCCTATTCACTGCCACAGTACAAATATTGGTGAAGAATAATACTCATTATCAGCCTGATCTTGTGAACCTGATCTTGTAGTCCTTATTTTTTTTTTAAGTAATTGCCTTCAGAACTGTCAGTCAGATCTGTACCTACTGCTGGCATATGCCATAAAGGAAAATCAGCTGGAGCAACAATATATATGAAGTTAGCATGGCAGTACGTTAGTACTTAAAGTAATACAGCTTCCCATTAATTTTTGCTAGGCCTAAAGCAAAGCATCTCTTTGGGGCCAGTTACCGCTGGAGCCACTAGAATGAAATTTATTTCATGTACACAGTGGGAAGCAGGGCTTAAGGCTTGAGTGTATTTATGAGACATGACAACACTCAAATAACCAACACCTTAATTTATGAAAACTTGCTCCAATGTCCTGTGGGAAATATATGGAAATTCAGTAGTTTAGCTGTAAACAATGGAGTGCAAGGCTAAGTCAATTAAAACTGGGGGTAAATATTGGGCTTTCTACCACAATTGATATTGATATAATTGTTTCCTCTGGGCAGAAAGAGCTCAAGAAACTTCACTGCCTCTAAGCACCACAAACTGTTCAAGTATGATGCGAAGAAGTAAGATCTTAGGGGTCCGATAAACAAGTCTTCACAAATATTTATTGAAAGAGGTTTACTATCTCTTTTGGAAAAGTGGGAGCAATATTAGAATTTTAAATAGAAAATGAAGCCCAGTGAAAATGAATCAAATTTAAATTGACACCCAGAGGTCAAGCTATGTTCAACACCCTTCAGTTCAACTAAGTAATTATTAATAAAAATTTATTCTGTGTTAGTGTATTAGCATAAATAACTGCGCGTTAGGGTTTCACACTTGAAAATGAGCTTTGAACGCTTCTTCATAGGTGTGCAGAAAGCCTTGCCAAATTATGCAAAATAATTAAGTGCATCTTACAGCATTTCCTGGAAGAAGAATGGGGCAACATGTTAAGTTTGTACAGAGCCACTCACCTATTTGTTCGCATAGAGATTAGACCATGATTCCACAGTGGACAGGAAACACGAGCAACAATAAGCAAAGGTGGAACTAAATAGAAAATCTTTAGGGCCACAGTTTGAAAGCATATTTGTGCCAAATAGGCAGGAATGTGAGCAATCAGGTAAACATCCAGGCAAAAATATGAAGTAGTAGGTCCAACTATCCATTTGGTGTAGGATATTCAAAAGGGCCTAAGGAGTTAGGTCAATGGGAATGACCCAGTGAAAGGTACTGTGAGATGGCTGACTAACTCCTGTAGGCCACTTCACAAATGTCAGTGTGAATGCCTGCAATTGCCTATGCAAGCTTATTTGCTGATCTCTACTTAGGTGTCTATTTTTGTGTTTTAAATGCAACCCTTAAATTCCTAACCCCTGACTTTTGTTTTAATGTAGTTCAGTGAGAGGAGCTTTCTGAGGCAGGGAAGGCTGGCTGAGTATTGGCAGCAGGGACATGGGAAAGGGACAGTAGTGAAGGATGGAAGCTGGGCAGTGAGGGAGACACAGTTGAACAGGGAGCTGAAGAGATGTACGGGGAGAAGAAGAAGCAGTTAGAGGGAAAGGCAGTAGACGTAATATCAGAAGAACAATGCTGGCCAGAAAACGGAAATCAATTACTGCAAATAAATAAATAAATAAATAAATAAAATCACATTTTTGAAACTTGTGTCAAAAATGTGTTTTTTTCAGAAAGGGATTTCCAGACAAAAATCTATTTAAGGGGAGCCAAAGTGGAATTTTTCAGCTTGTTTGCTGCCCACTTGGAAGATACTTGTCAACTTCACTGTCTCCCTGCGGGAAGCTGTCATTTTGACTTTTCCCAATGGAAAATTGATTTTTTTCCAGCAAAATTGAAATTTTTCCACAGAAAACTTCAGTTTTCTGAAAAGATTGCTTTCTACTTCTTCTTATTATTATTTATTTATTATTTGTTTTTTAATACAACAAACTGTAACCCACTAACCCCTTTTTTGTCCTATGACTGCAGAGATGTTAACAGGCCACTCTTTCTTGAATGGGCCTTTAGAAAATGTACTAAGGACTTATGCTAAGCAATCTGTTCCACCTTGCATTTTGCTGTGACTCTGAGAGATTTTTTTCCCCTGACCTAAAGAAGAGCTCTGTGTGGCTTGAGAGCTCATCTCTCTCACCAACAGACGTCGGTCCAATAAAATATATTATGTCTCCCATCTTGTCTCTCTAATATACTGGGACCAACACAGCTCAAATACACTCCATACAGAAAATTATTCTGACTGAAAATTCTTGATCAGCTGTACTGGAGAGGTTGGAGTTCGCAGATAGATTCAGAAACTACTGGGCCCAGGGTGTTGGTTGAAAAGGAGAAGAACTCAAAATGCAGATGATCTAGGGAATGATACTAAGTAGATTGCTCTCAAGAAAATGTAGCAACTTAGGCTATGTCTACACTACACACTTTTAGCAACACAGCTGTGTTGCTACAGCCATGCTGCTAAAGGTCGTATAGTGTAGCTGCTGCCTGTCGCCTCCCGTGCCAACAAAAAACTTCCATCCCTAACAAGTAGGGTTAGCTTTGTCGGCAGGACTGTGCTCCTGCCAACAAAGCGCTGTTCACACCAGTGCTTGTTGTTGGCAAAACCTTTGTCTTTTTGTGGGGAAGGGAGGTTAACACTTCTGAAAGACAAAAGTTTTGTCATTCAATTTCCAGTGTAGACATAGCCTTATACTCTAGGGAAAGAGCTGGAGCAATGAGGGAAAACCATGTAGCAACAAACCAGAAAAGTATATGGGGAAAAGAATCAGCATTTATGGAGACAACCTGGGTCATCTTTTGCGTGAAGCTTTCTTAAATGCCTTCCTAAAAGCTGGAGAACTAATAACTACTGTTCTCCCAGCATTTTTAAATATTTTTAAATACTAGATTGTGATGTATTTTGGACAAGACCAACCCTTTATAGATTCATATTGATACTTTTCTAGTTTCCGCAATAGCATATATTTTAAACAAAACAACAAAAACGTCAGCTCTTTAGTGTCATTAGCCTAGGAGTGGCAACAGATGTAATGTCTTATTATAAAGCAGAAGGCTTTTTTTTTTTTTTTGCACTCAGCAGGAGCTCTCTCTAAATTATTTCTCTCTAAACTAATCTTTCGTTGCAATTTATGCCCACTTGAAACTAACGTGATACCTTGTGAGTGCATCACAATGGGATTCTAATAGATGGGCGTGAACGCAAGCTTGCCAAACAAACTGCATGAGTCTTACATTCAACTATGAAGTGACCAGTTCTGATCCCAAAATATTCACATGGCTGTATACAGCTGAATTTTGGTAATTAAGATTAGAGAAATAGTTAGGCCACACTATTTCAATTTTGAAATGTTAGTTTTAAAAAAAAACATTTTTTAAAAACAAATAGCTCCTCCTCGCCATGCAAAATGTGCAATATCAGATTAGCATGTTGGGTATGAAGGGTAACAACAGGAGGGGAAGAAATATAATGAACTCTCCATATCTGAGCAGCTTTATTCAGGAACACACAAATGTCTTGGTATAAATGGAAAGTTGGCTGAATATTAAACTACACTGCAATTAAACAGTCTCATGAGCTTGAATCAGTGAGCATGGGCCGGCCACTGGTATCTAACTGCAGTGTAGATATACCCAATGAGACAATATCAGTCAACATGACAGGCCACTGATGTGCTAATTTTTTTTTGTAGGTTTTGTAGAAAAGGAGAGTTTTAAGGAGGATTTTGAAGGAGGATAATGAAATACCTTTGCAGATGTTTATGGGCACACATTCCAAGCATGAAGGGCAGACGGGAAAAAAGCATAAAGGTGCTTGTTTGAAAATTTAACAAATGGGTGAGAGAGGTTAGTACCATGGGCTGATCAGCTGCAGGAGTCAACCTTTCAATACTGATGATAGGTAAGGTAGGGATACACCACAAAGGGCCTTGAAATAGAAGATATAATAGTTTATGTTTGATTGAATAGAGAAGGGGAATGGGGTGAAGCAATTCACAGGAAGGGATAATGTGGTCAAAGTGATGACAAGGAATATGATCTTTTCAGAAGCATTCTGAATGGATCCAAGTGGGATAAGCTTGCATTTAGGTCCAGAGAAATGGCTGTTGTACTAATTGAGACAAAGCGATGACAAAAACAACCCAGAGGAGAGTTTTAGCTACCAGGATGGATAGGAAAGGCCATATCTTAGTGACGTTATGCAGAAAGAATTGGCAGGATTTAAACATGAATGTGAGCAACTAGAGAAAGATCCAAATCAAAGCCTATGTTACCAACCTGAGTGACCGGCAGGATAGGAGGCTAGTAGTGGCCACAATGACAGAAAAAGGAGGTATCAATGAAGGCTTGTTGGGGGAACATTAGAAGTATATTTACATTGCAATTAGACATCTATGGTTGGCCTGTTCTGATTTTTTGGTCAAAGGATCCGATATAATTTTTTGTCTACTTCCTGGCTTCCATTGCCTCTTCTGAAGCTTTTGGTGAGTGCCAGAGTGAATGTGGACTGTAGTGGGAATTGTTAACCGATTCCCCATGCCAGCTAGTCAGCATTCTCCCTGCCCTTCACTCCCTCTTCTTCTCGTGGAGAGGCAGAGAGGGATGATGGAAGGACAGGGAGCACCAAACAGCCAGCAAGGGAAGGACGAAAGTAGGAAGAACCATCCATCAAGCGTCAGGAGCTACTGCAGGTGATAAACACAGAGCCAAATACAGCCTGTATGAGAGATACTAAGAGGTGAGGGAGGGAGAATAGAGCTGGTCACAGAACACAAAGATTTTTCCTTAAATTCTTCAGCAGAAATTTGTCCTTTATGCAAATGTGGAAACTTGAAATTCTTTGACCAGCTCTCAGTGCGAGATTTGAAGGAGCGCTGCAGGAAAGAGGATTGAGGGACTGGGAGGAGGTGGAGAAATGAGGCTCTGGGCAAAACCAAGAGCAGAAGAGGTTTATATTCAGCAACTATTTTCCTGAACTTTGATGGGGACAGAGGGGTGCTAGCTTTGGCCCATCTCTAGTTTCCACAGAACAGTATTGCAGAAGATGGAAAAGTGGGTCATGAAATTTAAGGTATTTTAAAATTTTCATTTATGAAAGATTAGAGGCTCTACTAAATTAATGTGATTAAATGTGAAAAAAAAAACATTTTTAAACGGCAGTGTTCTTCTAACCACAGTTTTTAGAAAACTGGTGTAACATTTTCCAGGCTAATGCATATTTACTGTGCTGTGCTTCAGGTGTTGCCATGTCCTCAATCCTATCAGTAACTAAACTTGACACAATAAACAGACACAAGACATATTGTTTAAGGAAACTTAACAAGATCTTAACATTCTTTAACAAAACCAAAATAATCATTTTAGACATTTATGGTACATTTAAAAAGAAAAAGGCACATGTATTTCTTTCAGAAAAGCTGTTCCAGCCCTGAAAATATACTACAAATACATGTAAATGCATGATTTTTATTGTATCTTCTGTTAAGATAGTGGCCATAAATGCCAGTCTACCACAGTAAAAATACTATCATTAACCCATGGTATTAGAGGGGGAAATGAACTGCTGTAAGACAAAGATCGTATTCAAAATATTATAAAGGAAAAAATGGCATTGACTTTCTTGATTAATATTTACATCAACTATTATTACATTCAAGATTAAAATCACAGATATTAAATCCTTCATGGTTATATTGTTCATGGCTGTTAGAAAAAATTGTTCTGTAGCTCTGGAAGGATTCCTTGTAACCAAGGACTTGCATTTTTGTAACCTCATTGACTTCAGTAGGAACTGTGGGGCTCAGCACATTTGATAATAAGATCAATATGTCAGGGTCTAGCAATGACTACAGGAGCCAAAGTTTTACATTTTTATTACTTAAAATTAATTGTAATATATGCTAAATTCTGCAAAAGGCATATAGAACAGCCTTACAGGAAGAAGCCTGGCTCAAAATAATCCTTGGTCTTGGAAATAGCTGTTCATGGGTGGACTGCTATGCCTGCATAGAGGTCCAGTCCACTCACGGAGTGGAAGGATGGCCCAGGCCTTAATGCCCTAACCTAAGCCATAAAAGATCTGGCTTCAAGTCCCTGATGTATCATAGAGGGTATTTTCTTGCAGTTATTTTTAGAGCACTAGCCCAAGTCTGTTCACGGGGCTCAAAGGCTCGTGGCCAGGGGCTGTGTAGACATACCCAGGCTCCCTGTGTGACCTGGGGCAAGGACTTGTCTACATGAACACTTAGTTTGCTGCAAGCTGGGTTTATGTCTACAATAGAAATGCTGCAGCAGGACAGCCCTCTCTATAGTTAATCCACATCTCTAAGATCCAATAGCTAGTTGATGGAAAAATTCTTCTGTTCACCTAGTAGTGTCTATGTCTTGACAGACATTGGCTTAATTACATCATACAGGGCGTGAAATTTTTCACAGACTTGAGTGATGTAAAGAAGCTGACCTAATTCTGTAGTGTAGACCAAACATTTTTTCTGGGGACCCAGTTGAAGAAAATTGTTGACGCCCGCAACCCAGTGGAGCTGGGCCTGAAGGGTTTGGGGTGTGGCTGGGACTCAGGGCTTGGGCAGAGGGTTGGGGTACAAGGATGAGGGCTTTGGGGTTGGGCTGGGAATGAGGGCTTCAGAGTGAGAGAGGGGGCTCTGGGCTGGGGGTTGTGGTGCAGAAGGAGGTCAGGTCTCTGGGCTGGGGGTACAGGTTATGGGGTGGGGCCAGAGATGAGCAATTTGACTTGCAGGAGGGGCTCTGGGTTTGGGGGGGCTCAGGTCTGGAGCAAGGGATTGGGGTCTGGGGTTGGGGCTTGGACTTACCTCCAGTTCCGGTCAGCAGTGTAGCCGGGGTTCAGAGTCAGGCTTCCGACCTGTCCTGGTAATGAGGACAGCGCTCCACCCTGGAAGCAGCCAGAAGCAGGTCTGGCTCCTAGGTGGAGGTCTGCAAGTGGCTCTGTGCAGCTCTCGCCCACAGGCACCATTTCCCTCCCCCCAGCTCCCATTGGCTGGGAACATGGAGCTGGTGCTCTGGGCAGGGACAGCGCGTGGAGCCCCGTAGCCCTCCTGCCTAGAAGCTTGACCTGCTGCTGGCCACTTCTGGGGCACAGCATGGTGTTGGAACAGGTAGGCACTATCCTGCCTTATCTGGGCAGCACCGCTGATGGGACTTTTAATGTCTTGGTTGGCAGTGCTGACCAGAGTGACCCAGTGCCTTACATGTTGCAACCCAGTACTGGGTCATGACCCAAAGTTTGAAAAACACTGGTGTAGACTAGTCCTAGGTTGTAAATCCAAAGCACACTACAGAACTTTTAGTGTGCAGCAGCGGGGCCCCCACAGACACTTAATATAAGGCAGTCTTGCCAGGAAATAAATGTTCATCTAGACAAGCCCCTAGCCTCTCAGTTCTTCATCTGCAAAATGGGGATAATAGCACTTCACTACCTCATAGGGGTGTTGTGATGATAACCGCATTACATTTTGTGAATTGCTCAAATGCTAGGATAGTGGAGGTCATGTAATATCTTAGATATATAGTCATTTGTAGGATTAGAGACTGCTCTAACTTTTGAATTTAGCGTTGGACTGGATAATAATTTTTCCAATCACCTTTTTAAGTTGCCTACATTCGTTGTTCTTCAGCTGTTTTTGATAATTAACATATTAACTGCATTTTGGGGACAAAAAAATATAATAGTGACAATTGTTCCTGACTCTGTAATGATTTACAAGGAACAATGTGGGCATCTCTCATCGTAAGAACAGATGACAAAAATATTTGTAAATAATTTATTTGAGGTTTGTATATAAATCGATGAATATCTTAATTCACTGAATAAAATCCGATCATCTATAGAGTTCATTGAGCAATAATAATAATAAATTATTTATTCAGCAAAAATACATTTGTTATTATTCCCAAATAACTGCAAGGGTGATTATTTCTCCCATGATTAACTTCTGTTGCATACCCTTATTGCTTTCTTGTTTGTTAGGAGATCACAATCTAAATGGAGGTATCATGGGATAGACCACACCTAATCTAGCCTTATCACTGTTCTTGTCGAGGTGTGAATGTGAATCCGGGAAATCACGTGGGAAACTGACTTAAATGGGGATGCATAGATCCAAATGAGGGTGGAAACTGGCTCAAAATGTCAGACAAAACTAGGAAAAGCCTCCAAAAGCCAAAGAAACAAGAAATCAAAAAGGATCCTCAGCAGGATCAAGAAGAGTTGCAATATGACAACTTAAATTCTTTATATCTGGAATAAACTACCTAGCTTGTATAGCACTTTTGTTATCCATTGGTCTCAAAGTGGTTACAATGAAGGCCAGTATCTTTATCCCAATTTTAAAGATGGGCAGACTGAGGCCTAGAGAGAGGAAAGTGGCTTGGCTGGAGTCAGCGAGCAGGTCAATGGAAGAGCCAGGAGAAGAATACAGGTCTCCTGAGACCTGGTCTCCAGTTTGCTAGCTGCTATATTTTCTAATACTAGATCCAGATCTAACAGCATAGATCTGCTGTGTACAATGGAGCTACCCTGATATAAAAAAGCAGCAGATCTTGTTCAATGTCTTTACATATGAGGCAGGGAAAAATAATGTTTCAGGTTGCTTCATCCACTCACAGCTTTGTATGAACTTATTTCTGAAATGAAATGTTTTCAAGAAAATGTGGGTATGTGAAAAATCCCCCATTTTCCCATACTTGGATAGCATAAGAACTCTTAAAATTAATCACTAAAAATTAACGATATGGAAATATAGCTCCATTATTTTTTTTAAAAAACCTGACATTTGAGTATCCTATGATAGGTTTCTGATGACTTAAGTTCCCTGATTCTTTATGTCATTTACATACACGATGAAACGTGAAATGGATTCCATGAACTACCTGGGGATGTTCCAATTTTTACAGAATAGTAGGCTCACCCAGTCTCACTGCATCAGCTCCCCAGACTGCACTGCATAGTTAACAAGCCATGAAATGCAACTCCCAAGAAACTTACAGCTTCCTGACTTTGAAGAGGCTAGCATAAAACAGCACAAATAAATCTGGATGAAGACTGTTTCACTGCCCTCAGTAATTCAAAGACATTTACTGCATGCTTTGTACATGCCCGTTTATGATGATATAGACTTTAATGTACAATCTGAATCAGTGATGCATGATGGAAAAGATATCAAAACTGATAGGTTTTAGTCTTCATATCCAGACTTGTAAAAATAAATTGTACATAAATACGAAACATCCGAAGATGGAGCATCTGATAGGCTTTTAAACACACAGTGCATCTTTGTCTTTGTCTTGTGTAACCCTAAATCAATGTGAATAATCAGGTGACTTATTTTTATAAAGAAAAAAACCCCCTAAAAATAGTATTACACACACAAATGTGGGGGCAGGTATTTTCAAAACCTTTTACAGTGTGGAGACAGTAAAAGTATGTGTTAATCATTTAACTGTGAATGGAAAAGTTACTTGAAATAAAATCTAATTTAAATGAATTTTACTTTATGTCATGAGAAAATGAATGCCCCAAAGCTCTAATTAAAACCCAGTACAGTCAGGCAATGTTTTTGGTTTTATTAAGGTGCACTGTATAGCAGTACTCTAAATATCAATTGATGTCACACTTGATTCAGAATGTCCTTTTCATTCCAGGGCTAGCTCTTTCTTGATCTGAGATCACTTACTGCATTGTGGTTTGAGCAGACCAACACCCTCTTGGATGTAGATCAGTTCATTCTGCCTGTGACCCAACCTGAGGAACCCAGACCTTCAAGAGCAAATAATGTGGCAATGATTCATTTCATATTTTCCTAGTACCCTCTTAATTTCAAACCTCCAATTACACCACCCATGTTAAATTTCTTGTTATTTTAAAGCATTTTCTTCCAACAATGGAGTCTTCAGGTGAAAAGCAGTGTGTTGTTATGAACCACTGACAAAAAATAAAATGGTATCAAGGTAAAAATATTGCCTTGCAAAAATAGTGGCATTATTACAGATTAATAATGAGAATGGGATATGGGTCTTTTAGTATATTTGAGGGCCTTAAAATTATATATTTTTAAAGCAACAAGTTGAATTTGCATCAAAGAACATATGACATTCAGTTAGTAAATTACATAGTTTTTACAGTGTTATCTTATAGTACTGGCATAAGAAAAAGACAGCACTAATAAAATACTTTGGATTTAGACTGACTTCTGACATCCCAGGAAGTCTCTGCCACTGTAATTTTGACTGGCCTACAGGGCAAGTTAAGAAATATTACACACTTCCAGAGATTTTGAGTGGATCTCAAAGCACAGTATATCTATTGTAGATTGTCCTGCAGCTATTAAAACTAAAGTTGGGAAAACAGTGGGGAAAAAATTATTTGGTAGCTTATCCACAATATAGGAATAACAATTTAATCCAGCTATATTCAGTCTCTGTTGTTCACTGTTCTCCTGATATTTGTATGACCAGTGTTTGAGGAGGAGCTTATATCAGCAGGAATAAAGCCTTTCTTATGTAAATAGGTATCTGTGCTCCAGAAGTGTTTACCCAGCCACTCCATTGACACTGATTTAGTGGGTTTGAGGTTGTGGGTTTTACAGATAGGAAAAGAACAGGAGAGGGTGAGATCTGGTAATTTCCATGAAAACTAAGATTCTCTTCCTCCAATAGGATCTGTTTGAGCAGAGCTTTGCACACATTGGGATTCCCCTTGATTTTAACATGACTCTCTATAGTTATAAGTGTGCACTTTCATTGCAGGATTCAGGATATTAATACATGAAACTCAATGATTACTCCACACAAGTAGGCAGTGAGGAGGCATGGGCTGAGCAGGATGCTCAAACAGCAAAACATCTTTTCTGTTTGCTGAGAATTCCCAAACAGACAAATGGACGAAATCAAAGAGTCAATTGCTCTGTCACAGTTTTGTGATACTGCAGTGAAAATTATAGGTTTCTGAGGGCTTAATGAAAAGAATAATCTGAGCTAATAATATGGGAACAAACAAGTAGCATGTGAATGGACAGGAGAGGGTCTTTTTTTCCAAAATTATTTACTATCCTATTTCTAATGCTACCCCTGGCTTATATTTCCTGGTTTACTAATTGGTCCTCATGCAACCATCCTTAATTCTTCTTCAAATCCCCCTCTTTGCCCAGTTCATCCCATAATGGCTCTTTTTTCATGATAGCCTTCTAATTTGTTCATATAAATAAAAATGAAAGGAAAAAAAACCCTTAGGTTCCTTCGTTCAATATCCTTGGGTCCTTTTGAGAACTACTGATTTAAGTTAGGTAGAATGAGGGATTGTCTACACATGAACACTCAAGAAAATTAATCCAAATCAACTAAAGGTGTGAATGTAAAGCAGATTAGTTAAACCCCAGCGTGGGTACTGATATTCAGAATGAAAGTGGCCTTAATTCAGTTTAGTGCAGTACACGGAACTAAACTGAATTAAGGTCACACAGGTTTAATATGGTTTAACTAATCCACTTTATATTCACAACTTTACTTAATTTTTAGATTGATTTTTTTAACTGTCCCCCTGTTGATAACCCTTGAGCCTTTCAGATTCCTCTTTCCTGGTTGGAAAGTACCCAGTCTATTCTAAACAAAGCTGTCATTTTTAGTGGACCAGCACCAGAGTGTGATGATACACTTTGCCGATGGGTTGCACAGAAATTTTCTGACAGCAGAGGACTGGTGAGGCTCAGGAATGTTTGATTCCTTTCCAGGAGAGGAGTGTTCTTTCTGGGCATTCCTACCAAGCTTCACTCCTTCTTCCTTAACCCCACCATTCCTACACTCAGTCCTAGTTCCTTGCTCATCCATTCCCAGTCTCCCTCCCCACCAGCTGTTTATCTCTAATGTACTTGGGCACCCAATGCCAATTTGCTACCCCTCCTGGCCACTCACTCTTTTTCTCTCTCCAGCAACGCCTATATTCCCCATCCCCACTGTTCCCAGTCCCAGCCTCCTTTCCTGGGCTCCTTGTCCAATTTCACAACTCTGTGGCTCTGTGTTCAGGTCCCCCTGGCAAAACAGTTTGAGTCTGCCCTCCTTGGCTCTGCAGCAACCAAGAGCTGCAATTGCAAGGCAAAGTTCTGCTCATCCCCAAGCTGGAGTATGCCCAGTGTGGATGGAGACTTCAGAATTTTTGGCTGTGATGCTCTAGGAAGTCTCTGTTGAGCATGTGAAAACCATAATGGAAAATTTTAGCTCAAAAGTTAGTTTGGCATAGTTCTGAGCAACTCAAAATAGGGTCTTATTATGAGATGAGTCAGGCAACCTTAATGATGGGTGGTGCTACCAGCTCTGTCTCTAATTTATACTATAACCTATCCCCTTTACTTCGGGGTATCACTGCAATTGTTGTAGTACATCAGTCCCCTCTGGATGTCTGTTAACATGCTCTCTGTCCCACAAGAGGCAACTTCTGAAAGCACTCCAAGCACTAGGTTCAACAGCCTATAGTGTTCAGTACATCTTCACGAGCACTCTCAGATTTTCAGTAAATATCATAAGATAATTCTATTAGGAATGCCCAATAAACAGGATGCTAATACCTTTGCCGCAGTTACTTTTAGCACATACAATTCAAACCGTCAGTTCCAAACTTCAGCCCCAACTCTGCCGGCTCCCTGGCCTTCTCTCTTTTCTTTCCTACTCCCATCTTCTTCTTGCTCTTTGCTCCAAAATCTGAATAAGACTACAGGACATGTCAATTTTACATGATAACCTAGCCACTTCCTTTTCTCTGCTGACAAGCATTCCAGAAGCAAACAGATATTTTTTGGATAGCTTCATGTGTTCTGGTAAGTGTCCCTCTCCCCGTTAGTCTTTACTAGAAATATTTTTGTTTTATCAGCCTAAGAGGCAAAAGGAGTCACAAGGTTAGATTCTTCCTAGGGGAGCCCCAATGAGCCTTGCCAGAATTTAAATCTATGATGAATGCCTTAGGGACTTCCCTTTCCACACCTGAAAGAGCCTAATATTTGAATGTCATAATTCATTTACACTGAACTTAGCACTTTAAAATGAGAAAAGGAAGCAAATCGTTACTGCTGTGAAGTTAAAGAAAACACAACTGGGAAGAGTGACAATGCTAGGCGCAGCATACTGACCCTGCTCTCAGCAGTAGGTCCACAGCTAAAAGCAAAATCAGCAGTGAAGCCAAGCAAGAGACTATCTGTTAAAAAGGGCAGGAGAAAATGCTGACATCCATATGTCATTACTGAAAAAATTCATTCCAAAGCTTAACAAATATGTCCTGCAGGCATTTCCTGACGCTTATCCTGTCAGAAATCACAGCAGTGTTAGCACACAGAGCAGAAAGTTGTGTATAACATATGGGCAGGAATAGGACAATTCAAAGTGAATATTTAGGAGGGCACAGTGAGTCACATGTGCCAGCTTGCTCAGGGACTATACAACGATTTTACTGAAGTCATTCCAGAAATTTGCAGGTATAATGGTTGTGGCACATTGGCTTTTTAGCAAAAGTTTGTTTGCAGCAGAATCAAGGGGCACTCAGTGTCAGCATGTTAGAAAACCTGTTTTAAAGATCCTGTTACAGCTTCAAGAGCACATACTGTTATTGACCTGAGATAGACTAAAAGGAAAGGGTGGTCAGTGTTGAAAGGTATAATTAAGTGGATGTAAAACACTGGTCTAGGTTTTTGGAGCTTGTCATAGGTGAGAAGTGTGGAATTAATTAACACTATGTGCACTACTGTGAAATAAGAGACATGCTCTTTCCTCTTGTGAATGCACATGGAATTATGAAGACCTAATAATAATCTGAACTGTGTGTATTTCTCTACCCCATTGAACTGGATGTTGTGTGTGCCCCCAAAAAGGAAAAACACACTCTGCCACAGCAGAAAATGTTAGATTCTTTTCAAATGGTATGTCTGAAAAGAGAAAATATTTTTCAAGAGGATTCACTTCTCAAACTGTTCAGAAAATGGAATTTCCTTTCTTCAAGAAATTCTGACATTTTGAAATTATTTTCTCATTCCAAACTGAAACATAAAAGATACCATTTTAAATGTCCATCAGAATTAAAATTCAAAAAGAAAAATTACATTTGGAACAATCATGTTATTTTGTTCCAATAATGTCAAAATATAAAAATGAAGATAAATTATGAGCAACATTCATAAATAATGTGATACTAAGACTAATATTTAATATAATATAAAAGTCAAAACACAATCAAAATGAAAAAGGAGGGGAAAAGAAAGGGAAATCAGTGATCAGTGGTTCAACAAACAGTCAATTAATAGATTGAGGCTGGAAGGGACCTCTGTATATCACCATCTCCTCCTGTATCTCACAGAGAATTAAATTTGTCTACCTGGTAGGGCAGTGTTATGCTGGCTTGATAAACTCTCCAGAAAGGAAGATCAGGGGCTTAGTAGGAGAAACACAAAAGTGTACTGAGAAAGTATTGGAAGGAAAAGGTTGGGAAGATAAGTATGGGAAAGTCCTAGTTTTGGACACCGTTTTGTTTTGATGCATTCAAGCCAGCTGTACTCTTTCTTCTCCTCCCCCGCCCCCCCCCCCCCCCCGCCTATTCCTCATGACCTTGGTCATGAATTGGTGCTTGTGTCTGCTCCTGTGTGAAGGTATCCTCTGTGGTAATGGTCAACAATATAACAAATATATATTTTTTCTATTTTATCTGTACTTATTAAAAACAAATAATTACATGTGTTATTTTCTGATCAGTCAGGCATATTTATATAGCTGTAGCCCTGGGATATTTTCATGGACTTTTAATAATTGATTTGGAGAAAGATTACTGAGCTTGGTGTGGAGAACTATCTTTTTAGTTGTCAACTTTGAGTAAAAATGAAAAAGCTTTCTCCATAATAAGCTTTTGAAAGTATTGTAGTAGCCATGGGGCGCTGGAGAAATACATTCTTGTTTTGACAACAGATTTTTGAAAGTAGTCGTCTCAGTTTCTGCTGTTCTCTGAATGGCTGTACTTTTGCATGTCAAAGAGAAGATGTTCTTTGGCTGATTGCTCCATTAGCTGCTTCTTGGCTTACATTTTTATTTTAGTCTTAGAAGAAAAAAATAATAATTGTAAATTTTCCTTTCTATTTTAATATTTCCTTGTGTTCAGTTATTGGGATGAAGCTGTTGATTTGTTTTACTTTTGTTTAATATTTTAAAACTTATTTGAATATGACTTTGAAAGCTTTTCAGAGTGGCAAATGGTGAAAAATCCTGTTAGAGTTGTTTTAATTGGGCCAGCATATTGTTTTCAATTACCAGCAGTCCCAAACCTGTTCCTTCCCTTCTTTCAAGTGAATTATTAACTAATACTGCTTTCTGGGAGCTCATTACTTTCAGTCTCAAAAGAAATTATGAGTCCCCAAAACTCTCCATCAACTCTGATCTCTGCCTGTTACTTGTACTGTTCCATAGGAGCAGTAAAATGATGATCTGTTACTTAAATGACCCTATGTTGTCAGGCATAATTAAAAGATATATATACACACACACACATTGTATGGAACAAAGTTAGTATTATTAAATTTGTTGTCTCTGAATTTACCATGCCAGTGTCTCATCTGGGAAAGGGAGTCATGTCTGCGATACTCCAGGAGGATGCATTACACACTTTAATGGATAACTAAGCATGATGAGTTAGCCAACCTTGGAAATTAGTGTGTGGTGGAGAGTACTTTCTTAAAAACCATGGTGACAGATACATTGTTTGTGTTAGTAACCAAGACCAAGTATGATAATCTTTTCCTATTGTATGTGTAAAATCAATGTCATTTTTCATATTTATTTTTCAGTTCAAAAGAGAAAATGTAACAATCAGTCCAACATATAATTAGGAGCAATGGAGAAAAAAAAAAAGGTTTTATTTCACACTGAGCAAATAGATTTCACTTCACATTGCCCTTTTATTAATAAGTTAGTTTTAAGAGGACAACTTTATTCAATTTTAACTTTTGTATTTTATATATATATACACTACATGAAGGATTCAAGTTGCAGGACAAATTATACTGCACTGCTAATGATAATAAAAAATTGATTTTTGTCAGTAAAATAAGCACATATACTCAAAGATACACAAGAAGCCGATAAGTTGAATAATAAGGTGTTTTTATGCAGTCATTTTTCTGCCTGAAAGTACATTTTAAAACAGAATAAAAAGACATTTATCCATTAATGCTCCAATTAAGCTTGGAAAAACTGGAAGACCCAAGAGGGAACAAAACTTGAAAAAGGAGAAGATAAGAATTTCGATTAAAATAAAAAAGATTTTCTGAGGTGACATTTGTTATCAGGCCTGCAGCTTTTGTGGCACAGACATTTCTATTTTTAAGAATGAAACTACAGCAAAGTTCCTGGTGTTTAAAGAAATAATATGTTTTGAGACATTACTGTTTGTAATGACTTCTGGAAAGAACTGGTATACTTAAAAGTGAAGATCTCAATAAATAATAACACTTGATATAGACTAGTAGAGTGTAGTCAGCTGCTGATCTGCTTTTTCCACACAGCTTTAATATTATAATCCTAAATTCCAACCTTCCTGTTTTTCAGGTCTGGGCAACTCTTAAACAATCATTCTATCATTAAACTGTGTGTTAGTCAACCCCAAGTTATACCAGTTGGGAATTACACTAGAATATTATCACCATTATATCACACAACCAGTTGGCTTCTATTGAGTACGATAATGAACAGATGACTGCGCTGCTACGATGAACAACAAGCCAAGTTAGAAAGCTTGAATATACCAAATGAGTAGGGCTCAGTGAAATTTTTCAATTGAAAATGTCTTTTAATGGAAAGTTAGATTTTCAGCAAAATGGAATTTTATGCAAAAAGTGTTTGCTTTTCACAAAATATTTCATTTTTTTTCTCAAAAAAACAAAACACAACCTCTAATACTGAACTACAGCCTGGGGCCAGCTATGGCACCCTGTCCAGAACAGGTATACGGGTGCCTGCTCTTCTCTTCCTTCCGCAAAATGTTACATGAGATGTTCCACTAGAATCCACGACAACACATCTTGGTATATTTAACAAACAAAGAAAAATGTAAGTGAAGATAATAGTTTCACAGGTCTTAAACACATAATTCCCAATCTATAAAATATTTGCATCTGTGATCTTTTAGATAGCAAGGTTGTTTAACCCAGGACTGCTTCAGATGTTTGAAAAGTTAGTCTATAAGTACCATTCTCAGACAAATTCTGTGGATTCCAACCACTTGCAAAACCACATATAGTCACACACACCTTTAGGGAAACAGGTATGAACAGGAGTGCCTGCTAATAGGGTGTTTTTTGTTTGTTTGTTAAGAAAAGGTTGATACTTATGCAAGATAGATTTCAAATCATTATGGGTTTGTTCAGTTTTAGGATGCTGGTATGTGATTCTGAAAACATTGGCTGATGATCTCTCTGAGAGACCTTTTAGTAAGCTAAAGGTTTCCTGCTTGTAGGTGTCAAATCTTTGATGTTGCATGTTATTGAGCTCCTCTTGCTGGCCAGCCAGGATGGAGGACTAAGCACAGGATTCTTTCTAAAATATGGTTGAATCACGTGGTCAGAAGCAATATTTTCCTCTTTTCTTTAAAGTTATAAAGATGATTGCCTGGTTCATTCCTACTGCTTTCAGGAGTCTCTTCATAAACCAAAATGGAGTACTCCACTTCTGATGTCACTGTTCTTTTTGCTGGCATCACATAATAATTATGTGCAGTATGCAAATGAAGATCCTCCCCCAGCCAATAGTTTTGGCTTGGAAAGTCCCTGCAGTGTTAGCATTTTAAAAAATATTTGCCAGTTGGTCATTCATCTCATCTACACACAATTTTTTTTTACAGTATTTAAAGATATATGATCATCTTTTCTCAGACATGGGTAAGTTAATAAACATTATTGCAAACATTCTGCAAAAGTTCTAATTCAATAATCCAACATAAATTGGAAAAAAAGCCAGGAAAAATTTGCAACTAAAATAATAATAATAATAATTAATAATTAATGAAAAATCCACTTAAGCCCTGTGAAAGCAAACTTCCTTGTTTTAAGATTAAGTAACTTTCCCTTCTGTTGAACTTATCTGATATATTTGGAGTTGCTGTGGCTAGTAGTTAAACTTTGAAAAACACTTTTGGTTAAAAAAAAAATTCCGGGTAAAGGTTAAACTTTTGTTCTGTGAAAGAAAAAAAAAAATCTTTTACTCTTAAAATCAGACGGTTAGGTTCTGTTTTTATACAGAAGTAGCAAACTGCCAGGGAACCAAATGTGACTGGGAAAGAGGTGGAATTAAGTGTCAGAGTAGTTTAAGGGATGGAACCTAAATCTAGTCCCTCAGAGAAGGGAAATGTCCCCCAACAGATTAATTCCAGGAAAACTATATATCATACATACTACTCAGGTAGGGGTTTATGTTCTTATCCTATAACTGAAAGTACCAAACCCAGTAAATTTTCTTCTGGGAAATAGACCAGAAGGGTTGAGTTACACTGGGTTTACAGCTCTGAAGCTGCTCTAAATTACATTGGCTGCAGCAGACTACAGGGACCACTATGCTGGCTGAGCATATAGTGGAGTATCATGCTCTCCACTCCACCAGTAGCACTGAACCCTCATGTACCCTTTCCCTTTCCGGTTCTAACATATCCTTTATGTTGGGGTTGAGGTGAAACAAACTGCATCAGGGACAATCTTCAATTACTAGTTTAGCCAGCTTTCCAGATCATAGAATCATAGAAGATTAGTGTTAGAAGAGACCCTTGGAGGTCATCTAGTCCAACCCCCTGGCAGGACCAACACCTAAATCATCCCAGCCAGGGCTTTGTCAAGCCTGACCTTAAAAACCTCTAAGGAAGGATTCTACCACCTCCCTAAGTAACTCATTCCAGTGCTTTACCACCCTCCTAGTGAAATAGTGTTGCCTAATATACAGCCTAGACCTCCCTCACTACAATTTGAGACCATTGCTCCTTGTTCTGTCATCTGACACCACTGAGAACAGCTGAGCTTCATCCTCTTTGGAACCTCCCTTCAGGTAGTTAAAGGCTGCTATCAAATACTCCCTCACTCCTCTCTGAGCCCAGTTCCCTCAGCCTCTCCTCTTAAGTCATGTGCCCCAGCCCCCTAATCATTTTCGTTGCCCTCCCCTAGACTCTCTCCAATTTGTCCACATCCTTTCTGTAGTGGGAGGCCCAAAACTGGATGCAATACTCCATATGTGACATCATCAGTGCCAAATAGAGAGGAATAATCGCTTCCCTTAATCTGCTTGCAATGCTCCTACTAAAGCACCCCAATATGCCATTAGCCTTCTTGGCAACAAGGGCACACTGCTGACTCATATCCAGCTTCTCATCCACTGTAATCCCCAGATCCTTTTCTGCAGAACTCCTGCTTAGCCAGTCAGTCCCCAGCCTGGTGAGGTGCATGGGATTCTTCTGTCCTAAGTGCAGGACACTGCACTTATCCTTGTTGAACCTCATCAGATTTCTTTTGGCTCAAACCTCCAATTTGTCTAGGTCACTCTGAACTGTATCCCTATTCTCCAGTGTATCTACCTCTTCCCCCAATTTTGTGTCATTCACAAACTTGCTGAGGGTGCAATCTATCCTATCGTCCAGATCAGAAATAAACATGTTGAACAAAACTGTCCTGAGGACTGACTCCTGGGGCACTCTTCTTGATACTGGCTGCCAACTAAACATTGAGCAACTGAGCTCGACAATCTAGCCAGCTTTCTATCAACCTTATAGTCCATTTATTCTATCCATACATTTTTTAACTTTCTGGCAAGACTACTGTGGGAGACCATATCAAAAAGTTTTGCTAAAGTCAAGATATATCATGTCTACCACTTTCCCCATATCCACAGAGCCAGTAATCACATCATAGAAGGCAATCAGGTTGGTCAGGCATGACTTACCCTTGGTGAATCCATGATGACTGTTTGTGATCACCTTCCTCTCCTCCAAGTGCTTCAAAAGGGTTTCCTTGAGGAAATGTTCCACGATTTTTCCAGAGATTGAGGTGAGGCTGATCGATCTGTAGTTCCCTGGGTTCTCCTTTTTCCCTTTTTTAAAGATGGGCACAATATTTGCCTTTTTCCAATTCTCTGGGACCTCCCCCGATCACCACAAGTTTTCAAAGATAATGGACAATGGCTCTGCAATCACATCAGCCAATTCCTCAGCACCCTGGGATGCATTAGATCTAGACTCATGGACTAGTTCATGTCAAACTTTTCTAAATAGTCCTTAACCTGTTCTTTCATCCCTGAGGGCTGCTCCCCAGACTGTGTTGCCCAGGACAGCAGTGTGGGAGCTGACCTTGTTGGTGAAGACCAAGGCAAAAAAAAGCATTGAGTACTTCAGCTTTTCCCACATCATCTGTCACTAAGTTGCCTCCCCCATTCAGTAACGGTCCCACATTTTCCCTGACCTTTTTCTTGTTGCTAACATATCTGTAGAAACCCTTCTTGTTACCCTTCACATCCCTTGCTAGCTGCAACTCCAGTTGTGTTTTAGCCTTCCTGATTAGACTCTGAATGCTCGAGCAATATTTTTATACTCCTCCCTAGTCAACCTGACCAAGTTTCCACTTCTTGTAAGCTTCCTTTTTGTATTTATGCTCACTGAAGCTTTCACTGTTAAGCTAAACTGGTCGCCTGCCATATTTGCTATTCTTTCTGCATGTCGGAATGGTTTGTTCCTGCACCCACAATATGGCTTCTTTAAAATACAGCCAGCGTTCCTGGACTCCTTTCCCCCTCATATTAGCCTCCCAGGGGATCCCGCCCATCAGTTCCCTAAGGGAGTCAAAGTCTGCTTTTCTGAAGTCCAGGGGCTGTATTTTGCTACTCTCCTTTCTTCCTTTTGTGAGGATCCTGAACTCAACCATCTCATGGTCACTGCTGTCCAGGTTGCCACCCACTTCTACTTCCCCTACCAATTCTTCCCTGTTTGTAAGCAGCAGGTCAAGAGGAGCACGGCCCCTAGTTGGTTTCTCCAGAACTTGCATCAGAAGTTGTCCCCAGCACTCTCCAAACACTTCCTGAATTGTCTGTGCACTGCTGTATTGCTCTCCCAGCAGATGTCAGGGTGATTGAAGTCCCCCATGAGAACCAGGACCTGTGTTTTGGAAACTTCAGTTAATTGTCCAAAGAAAGCCTAATCTACCTCATCCTCCTGGTCCGGTGGTCTATAGTACACGCCCACCATGATGTCACCCTTGTTGCTCTCACTTCTAAACTTAGCCCAAAGACTCTCAAAAGGTTTTTCTCCAGTTTCATATTGGAGCTCTGAGCAATCATACCGCTCTCTTACATACAGTGCTTCTCCTCCATCTTTCCCCCCTGCATCTTCTTCCTGAACAGTTTATAACCATACATGACAGTACTCCAGTCATGAGAGCTACCCCACCAACTCTCTGTTATTCAAATCACATCCCATCTTTGACTGTGCCAGGACTTCCAATTCTTCCTGCTTGTTTCCCAGGCTTTTTGTGTGCTTGCCTAAGTGGTGTAAAGCAGCTAACCCAAAAGCTGAAGAATGAGCCCCCCAAAAATGTTTTATCCCTATTGTCCAAAATCGACCAGTAATTTCTTAAATATCTATTAATATGTCTGGAATGACACTGAGATAATGTCAGAGGTAGCTTAAAACATCTGTTCCTTTCTCCAGAGTTATGTACATTTAGGGCTTTTGATGTTAGGTTTTAACTGATAAACATTATTAAAACACTCTTGGTTTTTTAAACGAAGTTGGTGTTTATCCAATAAACACTGAAAAACACCAGCAATGGTTTATTGGATAAACACTAGAAATATTTACCTGTATCTAAGTGCTAGGCTACACAGAGCAGGAATGCAGACTATGGGGGTGTGATATCTAAAAGGCACTAAAATGTTGTACATTAATTGGTCCCATGTAGACGCTGCTGGTGTGCACTAAAAGTTCTAGTGCTCTTTACTTTTTGAAATAGTGTGATTTAATGTTTGAAAGAGTATTATGTTAAAACGCACAAGGAACATTACAAAGAGACTAGTCATTACAGTATATATTAGCATAATGAAAAATGTACATTACTCACTACATTATATACAAAGAGAACCCGAGAATCCACCTCTCCTTCCCCCTGATTTTTGGACAGCTGCATAAAACTCAAAAATTGCTAAAAATAGCCCCCCAAATGAAATTAATAAACCCTGAAAAACAAGTCCTATGTATGTTCTAAATATTGAAACAGAAAAGCAAAGTTTATGGAGCTATATTCAAAAACATTAGTATGGCATAAATATGGCCATAATGAACAAATCATTGTATGCACTTTTTGATTAAAGACACTAAATTGTTTTCCTAGTGAAATGACCGAAATCCCTATAAATGTTACACAATCCAACCATTAAACTGTTTCATTTATAAAACTTATCTGGAAAACACTGCAAATTATTTACACAGACCATTTTGTTCTTAGAATTTCCCACATCCACTGCTTCTGCCATCTCTGGGCTGCTGACATCAATCCCCGGCATGGATGGAAGCAATCTCGCCCTTGGTTGGACAAGACTGATTAGTTTTCAGACTCCTGATGTCAGCTCCTACACCTTGTAGTCAGGAAGAAATTGGGCCCCATGACCATATCTATAACTGTTTTGGACCCCATGGAGGTTTCCACCTGCCTCTAGGTTGTCGCCACACCCTCCTCACTCTGCTTCATGGAGGAGGCACCAAGACTTACCACACCAGGTGCAACGGGAGACCACACCTGGTACCAGACTTGGTACTGAGCAGAAGGAAATTGCTCCTATGAATTCCCCTTTACAGGAATCAGTAAAGGCTTCACCACAGCCCCCCTTTGGCTTCCTTCTCTTCATCATCCAATGAGGCAGTGGTATTGGAAGTTTCTTCATTAGGACCTGTTAAAGAAGAGTGGCTTCTGCCATGGATATCCAGGTGGAAAAGATTGAGAAAGGTCTCACAGGCTGGTTGACATCTTAGCTTCTATGGGATTATCTAGACTGTGCCTCCAAATGAACAGCATATGTGTGCACCTGCCAATGAGAAAACACCAAGGTCAGCAGGCATTTAACCAAAAGAAAAGATGCAAAGAATCTGGATTACTTTTCGTGGAATGCTGGATCTCTTTGGCAGAAAACTTTATTCAATAGCTGTTGTGCAGTTCAGGATTGCAATCAGCAGGCTTTCCTGGGATACTCTGACTGTATTCTCTGGGACAATATATTAAAAATAAAAAACAAATGTATAGAAAATGTGAGGCGAGAATTTCTTGCCATGATGAATGAGATAATTTAGTACCCAAAAAGTACCTTCACATGGGCTTGAACGCTACTGATTCTGCAGCTAGAGACATGGCATTGGCCATTACAATGTGAATATGCTCATGGCTCCAGTCATCAAGTATTCCTCAAGATGTCCAACAAACTATATAGGACCTGCCCTTTTATGGATCGTTGTTCTTTTCTGAGCAGACAGATGACAAACTGAATAGGACTAAAGGACTCCAGGGCAACACTGAAATCTTTAGGCATTTTTATACCTGCACCAAAGAAAAAGCAGCTCTATTTTCAGGAACCTCTCTGTTATCCTACTTCCATTCCTCATCACCAAGATCTAGCCAAGAACAAGGGCAGAAATTACGGGAGAAGATCACCCCCTCCGTCTTCTGCAGCAGCTCCTGGTTCATCCAGATACCCTGGGAGTTCAAATATCTTGATGTGTTTGTTGAGGACAGCCTCCCAGTTTCCGCAGTGCCAGCCTCTCCTACTACACTCTTTGCCAACTGACTGTCCCACATTACTATAGACCAGTTGGTCTTAAGCACGGTGGAATTGAGATACACACTTAAAGTATTTTCTATTCCCCCCCTTCCTCCTCTGTTCCCTGTCCCTTTACAGAGACCACTCTCACAAGGCCAAGTGCAATCTTCAGGAAGTGCAATCTTTTCTTCACTTTGGAGCCATATAGAAAGTTTCCCAGTTATTCACAGGGAATGGGTTTTATTCTAACTATTTCCTGATCCCAAAAGCAATGGGAAATCTCAGACCCACGCTAGACCTTTGACCGTGAGAAGTATCAGAGGGGTAGCCGTGTTAATCTGGATCTGTAAAAGCAGCAAAGAGTCCAGTGGCACCTTATAGACTAACAGACGTATTGGAGCATGAGCTTACGTGGATGAATACCCACTTCGTCGGATGCAGTGTGACCCATGCATCTGATGAAGTGGGTATTCACCCACAAAAGCTCATGCTCCAATATGTCTAGTCTATAAGGTGCCACAGAACTTGGTTAGTGAGAGGCAACCCAAGTCTCAAGTGCTGTCCAAACTGTCTGTCTTCCAATCCACCTTTGGTGTGCTAGGGTTGTTCATCAACATGGAGAAGCAATCCTGTCATCTGTACAAAATATAAAGTTTATGGGAATGGTCTTGGACTCTGCAGAAGGCAAAGCCTTTTTCCACAGATAAGATTCCAGATGATGCTGGCCATTGCATTAGACCTGAAGGCCCATCCTACCATGACAGTGTGGACTTCCTTCAGGCTTCTGGAGCATATAGCCTCATGCACTTGTGTGGTTCAGCTTGCCTGGTGTCGTTAGATGTTGATAGATGTTTAGCTGTGTGTATGTGTTCCCACTGTGTGCCTTTATTCTGGTGGATAGCTGGCATGGCAGACCTCAGGCGAACTGCCCAATTACCACAACAGCCATTAAGGGAAGAAAGTACCCAGCCAGGTGTATTGTCGATGAAGCATGGTACTAGTATTCCACAGACTCTACCAGACCATTAATACATGTATGCCCATAAAAATTGACCAGGTAAGTGAACTGCAGGACTTTCCTTTCCTCCCTAGGCCAGACAAAGATACTTCCTTTAAGATACATTTTTGTATTTTGATACAAACAAGTTAGTACTGCCCCTCTGTCATAGTTACTATAGTTATTGCCCCCTGACATGGCTAGTTATTATTTATCACCTTTTACATGTTAGTTTAGATAAAACATTTTTTTATTATGTACTGTCATCCTGACATTATTTTTTAGGAGGAGTCAATGTGTTCCTGTTGTCTTTGGGGAATGTTTTTGTACCACCCTGATATCAGGATGTTCGCGTGCCACTTAATATTGGGATGTGTTTGTGTAAGTACTCTGTGACTAGCACTTTTTAGAAATGTGTATTTTCACAATATTAGCCCTATTCTTGCCAGATTTTGTGAGCAGGTTCTGCCTTATACCAGGTTTCTAATACAAGGGCTTATGTTTCAGGCTCTCTTCCTACTACACCAGGCTCAGTCTCCTAAAGATGAAAGTGTGGCTGGCATTGGTGTACTCTTCAATTTGTCATCCTCTAGAAATGGGGTGTGGGTGCCCATTCAAATTTTGATATCTCTAAACTGGTGGGCAGACCCGTCAGATGTTTGTGTAAGAGGTGTACCATTTGCTCCTCCTCAACCAGTTTTGACACTAGTCATGGACACTTCTGTCCTAGATTGGGGGGCTCACCAGGGATCTCTGAAGATGTAAGATTTATGGTTGGCTCAGGATTTAACTGCGCATATAAATGTTACAGAATTGAGAAACATTGTCAAGCCTTCCTGTCCCATGTCAAGGGAAGAAATCTGCTCACACTCACAGACAATAAGTGGCCATGTTCTGTGTTAGCAGGCAGGGAAGGGCCCAGTCAACTCTCCGACGTCTAGTCAATGTGGCTGTGGGACTTTTGTATCACCAACTCAATCCATCTCAAAGCTGGATATTCAAACCAATCTGGCAGACCTATTAAGCAGATCTTTAACTAGTCATCATGAGTGGTATCTCTGACCAGATATAGTCAGATTCATTTTCCATTTTCCATATAGACCTGTTTTAAACCAATGGCTACCTGTTCACTTCCATCTGTCTATGATGCTAGCTGTCTTGTTCGCAATTGTCTCAGCCAGGAGAGTGGGTGAATAATGAGCACTAGTATCTGGACCTCTGCATGTGGTCATCTGAAGTGGAATAAAGATGTGAAACACATCTCAAAGAACAATAGTTACAGAAAAGGTTACTAACAGAGTCTTTTTATACATTTGAAGGTTCAGTCAAATGTTTAAGAACTAAGAACCAGTGAGGATGGTGAAGCATAATTTAAGCATCAGGGATTCTAGTATGAGATGTTAGGTTTGGAATGAACTAATAAGGGTCACATACTCCCTTGAGTATTAGAGGGGTAGCCGTGTTAGTCTGGATCTGTAAAAAGGAACAAGAGTCCTGTGGCATCTTATAGACTGACATATTGGAGCCAAAGCTTTCATGGGTGAATACCCACATTGTCAGACGCATGTAGTGGAAATTTCCAGAGGCAGATATACAGCTCTGCGGTGATCTGGAAACCCACTTTCATCATCTCTGACTCAAATAATACTTTCAAGATAACACTGAACAGTGTACTGATACACAGATACTGCCCCCAACCAACAGCACAAGAAGAAGAACTCCACATGGACTCCTCCTGAGGGTAGAAATGACAGTCTGGACCTATACATAGAATGCTTCTGCCGACATGCAAAAGCAGAAATTCTGGAAAAACAACATTGCTTGCCTCATAACCTAAGTCGTGCAGAACGCAATGCCATCCACAGCCTCAGAAACAACCCTGACATTATAATCAAAGAGGCAGATAAAGGAGGTGCTGTTGTCATCATGAACAGGTCTGACTACCAAAAGGAGGCTGCCAGACAACTTTCCAATACCAAATTCTATAGGCCACTTTCCTCAGATCCCACTGTGGAATATACTAAGAAACTGCACCATCTACTCAGCACACTCCCTACACTAACACAGGAACAAATCAACATACCCTTAGAGCCCCGACCGGGGTTATTATATCTACTACCCAAGATCCACAGACTTGGAAATCCTGGCTGCTCCATCATCTCTGGAACTGACACTCTCACTGAAGGACTGTCCAGATATGTGGACTCTCTATTCAGACCCTACGCCACCAGCACTCCCAGCTGTCTCTGTGACACCACTGATTTCCTGAGAAAACTACAATGCATTGATGATCTTCCAGAAAACACCATCCTAGCCATCATGGATGTGGAGGCTCTCTACACAAATATCCCACATACAGGTGGAATACAAGCTGTCAGGAACAGTATCCCTGATGATGCCACAGCACAACTGGTTGCTGAGCTCTGTGACTTTATCTTCATGCACAATTATTTCAAATTTGGTGACAACATATACCTCCATACCAGTGGCACTGCTATGGGCACCTGCATGGCCCCACAATATGCCAATATTTTTATGGCTGACCTGGAACAACACTTCCTCAGCTCTCGTCCACTTATGCCCCTTCTCTACCTATGCTACATTGATGACATCTGATCATCTAGACCCATGGGAAGGAGACTCTGGAAGAATTCCACCATGATTTCAACAGCTTCCACCCCACCATCAACCTCAGCCTGGACCAATCTACAACGGGAGGTCCACTTCCTAGACACCACAGTACAAATAAGTGATGGTCACATTAACACCACCCTATACCGAAACCCACCACCGACCGCTATGCCTACCTTCATGCCTCCAGCTTCCATCCCGGACACACCACATGATCCATCATCTACAGCCAAGCACTGAGGTACAACTGCATTTGCTCCAACCCTCAGACAGAGACCAACACCTACAAGATCTTCACCAAGCATTCTCAAAACTACGATACCCACACAGGAAAATAAGGAAACAAATCAACAGAGCCAGACGTGTACCCAGAAGCCTCCTGCTGCAAGACAAGCCCAAGAAAGAAACCAACAGAACTCCACTGGCCATCACCTACAGTCCTCAGCTAAAACCTCTCCAATGCATCATCAGTGATCTACAACCCATCCTGGACAATGATCCCTCGCTTTCACAGGCCTTGGGAGGCAGGCCAGTCCTCGCCCACAGACAACCCACCAACCTTAAGCATATTCTCACCAGCAACCACACACCGCACCATAGTAACTCTAACTCAGGAACCAATCCATGCAACAAACCTCGATGCCAACTCTGCCCACATATTTACACCAGTGACACCATCACAGGACCTAACCAGATCAGCCACAACATCACCGGTTCATTCACTTGCACGTCCACCAATGTAATATACGCCATCATGTGCCAGCAATGCCCCTCTGCTATGTACATCGGCCAAACTGGACAGTCCCTACGTAAAAGGATAAATGGACAAAGTCATCAGATATTAGGAATGGCAATATACAAAAACCTGTAGGAAAACACTTCAACTTCCCTGGACACACAATAGCAGATTTAAAGGTAGCCATTCTGCAGCAAAAAGACTTCAGGACCAGACTTCAAAAAGAAACTGCTGAACTTCAGTTCATTTGCAAATTTGACACCATCCGCTCAGGATTAAACAAAGACTGTGAATGGCTAGCCAACTACAAAAGCAGTTTCTCCTTCCTCGGTGTTCACACCTCAACTGCTAGAAGAGGGCCTCATCCTCCCTGATTGAACCCATCTCATTATCTCTAGACTGATTCTTGCCTGCATATTTATACCTGCCTCTGGAAATTTCCACTGCATGCATCTGATGAAGTGGATATTCACCCATAAAAGCTTATTCTCCAATATGTTTGTTAGTCTATAAGGTGCCACAGGACTCTTTGTCACTTTATACTTCCTTGAATGGGACAGACAAGACCTGAAAATATCCTTTTTAGCAGGATCTACTTTACAAAGAAGGGAGAGGTCAGAAAGAAAGAAGGGATGATAAGAACAGGAAAAGATAAAGGGAATATAGAGGATTGATGAAATGAACAAAAGTCTTTAAACAACAGAAGAAACAAATTTAGGAAATGGAAAAAGAGAAGGAAGGGAAGAAACAATAAAACTTGTAATTTTTTAACAGATATTGCAAACTGCCGGGATTTCAGATTAGATTAAAGAGAATGTTGAATTCTTGGTTATGCAAGACTGCACAGTAGCCGATTTTATTATATACGTGGAGATTCCCATTTCCATTTTAAAAGAGCTGCATCAAGCCCTTTGACTTGGAAAGTGTACATGTTCTGGGATACCTGGGTAAAGGATGGCTTGAGTGCACAGTTAAGGCTGACTTCTCAAGCAGTCCACTTACCCAGAAGCTTTTAAGATGACACAGAGACAAAACAGAGGGTAAAGAAACTGATAACACCAGGCAAGAGATGTTGTTATCCCTGCCACATCTTGGGGCATATTAAATAGAAGGTGCATATGTATATCCATGTTAAATTGTCACTTATTTTGTTTCTGAGCAATATTTTTGTCATTCAGTTTGTCCCATGTGTATATAATATATTTTTACTTTTCACAGAATTGGTCAATCTCCCCTCAGTGTTTGTGCTGTTAGTCATCGTTTTCCAATACAATTTTAGTAACATGGTC
The DNA here is from genome assembly GCF_003597395.2 of Chelonoidis abingdonii. NCBI lineage: Eukaryota > Metazoa > Chordata > Testudines > Testudinidae > Chelonoidis > Chelonoidis abingdonii. The sequence goes on along the minus strand of NC_133771.1, from coordinate 81,288,270 downwards.
TTAACCTGCATAGAAGTATAAAATTACTGTTTTCATGACTGTATACTTTTTATGTAGCTGTTTCCAAACCATAAGGTTTCTGTTGACATATAGGTCTCTGTGGATCATTATTTCTTTTTTTCTTCATGTTTCTATACTAACACTTTTGTCCTCTTAAATCTGGAGAAATAGATTTTGTCTGACATATTTACAAATAATTAAAAGCTGTGTGAGTTTTAATGGTCAATGAACTGTGTAGTATCATTTAAGTATATCCTTCTCCTGATTTGACATTTCAGCATTAGCATTTATATAAACTACATATAGACACACGTATGTGTGCACATGTGCATAAATACATACCTACACATCATCTTGTTTGTTTAACCCCGCCCCCAAAAGAATATAATCAGGATGATGGTATACATTTATAAAGTGCTTTGTCATGCTCAGATCCCTAAACAATCAAACTCAGAAGTAACTGTGGACAATACATTCATCATTTTATCTGCAATTAAATGTGGCCCTTAAAAAGAAAGTTCAGCAAAGTAGTAATATTTTCTCCAACCATGTCAAAACACAACACAGCAGCAGGCCCAACCATTGTCATGAATCTGTGGTTTTTCTCTCCTAAATTTGTTTTCTTAAACATTAATTTAATTAATATTTTAATAACTGATCATTGCAAACTTCATTCTCCCCCTGCATGATACGAGTTATTCCCACTGAAGTCAATTATTCAATGAAGTTATTAAATTTAAATTGTGTGGTTTTGTTTTGAGAAAATTAGTGTGCTCATAAATTTGTGCAGAAAAATCTGTTTTTACTCATGAAAATTGGTATTTTTACACTTATACTGATGGATACATACAGCAGATCAACCATTGTCTCAAAACAAAAACAACTCTGTATAACAAGGACAATGTTGACCTTTAAAAAAATAACAAATCCTACACCTTGTCCACTCCTGTACCTCTGACACAGGGTCAGAAAAGTTACTGTCATTGGTATTAGTTTTGCATATTCATATACTCACATATTCAAATGATGACTCTGGGTCTTTATGCAAGTCAGTTCATTACTGAGGCATCAGCAATCTGCCCCTAGAAATGCCATGAGCCTATTAAGGAGAATGCAGACACTTCTACTTCTCAGAAGTTGCCAGTATTTTCATTTATGCCATGTCCCTTTCACCTCCATGTAGTCTTCATGTAAATCGTTCTTGCTTAAGTATGCTATGCATGTGCAAGTGTTAAAAATGAACATAAAGGTGATAGAGGACAGCTAGTTTCTTTGTAACTAAGGGGTTTTCAATACAGACTTTCAGTTGTTATGGCAACCTTCAATTAATGAAAGTGTCATCAAAGTTATATCATTCCAGTACTTTATACAGTTCTCACCATTAAGCATATTTAAACGTTCCCCTCTGCAGCCAATGACTTGGCTGCAACTGGAAGCCATATTAGTAATATTAAATTTAAAATATTCTTACGTTGTCTGATAATGAGATAACCTCTCATAAAACTTCACTCCAAATTAATGATTTTCAAAAAAGGGATGTCTGGAGCCAAGTGGTTAATAATTTAGTAATATCCTATACTAATTAAGAAGCTGGTCTATAATGTGAACAATTAGGGTGATTTTTACATGTGGAACTGGGACCAAGATTATTACTATGTTTCACGGAAGAACGATACACCCTAGTTTGTTCAAGTAATTAGTTATGATCAATCATATTAAAGAGATTAGCTGAACTGTCAGGCATGGACTTCTACAGAGCATCTAATGTATTTTCTGTTAAAGCTCCCTTCCTCCCATACACATGCACACATGCACAAACAAAATGTAGAACTTTATCATTGCCATTAATTGTCATGAAAGAGAAGGAAAATCGATGATTACCACATTACTTGATGTGAAAGGGACATACAGGACATGAATCTATAATAGCATGTGTCTCTGGTTCTGAGGTTGAGGCCTTGCACAAATATAATGACTTTTATAAGTTTTCAAAATAGCTCATTAATGTCCAGTGACCTCATGTTAACTACTCACTGAGATGGCAAGAATGAATATGTCTGAGTTTAATAGCCTATGTGCTAACAACTTTTCAGCTTTAATACTTCCTTCTTAAAATCTCCTTGGAGCTCAATGTGCAGTAATGTGAAAACTAACTGTGCCATTATTAGAAAAGAAAATATGCTGTGACTCATTGCTCAGGAATATGAACATTGGGAAGGAAGCTAAAAAGCTATGATATATTTATGGAATAATGGGCTTGTTCAGTTATAGTCAGTATAAAGAGGACGAGCAGTTTCCCAAGTTAGTTACATTCATCCTTCTTCACTCTCTTTGGTACAAGTGAGAAATTTAAGAAAGTCTCCTCAAAAGTGGTGAAAACATTAGGCCAGACCTCAGTTGGCCTATCTGAAATCAACACAGCTATGTCAATTTACACTAGTTGAGATCTGGCCCACTGGTTTCCCTTTAAAAACAATTAATAGGAGATTTAGAATAAATATATATTTTCAAGGGAAAAATGTTCTATTGCCTACATATCCACAAAAGTAGAATTATCAAGGAATCAAGTATGATATTTTCATATCCTGCAGGGCTAGATTTGAAACTTTTAATTCTCTGTCTCATGAGGAATTAACAAAAAAGTAATAAATTAGGAATCATTAAAGTCAGTTAAAATAAAGGTGCCACACGGGGCTTTAATAAAAATAAAATTCTTTATTTTACTGGTATTTCCAGTCTGTTATATCGTGTGTGTTCAAAGCCTTCAAGTCTCCAGCATACCCTAGATCTCTCAGGCTTGAATGGTTGAGGCTCCAAGTACAACCGAAAACAGTCAAGAGCCACTTTTAACTTACATTTTTCATTTCATTAGGTTTTGTTTTAAACATTATAAATATTCATCCACTAAGAACAAATCTCTATATAAGTAACTTTAAGAGCCTGAATTAAACTCATAAAAGCAATAATGATAATATTGGGACATTGTCCTTAAATCACCCTATTCTATCCAATAATTGTGGACATCTAGTATGTGTTTTAAGAACTATCCTGCTCTTCTGGCATGCCTAGAACTTTCACTAATGTCAATGGGAGTTTCTGGTGAAAAGGAATTCATAATCAGGCCATGTTTGTATATTACTACCAAAACACTAAGTCAGTCAAAACATGTGTCATGGTACAATTCCCCACTCTGAACCTTAGCGTCCAAAAGATGGGGTACCAGCATGAATTCTTCTAATAATTACCAGCTAGAACCTGTAGCGCTGCCACCAACCGAATTCCAGTGCCTGGTACACTCTGGTCCCCCAAACCTTGCTCGGGAACCCAAGACCCAGACCCTCTGGATCTTAAACACAAGAAGAAAATCCTTTCCCCACCGTTGCTCTCCCAGGCTTCCCCTCCCTGGGTTACCTGGAAGATTACTGTGATTCAAACTCCTTGAATCACAAAACAGAGAGGAAAATTCACCTTCCTCCCTCCTTCTCTTCCCTCCCCAGACTCTCCCGAGAGAGAAAGTAACCGGCACAGAGAAATTAGCCTTTCTCTCCCCCTTCCCTCCTTTCTCCCCACCAATTCCCTGTGAATCCAGACCCAGTCCCCTGGGTCTCACCAGAATAAAAAACTATCAGGTTCTTAAACAAGAAACTTTTAATTAAAGAGAGAAAAACAGTAAAAATTATCTTTTGTACATTTCAATTGAATAGGTTCAGGTTTTTAGCTAACAGGCACTGGAATACTCTCCCAGCCTAAGTATGCAGTACAATTAAAAATCCTTTCAGAAAATACAAATTTGAACTCCTTTCAGCCAAATACGCAATTAACTCCTTCCAGCCAATGCACATTGCAAATAAAGAAACCAAACATAAGCCTAACTCGCTTTATCTGTCTAGTAACACCTATTTTGAACTATAAGAGCCTGTATCAGGGAGATTGGAGAGAAACCTGGTTGCATGTCTGGGTCCCTCTGAGCCCCAGATGAACAACAACCAAAACTAATAGCACACACAGAACCTTCCCTCCCTCAAGATTTGAAAGTATCCTGTCTCCTGACTGGTCCTCTGGTCAGGTGACAGCCGGGCTTACTGAACTTGTTAACCCTTTACAGTCAAAAGAGTTATAAAGTACTTCTGTTCCATTAACTCCTACTATCTGTTTATGACAACATGGTTTACTCACAAGTTACTTCATAAAAGTTATATAATGGGATTCCATTTTTCTCTCAATAAATTCCCTATCAATTTTGCCTATTGTATAGATTTTTTTTTCCCTGAACCACTATCACACAAATTCAAACTGGAATTTCCACTCTCTCTTTCTTTGGTCATGCATTGTAATTATAAATACAGATTCTGCTACCAGAGCTTAGGCTACATTTCTGTTGACAACATCTGAGCCAGACTAGAATCCATCTCACTCGCCCATAGCTGTGTTGGCTCTGAAATTCTAAAAGGAGCAAAAAGTAGTAGACTTAATTTTGTTCCTAAAGTAAGCAGCGATAGCTCTAAATCTATTTAGGAAACAACACTAATATATAAGACTTTTGAGTCTGGATTTTCTTTTCAGTACACTTATCCAGTACTGTCAACATGATGTCACAGTGCCTTCAAAAAAGTCAGTTCTTGAAATGATTGTTGAAATTAAACTCGGGTAAGACGGAAGTAATGCTGGCGGAAAAGAAAAAATGTTTCATGGTACTAATCAAGAGTCTAACCTGCCCTTACATCAAGAGCATGTGCTCTCTCTTTGTCAATGTAGTAGAAAGCCTAGGGGGGCTCAGCTGGAATCTCTCCTGTGACTGTAGATGCCAAAGTAGAAATGATGATGAGAAACACATTTTTTCCACCTTTCCTTGCAAGGAGACTGCACTGCTTTCTCTCAGATGAAGACCTGAATACAGTTATCCATGCCTTTATCACCTTCAGACTGGATTACTGCAATTCACTATCTATGGGGTAAAAGTCAAAATAATATGGGGACTCAACTTGTGTATGACCTACTTGATTCAGACCTGGCTACATCAGAGACAGTCTCTCTATACACAGCCATAGCTGCACTTGTGTGGGTATCTAAGTATCCATTTTATGTAACCCATCAAAGTATTTATTCTTATTTTTTTATTATTTGTATTATTGTAGTTCCTAGGAGCCCCAGTCATGGATCAGGACCTCACCGTGCTAGGCACTGTACAGATACAGAACAAAAACACAATTTCAGCTGTAAGAAGCTTACAATCTAAGTATAAGATGAGGCAACAGATGGATACAGACAGATGAGGGAATACAAGGAAACAAGGAGGCACTCTTGGTCAGCATAATAGATTGTGGTCTCAGACAGTGACAGCTTCGCTGCTGTTTAACATTTTTTATGCATCACTGCAAAGGAGAGTTTTCAGGAGGGCTTTGAAGGTGGACTAAGTTAGCTTATCCCAGGCATGTAGAGCAGCATGGCAGAAAGCATGAAAGTGTTGAAAAATTCAACAAGTGGGAAATGGAGGCTGGCATTATGGCCAATCTGAGGTGAGAGTTGACCTTTCAGGACTGAATAGGAGATAATAGGTAGAGTGGGGATAGATCATGACAGGCTTTGAAAATGAAGACAAGTAACTTATGCTTAGTATGATGTAGCCAGTAAAGGGATGCAAAGATAGGAGTGATATAATCAAAGAGATGGGCTAGGAAAATAATCTCAATAGCAACATTCTGAATACAAATGAGCAGGGCAAGATTGTATTTGTCAAGGTGAGAGAGAAGGATGTTGTAATTATTGAGATGAGAAATTATGAGAGTTTGGACAAGAGTTTTAGCTGTATAGATGGATAGGAGAGGCTGTATCTTAGAGATGTTATGCAGGAAGAAGCCATAATCTGGGACAATACTGCCAACAAAAGCTACAATAGAATTCATGAGTGACAGATAAAGAATTTTCAGCCAAGGATGCTTGATTGTGGCTGTAATAGCCTCCTACTCAGATTTGAACCTTAGCGTTCATAAACTGAGAAGCTAACATGAAACCTCCAAGCTTAAATTACCAGCTTGGATCTGATCTCGCTGCCACCAATCAGGATTCAGGGCTCCTGATCGCCCCCGGGTC